>NC_050102.1:183568690-183888722 GCF_902167145.1 Zea mays | reverse complement strand
AATTGAAGGATGATGGAGAATATCCAAGTCCAACTGAAGGCCAAAGCTCTACGACTGAGGAAGGAAGATAATAAAGCATGAGAAGGGAAAAGCATTCACCTGAAGCCACACAAGAGGAAAGCCAAAGAAGATGCAAAGCAAGGCACACAAAAAGCATTGCTCTTCAGCCACACCACTCAAAGGATAATAGAAAAAAAAGCAGATGATGCGTTCAGAATCTGATGACACAAGCCAAGCCATTGAACAGTTAGTTTTCAGGACTCAGGAGGAGTGGTTCCTACTTCCTAGCTGCTAGCATGTACTGTAGTAGCTAATTAAGCTGCTAGCTCATCGCTGGATAGATGTCTGAACAAGCTTAATTTGGCACTTGTGTATTCTGACCACGATCTCTTCTAGTACTACTTGTGTGGTGCTATTGTCTGGAGCTTTAACGGAAGATGCATCCAAGAGAAAGACATGTTGTGCTGGCTCCGATCGAATACACGCATGCATGGTAGGGTACTCCGAATATCTATCTCTACTGTGGTTGGCTCTTTAGGTTTGCAACTTCGTTTCTAGCCATAAAGCCAGAAGGTTTGAATAGATAGTTGGATTTAGACTCTCATTATTCAGAAATCTCTTTTCATTTTTCTATCCCATTTTCATTTGTCTTAGGCGACCCACCCAAACAAGGTCATGACGACACCCGGCCGGCCTTTAATTTCGTTGGTTTTGACTTGTGCTATCTCTCTTTCAACTCTATGTTGGCTGACCTAGCTAGGGCAACTCAACAATGTCTTTGCACCGACAGGGTTTCTCCTAGGTGAGAGCACCGAAAACTAAACATTCTTTACCAACGTAAGCATGATTAACTATATATGAGGGTGTGCTAGCCCGTGAAGTCACATCGATCGCCTCATGACCGACAAGATCGATCGAAGTCTGTATAGCGAGGCTAGCCTCACCATGCATCGAGCTAGTGAAGAAATGCTAGATCCGATGTGTGGATGTCTTCGTGTGGGAACGATCGATCGTCTTGCTCAGTTATTTTTATTATACATGGATTGTATGAAATTTAAAAAAAAAATAAAAAGTTTGACTTGTTTGAGATTTAAACTTATTCAATCTCACTCAATCTACATGGATCGAGAGTTAACTGAACAAGTCTTAAGGAAGTTAGAGCAGGTGTGTTATTTGATTTGCATTTGCTTATTACCCTTCAAGCGCTCATTTATTGTGTTTGTTTTCAGGCGAGGCAGCCAGGGGACGTCGTCATGGTGGCGTCGTTGTTCCGGCTGCATAGTCAGCCTTGTCAACGACGATTGTGGCAGCGTTGGGTACTTCACCAACCAAAGGGGTTTATAGTGATGCCGAGCGAGGTCACTGAACATGGTGTGTAATGTTAGATTGTTTTTAATGGGTAGACATATTTTTTATGTACAACTAAACTCACTGCTTGCGCATGTTCCTATTATGGGGCGTGCCCCGAGCGAAGATTTTAATTATGATTTTGGCATAAAGGTGGAGCTTTCGAACGTTGTTTTTTTGTGTAACACCATTAGATTGCCAAAGTCCATCATCTTCGGATATCGAAAAATACTCAAGAGATTTCTAAGGCGGACTAGATGAGGTATCCTCGGTTCCCCTTATTCAGCAAGAGGGGATAGCCCCCGAGGGAAAAGAGGACATTGTTGGCATCGCCAACAGATTTTGTCTTTGGAGGGGACTATGACTCGTCAGTCCCAATGAGATCTATTGAATGCAGTCTATGGGATGCATGACCCAATCCCAAATATTCCCTTGTAAGGAGAGTGGGGCAGGGGGAGGATCTTTGAGCAATGCCCTTCAAGGGCACATGATAGGTAGATTGGTCAATTTGGTCGGCTTTCAGTGGAGGACCTTCTCGAGCTTGACATGACTATAGAGGAGTTCTATTTGATGTACGATAACTTTGTGGAGCTTGGTTTCATTGTAAATCAGGAACCTTTAAGTCCAAAAAATGTATGAGTGGCATCACTTGTATGTGTGTGAGGTCGAGCTTCGAAGCGACATATTATGTTTTGCTAGAAAAATTTCTAGTAGTCTTTGATGTGATTGTGGATACCGCCTTCACCTCGATCCACTTTGTGCAATATTCAATAACTACTAAGGCATAAGGTTTCCTTGTGTTGTTAGTAGGGGACCGACGATGTCGATGCCCCAACGCTGTAAGGACTATATGAGGGCTATCAACTTTATTGGTTACAAGGATCCGTCTTTTGGTTGAGAATTTCTGGCATGCCTTGCAAGAGTGAGCTATGTAGAGTGCATCTCTGACAATTCATTTCCCGAAGAAACCTTGGCGCATGACCTTCGATGAAAGGGCCCTAAGGCCTATGCGATAGCCACAAAATCCCTTATGGACCTCGAGCAAAATATCCTTGCCTTTGGCTAGAGTGATACATTTGATGAGGGGCTGTTATGAGCCCTAGCCTAGTCAATTTCATGAGGTTGTGGTATTTTGTAAAGGCTTGCAAGATTTATGATTTAGGTTTTTGAGACTTCTTGTAAGCTTTTGTTCATTGTAAAAGTGAGTGATGAGCTCCGTCATAAATGTGATGAATCTCCTTTCCTTTCACATTGTCCTCATGTTATGCGACATGCGAGTCTTGGAGCTCCAAGTTGACATCGTATGGCTGTCTTTTTTATTGTGCTTGGCTTAGTTGGTCAGGGGTGGGTGGTGGTGTGTTGGTTGACGATTTTCATCTATTGGTCTTTCTTGGCTTGACTTGGAGTTGTCCCTTCGTAGTTTACTATTGTGGTAAGTCCTAGACCGAACCTAGCCTAGAGACTCTTTCTCCTTTCTCTTTTTTACTGGATCAGGTGGACTGAGACAACCACAATGCAAGCTACTGGTCAAGCGGAGGTAGATCGTTGGATAAAGAGGAGGGGTTGCCCTACACACAGGGCTACTGAAGATCGCTAGGAAACTGTCGATCTCAGGGAAATGGTGTGGTATAGGTGCATTATTCATGAGTTTTTCAAATCGGCCAAGCTTCACGATGGCCATGTTTTTTTGTCACACTGTTTGTGCTGCTCGCAGGGACCATGTGGTGGGTGCATGGGTCATGGACCTTAGGTTGGTTGGTCGACGGTAGCGATCATTCTTCTATCACATAGTTGGGGGTGTCTGTGTCACGATGTTGGCGTAGTTTCTCCCCCGTGTTGTTGTGGTCGCGTGACTCGTCCATGCGATCAAGGTGGTTTCTTGCTCAGACGCTAAAGATGCCATCGACTGCCTCTTCCACGGAGGCATGATCATAAGCAATCACCACCAGTTCAGTGATGGTTTTGGGCCAGCTGCATCTGAGCTAGTGTACTAGTACCATAAATGAACGACCGACCGCCGCTTGCAACTTTTCAAGTCCTAGGGGTTCCCAAGGCATTTGCACGTCCCTTGGAAGTTATAGATGAAAATTCTCTCTATGTCGAGCCACCCTTGGATGCATTCTTCTAGCCAAGCTCGAGTAACTCCGCTATCCACGTGATTGGTTACCTTGCTCGCCATATTCATGCTAGCCACATACGTTGACCGTGTGTGAGCCAGTGATTGGTTGCCTACGGGAGCACGAGTCGTCTAGCCTGTACGCGTTGCTACAACCTTGTACGCGTTGCTGCAACCTAGTCACATTTTTACCTGCTCGCTTGCATGCGCGGGGAAATAGAAATCTGACATCTAGCCATCCAGGCCACCGCGAGACCGCTCCAATAGAGCATGCAAATCAATCACGTGGTATGTGAATGGGGAGGTTAGCATGTCATCCTTTGGTCCTCCCATTTGACAGACGAGGCCATAATCTTCGAGCCAAACAGATGGGTTGGTCATCCATCATATTTTAGCGGATCAGTTGGCGTGGCCAAACACACTAGACACCTGCTCTCGTTTTCACAGACATTGTCTTCACTAGGGCTCACACCCTAGACCATTCGCTCACGGTGACACGTGCTGACAGTGACACGCGTGTCGTGAACCTTTCCTAGCTGTTAACGTACGAGAGTGCACGACATTTGACATTAACTTTCGACGCTGACAGATAAGCCATAAGAAGTAACTTAATGTCCGACGACCGTTAGAAAAATCGTCGGAAATAAGAAGTTATCTTCACGGTCGTCGTTTTGACCCTATTGTTTTGCCTCGCTACTCCCGTGCTCGAACTGTGATACCACCGCCATCATTTGCGTGCTCGCCCTCACCGTCATTCTCATGTTACTGCCTACCCCACCACAACAGCGCCCCGACCATTGCCATCGTCAGTGCCCCTGCTGCCAGCAGCCGCTGCTACGCTTGAACGTTGTGGTCCCCTCCTCAAGCTCTCCTTCAAACCATTAAGTAAGTTCACTTGTGTATACAAACTTAGATATGAATTTGTTGTATATTGATTGTTGATATTATATGCAAAGAATTATATAGAAAAATTAATGATTAGGTGCTACTTATTTTTTGTGGCTCCTATGTGATCAGAGATTTTAATAAGATTATTTATTTTTCTATTTTCAATGGTAATTAATGAAGCCACAAAAATAAGGTATTAGTAGGTCTTTTAACACCGATTTTATTAAGATAATCATGATAATTAGTATAAAATATCATTGCTAATTAATTATTGCTCTAATTAGTTATTATAAGACATTGATTGATGATTGTATCGTAAATATGTCATAGTGTTACGAGACGGAGCTTATGTGTCACATGTTTGAGATCGACATATTTCACATATGACGCATGTGAGTTGTGTTAGATCAAAATTGTCCTTTTCATTCGACAACCTCGGAGCAAGTGTTAGAGCTCGTATTTATGACATGTCATGAGTTCGAATGAAATTTTGGCAGCATAAACTCGTTGTTCTCCATTATACCATTTGCAAGCGTACAAATGGAGAATAACTAGGTTATACTACCAAAATTCGTTTGAGCTCATGGCCTGTCATAAATACGTGCTTTGTCCGTTACTATTATGTGGATTTAGAACCTATCCGTTTTATAAATGTAGAGGCATGATTTCTTCATAATAGCAGTCGAATATAACATTAACTTATGACAGCTATTAGATAAGCTGTCAGAAGTAAGCTAATGTCAGACAATTATCAGAAGAACCATCGAAAGTAAGGAGAAGTTACCTTCATGGTCGCTGTTTCGGCCATCTCATTTTGCCTCGCTTCAAATTATGTCCTAACTACAGCGATGATAGACGCTTGTGCTTGACTATGGGAATAATAAGCTATATTATGTCCTAACTTCAAATTAAATAGACGCATGTCATTCAATCTTGTATGTGGCAGATGTGGAAGTGTACGCGGCAGGACATAGGGTTCTGATCCCCAGAATGCTGATGTTTTGTGCACTCAAACAACCACCGACCGTTTGATGAGCTTTCTATATTCAACCATATGTTTTTGCATCACCTTCATGATGTCTTCTTATGTGGTGTGCTCTTCTCTAGGTGGCATATGGTGAGCAAATGATTGAGCTCCATGGCTAGAACTATGACTAGAGGAGCGAACCAATTGACTCTAAGGTGGCATATGCTACCGCAGGAGGATAAGCCCATGGACAGAGAATAGTTCATTTTTCTTTCAAGTTCTACTCATGCTTGCGATTGTACCGAGTCTGTGATGCACTCTTATAGGTTGGGTATATTTTATTCATCGATTAGCCCGGGCATCTATATTGTCCTCGTCACAAACATCTCGTTCTCACACCTTCGCGTAGGACATGAAGATTGCTAGGATATAGGAAGCAATAAGGCAATATCAGAAGTATCAAAGGCAGTAAACTGAGCACAAAATGCATCAAAACCAGTATTATGCAGATCTATTCACCTAGCAATAGGCTTTTCTCTTAGTTAGTTGAACTACTATATTATTTGTGTTGTTTCATATTTCATAAATAGTGACTTGCATATCAGTTGTAGCAAGTGGCACAACAAACCGACATCTAGATGTCCGCCTTAGACATGTTGCCTCTAGCTTTTGCACCGCTGCCTCTACCTCCTCTACAATTTATTTGGTTTCCTCCATAATAGTATTCATATATATGTACATTCACGTGTGTTGTAGATCAAGAACTTAGTTAATTATAGTCTACCAATGTAGCAAAACTTAGGCAAACTAAGTGTTTAATATCTAAATTTGTTTTATAGAAGTTTCCAGACCCCTCCTCTGGTGATTGTAGCACCAGGAGACCAATCTGGCTAAGACAATGTGGAGGCTTCATGGACGGACAACCTTTTCGCCGGCCATAGTCCAACATGAGGTAGTGGGCAGAACTCTAACTAACTAAGTGGTGGATATTAGAAATGTAAGCATTGTGACCATTTTCATTGTATGTTTTTGAACTCTATTAGAAATTTATTTAATTTGTGGCCGAATCTGTTATGTATATATTTGTTTATGGTAATTAAAAATAGGAAGAAAATTACCTCCCTACTATTAATTATTTTTGATGACTTTGTTATTTCCAACGTCCTAGATCCAAGCCGTAGTATGTAGATAATTATTGTGTAATGATTGTTGTCAGAAGTTATACACTTATTTCCGCAGACATCGGAGTTAATACACTTACTAGTTGAGTGCCCGTGCGTTGCAACGGAAATATATAATACCAGTATACTACGATAACTTATATACAAAATGTGTGTTATATTGTTATGAGAAAATGTTTCATAATCAATTTATGATCTTAGCCATACATAAATTTTGTTATTTTAATCTAGTTGTTTCACCAGTACATTGCAACCATCAGAATCATGCAGACTTCGATATATGCCACGATTTGTATGGTCTCATCATTGGAGAGCACGTTCCATACATGCCGAAGAAATTTCCTCGTACATCGTTAGTCATCAGACACACACCACCATACGCTCTTGCTTAAACAAAAAGGTAAGTGTGTGTGTTTGCGAAGAGAATTAAAGGCAAGCCGGCACAAAAGCTACCGTGACGGTGGCGAGGATGACGAACTGGTCACTGTTGTTCCTCTGCGTCACCTCCGGCGCCAAGATGACGCCACAATCCTTGATATAGTAGTTGTCAAACGCGCGCGACATGACGAGTACCGATGACTCTTGGTTGGGCTGCCAAACGAAGTGCACCCCGGGCTCATCAGCGAGGTAGTATCCTGGTCGTTGCATCACCGGATGCGCTACTCCACTACATACATCATATTCGAGGACACTCACACAACGTCAGCAACGTCTATCGTCCCAGCGCACAAGAATTCATGTCCGGTCAGTAGCGACTTACGTGGCAGGTTGGGCTTCAGGTGGACGATGAGCTGGACGGCGTGATGGCGTCGTCGTCGGATGCGGTGTCTAGAACAACCCGAGAGTTGTCGACGTTGGCGACAACCATGAGGCCCCCCTGTTTAACGATGGACAGCGCGGTGCAGCTGCTCTGGACCGCGTCTAAGCGGCGGCTTCGCGGGAGCTTGTTGTACACAGCGGCACATGCGACCACGTAGGACTGATTTTAGAGGTCGAACTGACAGTTGTCAAGCTTCTTCTCATCATCGATGAGCGACGCCAACGCGAGTGCCTCCTGCTCATGATGTTTGTTCGGGGTTTCAAGTGAGAAACATGGATTCATGTTTAACGTTGGTTTATAAAAATGACTCACAAGTCTGATCCATGGACAAAATATTACGAAGAAAAAAAATGTCACGCATGCAAAAAAGGGAATTTAAGTATAATACATTATTCAAACAAAAGAAATTGCATGCAAAGCTCTTCTTTAAATAATATTATCTCCATCCAAAAATATAATTCAAGAATCTCGGTGATACTTATCTACTACTACGCATTGTGCAAGGGTAGCAAGTGAGCTTGGTGAGAGATGTAGTAGATGTGTTTTCTGTCATAGATATAGATATAAACGCACATGTGGTGTAGTGGTAGCTACTCTTGGCCTTTGCTTGAAAGGTCATGGATTCAAATCTCCTTGAGGACATATTTTTTTTTTAATTTTAGCTAGGCGTGGACTGTACGGGGGAATGAGAATTGCGGAGAGGGGGAAAAAATGGGAATGACAGAACATGAGAATGAGAAACGCAGAACAAGAAATGGTAATGGTGGCAGAACGGGAATGACAAAACATGAATAGTGACAGAACACAGAATTACAGACTACTCTTTGATTATATCGTCTACTACTGTTGGTGACCATCAGAACGCTATCACTAATAACAGCTATAAAAATAAACTTATTTTTGACAACTTAAGATTGTGGTCCGAGATAAAGTCTAAGTCACTATTTCCGACGGTTAATAGCTAATATATTACGGTTTAACCGTCAGAATTTATATACGATTTATTGTTATGCTCGTGTTGGACTAAAACTTTCTAACTCGGTCCCATTGAATAAAATTGAAAACGATAACGAGGTGACCAATTTCATAATCATATCCCACGGCTGATAGAAACATGAACGTGTATGTAAACTGGGTTGGGTCTGAATGAGAATAGGCAAAGAAAAAAAAAGGCCAAGGTCGACAAGCTGGCTCGACACTCAAAATGAGTTTGAGCTGAGCCTGTTTTTGTGGCTCGAGAAAATAGTGAGCATACTCGGTTCTACTCGTGAACTGTCTCGTGGCTCAACCCAACAATAATTTATTACATAAAATCCTAATTACATATAATATTAATACAAAAAGTTATTATATAAAATTAATCTATTTTCTATACTATATTAATACTTTATTTATTTTATTAATTTAAAATTCACTCTTAAGATTTTATATTATAACTAGGTACGTGCCCGTGCGTTGCTACGGTTTTCATTTATTATATAGGTAGACCTTGTGAAATAAATTTTAGAGAAGTCAATTCAACTTTAGTTCAACATCTTGATCTTTTCAATGATCCAAAGCTGAACACTCGTAGAGTACACAACATTTATAGCTTTACATGTTGCCTTTCTCTCTAAAACCAGCACTACATGATGTTGAATTGATGATGCGCCTCACAACGATGGCTAATGCGTTGAAGAATTCTCATCTTTGTTGCTATAGCATTTTTTTCTCTGACGAGGAAATCAACATGTCATCAATTCTTAGCCTTCCTACCTCTCTTAGCAAGTTGGGCTTTCATCGTGCCCTTTTTAGGGCCCTTTTCTACAACCTTCACCTTTTTCGATGCCTTCCCCTACATGTCACGTGAAACATGTTGGATTCCCCATCAGGTGCACTATGATGTTGCAACAAGCATTGATCTGAGCAAAGAAAAAAATCGATCAAAAAATAAATTGTTCTAAATACTAAGGAAAATGCTCCAAGCAAAGAGAAATGTTCTGAGAAAGGAAAAAGTTATAACCAAAAAACTAAAATTGTTATAATCACCAGAACTGATCAAGGAATTTTTTTGATGAAGCAAAGAATATTTGAGCACCAATAGTAAATTTACAAGCAATAAAAATTTTATGAGAAAGACAGAAGTGTCCGGATGAAAATAAAATGTTCCATGGAATCAAAGTTAAATTATTGGAGCCAACTCACATATGTAGTGATCATGTGCCAAAAGATAATTATAAACTGGTGCAAAATATATAGCAGGATGGAACAAATCAAAACGGACCAGAGAACTTGCTTGCACGTTTGCACCTAAATACTGCTTGCACAACCACCATTGCCCTAGCTAAAAGCAATCTTTTATATTGAAACACGCTGGACATTGAGGCCTCAGCGCTTCAGGCGTATGGTGGAGCCTTGGCGTCAGGCAATTTTCAAAAGGATAAAAAACACACGAGCCAAGGAAAATAATTTTTGGAGATGATTGCCATGAAATAAAGCGACTACGCCCTTGCACCACTCCACGGCCACAGGTCTGCTGGCTGGTCCACATGAAGCTGGGGGGCTTAATAACAAACGGGTTTCTGTCAGTGGTGTTATGTGCAGTTCTGCAGTAACAAGTTGCAAAATGGGGGAAAGTATTTCATATTTTCATAGCATGCACCTACTCTTCTGTGAAATCGACTATAGTTTATCGCAGACAAGAATCAGTTACATATATATCAGACGTCTGATTGCTTGTGTATCGCGAAATAGCGCACTAAAACTGTGCCAAAGCCCTTCTATATCCAAGACGGTCTAGGTCATTCCCTCATGAAGATTGACAACCCTAGACAAACCTAGCCTACCATAAAGCATCCAGGACTTTCTTCATCTGGACATAAAATTAGCGAACAGGTGAAGAGAAGAAAATAACCAGTGAATACACAATAAATCCAGCCAGAAGGATCCCTCCATAGACAAAAGCCTGGGATGACTGCTTTGGATGACTATATTCAATGCTACAGCATTTCATCTTGTCTCTCTCGTTAGCTAGAACACGTTCCACATACCTGTCAAGAGAAGGGGGGAAAGGGTAAAAATGTTTCGAATGAAACAAAATGAAAATAATGAGTTTCAAAAAGATAGCACAAGAGTAGCCAGATGCAAATATAACATCTCTATATAAACATACTGTTGTGTAAAAATAGTGCTTTGCAGGATGTCGGTACTGTTTTGATATGCATCGATCAGCTGGTGGTCATACAATAAGGAAGACAAGTCCACGGGTTGCCCTTCAAGTTTCTACAAGGGGCACCATAGATGAAGGAAAATTAGAACATATATATGCATTATTTCATCATGAAAGTACACTTATGCAATGTATGGTATATAATACTTACATCCAGGTATTCTTCTAACTTCTCAACAAGATCATGGGGAAAAGGCTCCGGTAGATTGGTTACCTTCTTATAGAATTTCTCTACCCATAACTCAGTGGTGGACTTGTTTTTATTACCTTTCACAAGTTCTTCTAATGGCGTCTTAAGATGCTCTGATGCAAAAGATTGGACAAACTGCACCAGACCAGAGATAGTAGTTATACTTTCTGTGCATTTGAGGAAATAAGTGAATAAAAGTAGGCTGAATTGCATGTAGGACCTCTGATGTGTCTCTTATTTTGCGAAGAGCAGCATTGACTTGAGCATAAATTGTAGTTCTCTACAAACAATAAAACATGGGTTACATAGTGGATATGAAAGCACAGAAGAAACAATTTATGCCAGTGAAATATCAACAGACTAAAAAATAATACGACCATGATTATACAGTAAGCATAATACCAAGATTTGTTGGATTTAGATAATTGGATGCATCAAATATCCTGATTCCTGACAGGTTGAAAGCCTCCAAAAGGTCACAGGAACATAGTACAAGTGTTTTTGGTGGCTGGAATGGCTTGCCTTTTCTATTTTCTCTTCTACTACTACTATTATAACCAATGTGAGCTACAAATAAAGCAATGATAGCCCCTAATAAATGCAGGATATTACTCAACTAATCAGCATATTACTTCCTATTATTCCATGCTGAAATTTAGCTAAAGTAAATGCTATGAACCTAGACACGGGATTATTTCCAACATACCCAAGTTATGTTGATCCAAAAAATTGAAACTGGCAAACTCAGACAGAAACAATTGGGGCATAGTTTGGCCTCGTTTTCCTTTGTTGGTTTGCATACCTATGCACTGTGCAAACCATTGGAAGCATGAACAGATTTTCTACTTTAAGCTGCACTTCGACATAGGAGCATTGACCTCCCTCGCTCCCTGCCTACTCATTGTACATATCATAGAAATAAAAAAAATGTTGTTGATAACATTACCAGTGCTACATCCTAAAGAATTTGACTGATCTGGGAGGAGTTCGAGAATGGTCCAAACGGATGACAGCCTGCAGCCCACAGCCAGTTCACTACATGTCTTTCATGAATACATGATGCTCTTTCATATGGTGCACTCAGACCGTCAACTGCTGATGCCAGACCAGCCAAGATGTGGCGCTGTGCGATAGATGGAAGAGCAAACTGCCTAGTCATATAGAAACCAAGCACCCAGTACACAATCGAAATTCCACGGCGCCGATCAGCCAAAAATATCTAGTGATTTTCTGCAAGCAAGCTGTCAATACAAGATTGATAGCAACCCCATAGCGCTAACAAGTAACAACCTAATAGCAAAAAAAATTATATGTCAGCCACTGGTTCCACAGTTCCAACCAACATAAAACTGTCATCACGGGGTCCAATCTCTCACCAAATTCGAACAGCTACAATCAAGCACAAGCAGAGCATTAACGAAAGCTGTAAGGCCACCAATAATCGAATCTGAAGCATGTCGAGTGAGGGTAGAGGAGACAGAGAAAAGGGAGATTTCTCCAAATTTAGCTTCCAATGATCCAATCCCCCACCAAAGCAACGAAACCCAAGCAGAAAAACCACGGAAGACCAGAGATCGAGCGCACTCACCAGGGTCACAGAGTTTGAAGAACCTCTCCACATCCGCCCCGGATGGAAAATATATCCCTTGCCCTTGCCCCCGTTCGTCTCACCGTGATGCGCGTCCACCAGACTCCCCACCGCCTCGCCCGTGTTGCCATGACGCACGCGGTTCGCAAGGGAGGATGCGGCTATCGGAGACACGCCTTCCATGGAGAGAGCGGGGGCGGGGTACCCAATCCACGTGAGCATCGCAGACTCACCTTCCATAGAGAGCAGGCTGTCACGGGCGTGGAGAGAGCCGGGACGACGATCTGGGGAGGAGGACACGCCTTCCACGGAGATCGGGCTGTCGCAGACGCGCCTTCCATGGAGAGAGCCGGGGCGGCGATTCGGGGTGGAGGACGCTGGAAATCGGGTTGTCGCGGACGCGGAGAGAGTCGGGGCGGGGTTTAGGGACGACGCGAGCATCGCGGACTCGACTTCCATGGAGAGCGTTGATGGCGGGGAGCAGATGGGGAGGAAGGAGGATGGGGATCTATGACGCGACAACCTTCCTTGACGGGCGCGTCCGCGTTGATGGCGGATGGGCAGAACCGTGCACCAAAAGATTGTGGACGTCTACAGTAGCGTCTTAAGTAGTAGTAGAGATTTATACGGTAAGTTCGCACTTATTTGCAGGCGAGCCGGCACCAAAACGGCTCATCTCGGTTCCAACTTCCAACTTCCACGGATAGGATGAGCCACGGAAAAATGAACTTACAAAAAGAATCCCGTGTTGGGCTGACCTGGACCTTATTGTCCTAACGGGAAATAGATGAAATGGGCCCTGCGATTTGGCGGGAGCCTAGTCCAAAGTTGAACGTGAGCTCGAGATAGAACATGGCCCAGCTCAGCCCCGAGCCGACCCTGTCTTCTCCGTTCAGCCTCCGCCCTCCGCTCTGCCTCTGCGTCTTCCACCCTTTGCCATTTGCTTGCAATGTCTAATACCTGAGTGAGAGAGCTTCCTCAGTCCATGGAGGTGTCGTCGAGGCTCCAAAGCCTCCTCAGACCCTTCCTACTCTGCCGCTCCCGCGCCGCAGGGATGACCCTCCAAACCCTAGCTCTTTGCTCCCCGCCGCCTCCTCCGCGCATCCCATCTTCCTTCCTCCTCCGAACGCGCCGTCTACCTCCTCCCTTTCCCCATGGCGGCCCATCCCGTCTTCTTTTCCACAGCACCTTCGCCTCCGTCTCCCCGGCCCCCGCCCCTGCTCCAGGGAGGGACCACCTCAACTCCAAGGAACAGGGACCCCCGCCCGCGCCCTTGCCTCCGCCACCGCCAGAGGAGCTCGCCTCCGAAGACGAGTCCTACTACCACGAGCACCTTCTCGAAGTGGCGCAGGAGAACCAGTCACGGGTCGTCCCCGTCAAGGCATTCTTTCTATGCACCAGGTATTGGTTGTTGAGTGTTAGACCCCCTCCCTCTCTCTCTGCTAATCTGCTTTCTTTGGTTGGTGATGAACTAACCTCTCGCAGCATCGACCTGCGGAGCCTGCAGTCCCAGAATTCCTTCAATGTCATTCCACCCACATCGCGTGCCACCAACTACGTTGTCCTTAGATACTACGATGTCAAGGGAGACCCCGAGGTACTTCCTGCTTCATCACCCTGGAATCCCTAAGTGTTGACTGTTGAATTGCAAACTACTCTCACTTTGTTGAGATGCTAAACTATTTTCTGAGATGGAGCTGACATAGATGAGAGCCATTGCCACTACATAAAGGGCTGTGTTTATTTTCTGAGATGGTTTGTTAAGGACCTGACATAGAGTGGAGACTTGCTGGGTTGGTTCTTATCTCATTCTCTCACAGGGTTTTAAGTCTGGTGTCATAGATGAGAGCCATTGCCACTACATGGTCGTTTTCCAATATGGGTCCATTGTGCTGTTTAATGTTTCTGATCATGAAGCAGATGGATACCTGAAAATTGTTGAGAAGCATGCATCTGGTTTACTTCCAGAGATGAGAAAGGATGGTAAGCCCCAAAACGCACACTTTTCCTAAAGGAGTAGAGTTTCTCGTTCTTTTATCTGCTCTGAATGCTTTAAATATTTGCGTCTGTCATGGACCTTCGGTCCATGGGGATAGCTGTCTTCTCCGGCGAGGTTATACCCCTCTGCCGCAGGCTTGGTTCTAGGGTAGCAGCCCTAGGCGCTTGAGAGGGTCATTGCAAGGGAGAGAGATTGGTTTGATAATGATCTTGCTTGATTTATTCCCTGCTGCCATGTGGCTTATAAATAGCCCTATGGCTAACCAACTTCTCCTACAAACTCTCAACTAACTCCTACTTTCTTGGACTTATCTGATGCTAACTAACTCTCCACAATTCTCTCATCTCAATCTTATTCTCTAGCCTTATCCCAGCTCGTCTCAATCTTATTCTCTAGCCTTATCCCAGCCTGGCTGTTGCCTCTCGCTCCCTATGATGCCCATGACATCTCCCCCTTCCTTGAGGACCAGCTCGTCCTCGAGCTGCCATAGACTTACCTGACACGACTTAAGGTTAAGCCTTTTACATCTCGGCTTACCTTTATTATTTAAGACGAAAATACAAAATAATTGTGGAACTAAAATATAAATTTGAACTGCAGCTATGTCCTCCTGTCCTCCTGGATCCCAAGGAAAGAGCTGAACTGCGGACTTCACGTTGGATGAAAGGTGAAGGAGGAACCAACCCGTCCTTATGTTGGGTCTGTCCAGCATCAAGGTAGTTGCCCGAATGAAGGAGACGACCCACTTTGGCCGTGCAGGGGGGCTGCATACCCAGATCTCGACTTCTACAGGGGGTTCAAAAAGTATAGACGAGACCTGGTAGTTGGGCGCGCAGGCTGCGAGTTGGTGCAACGATGAGCTGATCAGCAAGTGCAGCTTCCGCACCGCCCGCCTAACAAGGAAACCGCGCACTGCGGCTTGCAGGCGCACCACGGCCTGCTCATGTGATGATGGCCGTGGGGTGGCCCTGGAGGCCACAGCAAGGTGCTTCTCCCCACGAAGGGACTGTACCTGGCGGCGTGCCAGGAACCCTCGCGCTGTCGCCTGAAGCCGCACCGCTGCTTGGAGTTCCTTTTCTGTCTTCTCCTTGTAGCGGTGGAACATCACAACTAATTGATCCCACTTCTCTTCGAGCCGAGTGAATGCATCTAGAGTTGTTGAGGGCGGGTGGGAGGGCGTTGCGGCGGCAGATGGCGCGGCGGCTGGTGGTGGTGAGGGATGGGCGGCTGGTGGTGGTGAGGATAACCTGGAGCTGATACCAGGTGTCATGGACCTTCGGTCCATGGGGATAGCTGTCTTCTCCGGCGAGGTTATACCCCTCTGCCGCAGGCTTGGTTCTAGGGTAGCAGCCCTAGGCGCTTGAGAGGGTCATTGCAAGGGAGAGAGATTGGTTTGATAATGATCTTGCTTGATTTATTCCCTGCTGCCATGTGGCTTATAAATAGCCCTATGGCTAACCAACTTCTCCTACAAACTCTCAACTAACTCCTACTTTCTTGGACTTATCTGATGCTAACTAACTCTCCACAATTCTCTCATCTCAATCTTATTCTCTAGCCTTATCCCAGCTCGTCTCAATCTTATTCTCTAGCCTTATCCCAGCCTGGCTGTTGCCTCTCGCTCCCTATGATGCCCATGACAGCGTCGCAGTAGTACTATCAGTTGAATGGGTTCATACTGTTACAAGTAAAATATATTACATGGTATTAGAGACATGTATAGAAAATTGAACTCTATTTTACATCTCTCTTCTTTGATCAACGATGGCAAACAAAAAATATCATATGATATCTTGGTTGCTTGGGAGGTTTGGAAACACTGGAATGCCTTTGTGTTCGAAGGGGCAAAACCATGTTTCGAGGCTGTTATGCAGGCTGTGTCCAATACCAGCAGCATTTGGTGTATGGCTGGAGCTTCCGTGCTACATATCTTGCTCCTGCAGTTGCTCACTCCGGATTTTAATCCGTGAGTCGTGGCTTTTAGGATAGGGTCGAGTCTTTTTGTAAATCCAACGAGTCTGTAAAGACTTTTGTGTTGGGAGTGGGTGCTACCCCTCTCCTTTTGTACACCACCTCTTTCTTTCTTAATGAAATGACACACAACTCTCCTGTGTAGTTCGAGAAAAAAAAAAGATATCTGTATTTTATGGTTTGCAGTTTCCACATGATGGTGCCCAAATTTCATGGAAAGTTTAATGACGAGAACTGTTCTTGACTTGTTGAGGGTCACAATCCCATTTTGTGATTTTCCAAATAGACATGGACATTTGCCATGGTTGTTGAGGCGGTAAGTAAGGCGAATAATAACAAAAAAACACATAAGTAAATAGATAGATCATATATATCGTAGGACATACAAGAAAGTTGATAAAATGGTGACAGCGAGAGCAGCAGAGATAGAGGAGGGGCAGAGAGAAGATGAGAGGAAAGAGAGCTTGAGACAGAGGAGAGAGCAGCAGGGATAGAGGTGTGGCTTACCAGCTAGGAGCAGAGGCACAGCGCACAGGTACATAGGTGGTGGTGGGCAGGACGAACAGGGATGACACGTGGTGTAGGGGTGAGGCGCGCGCGTGGCGGCTGGGGGCAGCGCGAGCAGGGGGTAGTTTTGGGTGGGGGAGGTGTGGGCTAGGGCTATTACCCTAATACTCTCCCATGGCATCCACTACAGGGGTAATTTTGGGCGGACTAGTTTCTACTTGTTTGCATTTACCATTGTGGATTTGTGGGTGCTGTCGTGTCGTCTAATCGTTACCATTGCCATGGACATAACCTTAAAATCTGCTAATTGCAGACTATGCTGTTGTTGAAAAGCCTACCCTAGAGACATGGATGCAAGGTGGTCTTGACTATATCGTGCTTCGGGATCTGAGTATTGATGGGATCCGTACAATTGGAAGTGTCCTGGGTCAGAGTATTGCTCTTGACTACTATATCCGTCAAGTATGTACAAGTCAGTAACAGAGATGTTGTTATGATACATTAAGGAATCTACTAAGCTATTTAATTATCTTCGATGATAGGTGGATGGAATGGTAGCTGAGTTCACAGATATCAACCGTGGAATGGAAAAAACTGGTACCTTCACTATGGAGAGGAAGAAGCTTTTCCAGCTTGTAGGGAAGGCCAACTCTAACTTGGCTGATGTTATTCTTAAGCTTGGACTCTTTGAGAGGTATCATATCTTCATGCTGACTAGTTCAGTTTTCCTAAATGCAAATAATCTGAGTATTCCTTGTTTTGTTCCCCAAAAATAAAGGCTAATATCCTTTCTTTGCGTTTTCAAACGTTTGGTTGTGCTGTTGTTCTTTGAATTTGATTGTTGCACGGATATTCTCTTGCGCTAGAAGTGGATGTTGTCATCCTGTAGTCAGAAATGAATATTGGTGATGTCCATGAAGCTGCTGCTTAGTTCAACCATATCAGAGTCAAGCTTTTGCTTTATTTCTAGTTTACCTTTAGCTTCATCTAATTCTGAAAAAGACCGATCTTGCATAATTGTTGTAAAAAATGAACCCAAATTACCAATTAAGCATCGCATGAATTTCAGACGGTATTCGTGAGATTAGTGGCCTTAATATTTCTGGGCACAAGAAAGAGTTTCGTTTGGCCTTTCTGTGAGTTGAAAAAGATTATTAATTTAATTGTTGTCTGAGATCTGAATTTGGCAAATCCTTTTCTTGTAATTTAATTTGTCAGTATTATTTCTTTTGGTGCTTTTCTCCTTGTTTTAATGTTGCCTGGCATAGTTGTTGCATTTTCTTTGACACTGAATTGAACTTGTATGTTTATACTATTAGAGCACACGTTTACTTTATTGGTTCCAGGTCAGACATAGCGTGGAAGAATGCAAACTATGCTCAGATCTGGGAATACCTTCGAGATGAATACGAGCTAACCCAGAGATTTGGGAACCTTGATTTTAAGTTGAAATTTGTTGAGGTAAGGCAGATGCAAAGCATTCTCTGATCAGGAGTGTTTTATGGCTGTTTGCTTCTGTATATTCTGATGTGTGTTTGTTTTGAAATCTGCAGCACAACATCAGGTTTCTTCAGGAGATCCTTCAGAACAGGAAGTCGGATTTTCTGGAATGGCTTATCATCATCCTGATCAGTGTTGAGATCTTGATATCTGTTTATAACATAATACAGGAGCAGATGTAGGGCTTTGTTCCATCCTGAACACGAGATGCATATGTTTTGACCGTGGATTCTGTGATGCCCTGCTGCCGTTGGCACAACCTCGATTTGTAAAGAAACATACGTACTAGAGACTGGATCCGATTCGACCTCTATACTCCTTATAAATTAATTCCTCAGACATATGGTTTGGTGATTGCATTTGCATGTTGTCAGTCAGTCAGCTGTCCTTTCTACTGGTAAAGGAATGTCACCATGTTCTCGTCTGCTTGCCCACTCAAAAGTGCTGATGCTGGGCAGGTACCCTTCTAGAAATTGAATGTGCTTATTAGTTTACTTTGAGTCCTGTAGTGTCATGAGGTGGTAGCCTAGAGCATAGAGGTTCATATGGATAGGATCAGGGTTAAGATTAGTAGATAAAGATTAGATAAGATTAAGTTAGTTATTTGGGATTAGATTAAATAAGATTGAGTTAGTTACTTGGTAGCCAAGTCTTCCTATCTATATAAGGATGTGTTGTACCTCCTTAAGAAAAAAAGAAATAAAGAAGAATTAGTCATAGATCTCTCCAATAGTTTAGTCCCTTTCGAGTCGGTTTCGCTCGGCTATCTTCCCGATGCTGTTTATCTCCCTATGAATTAGGATTCATAACATTTGGTATCATGAGTTAGGGATCTTCCCACGACTTCTGTTGTGGGCGATGTACATGTACGCACCTGGCGTGAGCTTGCTCGTGTCAGGGCAAATCTGGAGTAGGCTCGATCTGCTATCCTCTAGCTTTGTGATGTACTCACGACAAATGTGGAGTCTGAACGATGATCAGCGACGACAACACGACTGCAGGTGGCTGCACGTGGCTTTCTAGTGCGGCGTCTAGTGTGGCAAGTTGCAGGCAACGTCAAGCACGTGGCTTTCTAGTGCGGCGTCTAGTGTGGCAAGTTGCAGCAGCGGCGCAACGTCAAGCACGAAAAGCAGTGGGCGCAGTTTGTAGGCTGTGATCTGCCGTTCCCTGACACAACGACTTACATCGATATTGCGCGTTGAACAACACGCGACATATGGGGTGGCAGGGCCTTCAGCAGGGTTGACCGATCCTCCACTCTAGTTCACCATTCTGATCCATAGTCATGTGGACATTAAGAACATGTCTGGTTGGTTGGCGCTGTCTCCACTGGAACTCGTGGCAGCTCATGCCGTAGGAATGGTGAGCTGCCACATCTTGGCCTTTGCAGCCTAGACGAGGTTGTTCCCATGGGATCCAGGGAGACCAACCTTGGCATATGTTAGGTTTTTTATTTTATTTGCAAGTAAATTAAAGCCAAGATGTAAAAGGCTTCTAGTTAGGGTTGCACTTTCACATGCATATCGAGTTAGACAGCAAGGCTGTTGCCATGCACCCCATTACAGCTCAAGAACGAGCTGTCTTCGAAGGGTGGGGGAATGTCATGGTAAGACAGCCCAGGGCATGGAGGCTTATAGGGATAGGCTCAGGATCATGATTAATGGATAAAGATTAGATTAGATAAGATTGAGTTTGTTACTTAGGATTAGATTAGATAAGATTGAATTAGTTACTTGGTAGTCAAGTCTTTCTATCTACATAAGGATGGGATGTACCTCCTTAAGAAAAAAAGGAATGACGAAGAATTAGTCCCAGATCTCTCCAATAATCTAGTCCCTCCCAAGCCGACTCCGCCCGACCATCTTCTCGACATTGTTTATCCCCTATGAACTAGGATTCATAACATGTAGCTTCCATAAATCCAATTCAAACATCACAATGAAATTAAGGACTTGCATGCTTGAATACTGGTAATATCAAATCCAATAAACCAAACTATATAGATTTATTTATTTTAAACCTTTTTAAATTATTTCTAAAAACAACATTAGAGTTCCCCCTACAAATTTAACCTGTTTTGTCATGCCAATCTCTCTGGCGCGATCAAACTAGATTATCGCATGGACTAGACTAGACCTGTTCAAATGTTGGGTTTTGGGTCGGGTTGTGAGTTGTTTAGCATGTCCTATCTTTTACTCACGTCTCCCTGTTGAACGCATCATGTTTAGTTTTTTGGGTTGGGTCAGATTTTTTTTGCTTTAGGTTGGGTTTTTGATTGGGTTGGAGTTTGGAACAAAATTTATGGCCCATGCCTGGCCCATGGATTATTATGGGTACAAAACTATAGTTCGTGTCCACCTGTTGCATTGGTTGGGTTAGGTTGGGTCAGGTTTTTTGAACACGTAGGATTGGTCAGGTCGGGTGGCCCATACTCAGGTCTAGACCAAACTGATGTGGTTGGTCTGCCAACGTGGCAGGTCATCCAAGCACGATAGGTGACGTGGCACCCCTTATCACACCATCAACTCGAACATGGTAGCTTCAGACCCACCTTGTGTGGTGCAACGTGGGATTGTCAAAGATTGTTCAACGATAAATATATGTGACATGTCATAAGATAAAAAATGAAGGTTAAAGCACGAGGCACGTGGATTTATACAAGTGTTGACATAGGAAATCGATTGGCAGTTGTCGACACGGTCAACACGGAGGAGTCGGGAGATCTGCTGTTGCTGCGATTGACTCTCCCGTGGCGCAACTATGGCAGCTTCCAGTGTTGCAGATGATCAAATCGGGCGTGCCACCTGGCTTGACCTGCTAACCAAGAAGCGGTGTGGTGGTCGGTGAATCACCCCACAAATACAAAAAAAACATTAAACCCCTAGCCTGATCATGTGCATTGGCCTATGATAGTCATGTAGATTGACTCTTTTAAGCAAATTATCTTCCGGTGGTCACGTAAACAAATATAAGATGTGCATTGAAGGCAATAAAAAGGTAAACCTACTTAAAAGCATGATTTAGACAATTAACTATCCTAGATTGATATATGTTATGCGCACAAACAAAAGTAAAGCAATGGGACAGAGAGCTACACTCACTACTCACGTTGGAAACAAATCCTAGGGTTAGATAAACAAAAGATTTATTCATAAGAACATCACAAAATCGATCTACAATGTGCATCGCCAAGATAACCCTAGGAACATCTACGACCATGATCCAATGCTCGTGCACGTGAATATGGATCCAAACCTTCAAGTAAGTCCATCTAGAACAAGCAAATACATCCTAAACATGTAAAGTAGGGTGCTAGATGTATATCGATCTTTTGAGTTGTCGTATGCATGTGTTACAATGCACATCATGGTTTGTAGTAAATAGACGGTTAATACACATCTAGCTACATGAAACTGATCTATAATATAAAGCATAAAAGAGATAGCAGATCAATAACACGTGACATAACTAGCAAATCTTACCAACAACAACGCTTAGTACAAGATTTACCATGATAGAGTAAGACATCAAACATCCCTAATGGATCCACGAGAGACAACATAAAGGAAACATGGCACTTACTTTGCAAATCCTAAAAAGGGCTGGCTATGCGTCGTAGTGTTGCGAGATACGCGTTGTAGGGAACGTATGCCTTCATCTTTTTCATGAGGAAAAGTTACATATTTATAGTTCAGAGACTTGGATGACACGTCCTTCCACCTAAACTAACCCTAGCTTTATTTCTATCTATGGATACATAACCCATTAGACCAATTGATACAACAAAAAATCGGCTCAAAGCAGATGACCCATTAAGCCACACAACCAAATTTTCTCGTAGCCCTACTCTGGCTAGGATTTAGCGCCAACACATGCCCCCCTAATTTTAGCAATAATTTTTATTGTAAAACTAAATCATGACCATGCAATGAATCTTCACTTACCATCCTCACGTCATTAATTAAAACACACTTACCCCTCACGGAGTACTATTTTCTATGTTCACTCGTCTTAGAAATCGTAATAACACCCTTTGACTCCTATATGGATTATTTACATGATGGATTGTAATATTACTCTAGCACACTTCCTCTATAGCAGAGCCAAGAGCCAAGAAAAAACTCTCCTGTACTAATGGTAAGCAATTTATATTCCTTCTCGGCAAACAATCTCCTTGCTCCTCTAATCCCCCACATCTTGTTCATACTCTTCTAATCTCCTCCACATCTCCTCCATACTCCCATTGTCGTGGTTTCAAAAACTGGGGGACAATAGAATTTGTGTTCGGTGGAAGATGCTAGTGTGGACTCGCTCCGAATGGTGAATCAAGGTGATTCCAAAAGTAGGGGTGTGAGACGACAAGTTATACTGGTTTAGACTTGTGCCCTAGTCCAGTGTATTGATCATCGTAGTATTGCTTGGGAACTGTGCTACTGTTTGTGCGCGCGTGTGTAGAATGGGGAGGGCCTTCCCTTTGATAGCTCAAGTGAAGAACCTTACAAAGGAGACATGTTTTTCTACTAGAGAGGGAGAGATCCATAGCCCCGGGTTGACGTGGTATCCCTGAAGTCGTTTGTAGGGTCGTGCATAGCCGTACTCCCAATATAGTGTATTGCCATGCTTGTTCGTCATACATGTCCCTGTAGCGAGTCCATTACTGATGTATTTTGTGGTAGTGTGTGGTGGGTCCCGCGGGCTAGTCTCATGGTGTGGTCGTGTGTGGCGTGACTTCGTCTATCATCATGGGCCCTGCATCACATACCATCCTGCGTAGACGTACACTCGGTATGCCATATTGTTCCGCCTTTCCCGTCATGCGGGTCACTATGTAGTGACTTCCGTGCTGAGGTCTCCCCATGACCGAGTTTGACTGACCCCATAGAGTAGTGGGGATACGATTGAGACCTTTCATTGGGGCATATAGTCGTGCTAATAGTGACCTCCCAACGCCCCTTTGGTGCACTACACGTACATCCGGACGTGGCTTGGTGATGATGTGTCCTGTCACAGCTGACATGGGTCAGTGGCACTGGATTGGGACCTCCACTCTGCCGAGTTTCTTGGAAGGGACTGGGTCGGTTGCTCCGCCTTGCAGGCTTGCTTGGTGGGGATTTGGTCGATCGCTTCGCTTCACAGGCTTGCTCGGTGGGGATTTGTCAGTCGCTCTGCTTCGCAGGTGTGACGATACCACCTAATTTATAAGAGTGCAAGTACAAAAAATATCTGCTTCCACAGTTGTTTAAACATACTTGAGCTCATATAAACCTGGTAGATCACCGAGCATCCCAAAGGACCTTGATAAATCAACTCACAACCAAGATCGCATATCAAATAAATACACAATCACATACTAGCTCAGTGACAAATAAGAGATGGGAGTAAGTACAAAACTTTATTTAAAAAAATATAACTTTGAACAATATTTCTGTAACCATAGTTTTGAAATACATGCTAGCTCAGTGATAATTCTCCAGAAAAAGGAGAGATGAGAAACTATATAGAAGACCGAGCCCACCGACACTTATCCACCATCTTTAGCAGGCCTACATCTTCACCTGCAACATGGTGGGATAAACTTTGAGTACTCGAATGTACTCAACTAGACTTACTTGTCCAAAACCAGGAAATAATAAAGTAAAAGACATGAAGGATCATGCAAGGCTTTATCTGGAGCTAGCTCTTTCTCTTGGAAGAGTACAAGAATTAATGTAGTTATTAGCATCTTAAGGGGCATCATGATAATTAATCATCTTTTAGCATTTCAGTATTATTACCTATTGTAGCACCTCGAAAATTCAAATCTTGAAAATTTCTCAAACTCGCTCTAAATTCAAAATGAATTTTAAATTTCGTTTCAAAATGTTTGTGTTGCGAGTTGATCTCAACAAATAAAATATAGTGGTCTATATTCTCTCAAAATATCCTACAAATATTTCCCGAGTGACCCCCCTCAAATTTCTTCCAGAAATACTGCCCAAATATTCCACCGATATTTCTCCAAATATTTTCCTCCTTAGAAATACCTTCAGAATCATTTTTAAAGTCCCTACAAATATTTTCTTAATAATTTTCTTCATGCTCATACGTATACATACGCCCCCGGTGTCATACAGTGAGCTCTACAAGCTAATTGCACTTATACACAACTAATACATGCTTATCTCCCAATAATCCTCACATCCTCCCACTAATCCTTGCCTCCTCCCCCTAATCCCCTCACCTTGCCTATGAATAGAGAGGCAAGGGCCTCCCCTCGTGCCACGCCAAGCCATTTCATGGCAACTCACTCCCCCCCTCAGTTCCCACTCCCACACAAACACAACACAAGTACAAGGATCGTTCGATCATTCATTTGATCGTTCATGGTTCGTTCGTTCGTTTGTCCGATCGTTCGATTGTTCGTCCGTTCGTTCATCCAAATAATCCTTGTTCAGCCGTTATGTTGCCGAAATTCTGATCGTTCGTTCGATTCATAATCCTTATTAATCGTTCATCGTTCGTTCATACGAACTATTCATCGTTCATCATTCGTTCATACGAACTATTCATCGTTCGTTCATACGGACTATTCATCGGATCGTTCATAGTCACTATCCATCGTTCAACGTTCGTTCATACGAACTACTCATCGTTCACCGTTTGTTCATACAGACTATTCATTGTTCATCGAATCGTTCATAGTCACTATTCATTGTTCATCGGATCATTTATCTTACTATTCATCGTTACTATTCATAGAACATCCGATCACACAAATATTCAACTGCTCATCCATCATGTTCTCCAGCTCACCTAAGACCTGACAGAGCAATATTTCAGTCATACGGACTCCGGTGACTGTGATTTTCCTTCCAGTAAGAACTTTCCGTCTTGTCACCCATCCTAGATTTCTCCATGTTGAGCATGAAGGAAACGGGTGACGCCTAAGAGGGGGGGGTGAATTAGGACTTCTAAAACTTTTACTAAAACCCGGCCACAAATAAATCCCTAGAGCAAAACCTATGCAAATAATCAAAACTAGAATGTGCAATCTAGGTTTTGTCTAAGTGTTGCTATCTCTACCGCAAAGGCTAAGTTTCAATCTACACTAAATAAGTATGACTACAAGATTGAAACTTAAATGCTTAATATAAATGCGGAATGTAAAGAGCTAAGTAGAGAAGCAAACTCTCGTGGATGACGCCGGTATTTTTACCGAGGTATCCGGAACCGCGCAAGGTCCCGACTAATCCTCGTTGGTGCCCCTACGCAAAGGGAAGCCCACGCGAGGGCCAAGCACCACGGTCGAGTAACTCCGTAGAGAGCCGCGAGCCTTCTCCACGCGCAAGTGGTGCTCCGCTTCCGGCTCCTCTCGGACGCTCCCCGCCGTCTTCACTATCGAGCTTCCGGCCGAAACGCCGCGGGCCTCGTTCCCTCCGGTACACGGTGGCGGCCGTGACACAAACGCGGTTGTCACGGTCTCGCAAGACTCTCGCCCCACTCGGTACAATTACAACGACTCACGCAAGAGCCGAGGGGTTGTGAGGTTTGTCTAAACTCACTCAACTAACTAGGATTCACCTAGAGCAAGCGCTAAAGCGGTCTAACTAACCTAAGCACTTCGCAAAGCACCTACGCTAATCACCGAGTGATTCTATTAAGCACTTGGGTGTTTGAGCACTTGGAAATATGCACTATGTGCCTTGGTATGTTGCTTGGGCTCTCACACTTGAGAATGGCCGGTTGGGGTGGTATTTATAGCCTCCACACCCCCAACTAGCCGTTGGACAGAAAGCAGCAGCTTTCTGTCGTCGGGTGCACCGGACAGTCCGGTGCACCACCGGACACTGCACAGTAGATGGCCGGTGCACGCCACGTCAGCCGACCGTTGGCGCCTGTAGCAGTCGACCGTTGGATCCGACCGTTGCCTTCTACCCGTTGGCACACCGGACAGTCCGGTGCACACCGGACAGTCCGGTGCTACAGCCAGAGAGCGCCTTTCTGCGGCCTCTCTGCGCAGACTGTCCGGTGCCTCACCGGACAGTCCGGTGCACACCGGACACCGATGTCCGGTGCGCCACCAGGCGCTGGCTGACAGCCCTTATCTTGGATTTCTTCGCTGATTTCTTCGGGCTTCTTTGTTCTTGAGTATTGGACTCCTATGCATCTTTTTATGTCTTCTTTTGAGGTGTTGCATCCTCATTGCCTTGGTCCAATTCTCTTCGCATCCTGTGAACTACAAACACAAACACTGGAAAACTTATTAGTTCACGGATTGTGTTGTTCATCAAACACCAAAACTCAATTAGCCAAATGGCCCGGGGTCCATTTTCCTTACAATCTCCCCCTTTTTGGTGATTGATGACAACACAACCAAAGCAAGCAAATAATACAAGTATTTGAATGAAAATATGCAATCTACTTGCTAAGATGCATGAGTGTCCCCACAATGTGATATTATGGACTTAAGCCTCCCCCTAACTCCATAATTCATTTACTTCCTATTTTTGGACCAAATAACCAAAACCACTTAAAAAACCAATTTGAGATATAAAAGTTTAAATTGGTGGTGTTTGGTGTTTGATATAGTTTTCATTGCTTTGGTCCCTAAACTTCTCCCCCTTTGGCATCAACCACCGAAAAGGAAGACATTAAAAGCATGTAGGAAGTAAATAGAAGCTTGCCTTCAACAAGAATTGTATCAAAAGATATCACTAGAAGGATATTAAATTAAGCCATGAATGATACCACTTGTAGGAATCCTTAAAAGATTACTCCCCCTAAATGAGTATTCTCCTTTAGAAAGAGTTTTTCTCCCCCTTTAGAGATGAAGAAATACTCCCCCTGATAGAGATCCTCTACTTAGGAAAAAGCATGTGAAAATTAGAGGTGCAAGACATGATTTGAAAAGACTAACTTCCCTTATGCATAGGTAACAGAATATGAGTTAACTACTTATGCACTTTTAGCAACATGGAAGCATATGATATGAAATATAGTCTAATCAAATATTGGAGAAGACATGTAAATGATACTGAATGTAGTCTCAAAAGATACCAATTGAAGATCAATGGCGAGCTTGAGAGACATGAGAGTTCTTGGAGATTTTGCAGTGGAAGATTGTTGTCTTTCTCCGGGGACCTCATTTTCCTTACAATGAGACTATCACATGAAAATAGACTTGAAAAGGTGTTAGTCTCAAAGTATTAGATTATAGAGTAACCTCCCCCTAAAGGTGTGCATACAAGTTTTGAATACTTGTAGGAGACATGCACTATGATTTGATATCAAGAGGGGCAAATTATCCATAATCCAAACTTTGGCACATATAAGTTAAATGATACAACTTGTAGAAATCAAAATTTTTAATTGATGTATCATTTACTATGGAGTGATATTGAAGCTATGTGCCGTGCTTAAATAAACATTTTAAGCCATGTAGGTTTGCTTAAGTATATGAATTAAAAACAAGCAATCCTACCATATGATTTACCTAGTAAGCATGATTTTAAACAAACGTACATAACAAATGTAATACTAGGCAAGAAAGGTAAACTAGATACAAGGTAAATAGATACGCATATCTAGAAATACAATAAAACTAGTTACCTTAGTCATGGGTGGGAAATTTGGGTCCAAAATTTTCACTAACCCACTTGGCAATAAACTTGATCCAATATGATGTATCCCATGATATACATCCCAATTTAGCCAAGTCTCCAAATTTCCCGAAGACCTTCGGTCCACTCACTTCCCTTTCGGGATCCAAACCTTCTTGGTGCTTTTCATGGTTGAAATTATCTCCTTTGGCACCCAGATGCGTTTGGCCCCCTTTCCTTTGTTGGCTTGCTTGTTGGCCTTGATTGCTATCACCTTTCCGTTCTTTTTCTTCTTGATCAAATATGGTGTAGCATCCCTTTTGTTCACCTTTTTGATGTAGGAGTTGGAGATTTTGCTTGATGGCTTTTGCTTGAGCTTTTGCCTTTGTTTATCCCCGGTCATCGCCTTGCATTGAAAAGACTTGTGGCCTTCCTTGTGGCATAGCCTACAAATCACAATTTCTCCCTCTACAGGCTTGTTCACTCCCGCAGTGGTGTTATCCTGTGGAGGTCGGATTTGTTTGGCTTTGCCTTTCTTGTCATACAAAGCCTTCCCAAGACGAGCCACTTCTTGCTTCAATTGTTCATTTTCCTTTGCAACCTCGTCCGAACATGTCTCTACAACAATATTCTCAACAACGACTTGGTTGCAGGGGTTAGAATCATCAATTAAATCAAAGCAGGAAGTAGAAGCATCTTTCTTAATTATTTCAGGTATTTCAACTAAAGATGCTGCTGGGGTGCTACCAATGTTTTCTAGCTTAGTAGTTAGCTCATTATTGTGTATGCTAAGAATTTCCATTTTCTCTAGCAAATTTTCAATAGCTTCTTGGGAGCTAGCTAACTTAGCCTTAAGTTTTTCATTCTTTTTAATAAGGCTGTCATCGGTAGCAGTGGATGGAGCACTAGATTCTAATAGCTCAATTTTAGTTGATAGCTCACTATTTAAGTTTGCAAAAGTTTCAAATTTTTCTAGCAAACCTTTGTAATCATTTTGAGAGCTAACCAACTTATTTTTCAAAGTTTTAAGTTGAGCTTTTTGCTTAGTGCAAACATCCTGGAAAAAATTAACGGCTTCCGCAAGCTCTTCTAGAGAGGCCTTTCCCTCACCTTCATCATCACTACTACTTTCATCACTAGAGGATGGAATGCTTTTGTTACCTCTTGCCATAAGGCATTTGTGTGATGACCGTGATGATCGTGACGAGGACCGGTGGCTGCGCGTCCTTGGAGGTTCATCTTCACTTGAAGAATCATCCCAAGTTCTAACACTTGTTAGCGCCTTGCCTTTGCTCATCTCCTTTTTGGGTTTGGCCATATTTGGACAGTTGTCCCTGAAGTGGCCCTTCTCCCCACATGCGAAGCATCCTCTCTTCCTTTGCTTTTTCCTGTCAATGTTAAAGAGAAGATCCTCGACCTGTAGGAGCACACCCATTAGATTAATCTTGCGGATCATCCTCATTACCTTTCCGACGCGTCGGATTGTTTCTTCGTCCTCGGAGGATGGTGTGCATGGTTGATTATCTTCTTCATCATCACTTTCTTCTTCTTCTTCCTCTTCTTCGCTTGAGGAACTTGGAGTGGGAGCCTTCTTTTTGCCTTTCTTCTCATCACATGCAAAAGCATATGGTCTTGAGGAAGTTGGCTCCTCTCCCTGACTCATTTTTCGCGACATCTCAAAAGCCGCGATTTTCCCAATCACAATGGTCGAGGTCATGTTGCTCAAGTCCTCCATGTTGTGAAGGATGGTGATGATGCTCCCATATCTTTGTTGAGGTAGCAGGGAGATAATCTTCCTCACAATGTCCGCATCACCTAGCTTATTAATGCCAATAGAGTTGAGCTCATTGATTATTAGATTCAAACGAGAATACATGTCTCTAACAAGCTCATTGTCTTTCATAGCAAAAGAATTATACTCATTTAAGACTAGGCAATGTTTTTGCTCACGGACATTGGATGTGCCGTCATGGAGCTCATGCAATTTTAGCCAAATCTCATTAGCAGTTTTCAAGGTAAATACTTGATTAAAAATATCTATGCTAAGAGATTCATACAAGCAGTTTTTGGCTCTAGCATTTAAATGAATTTCTTTTTCCTCACTCGTGGTGGGTTTCTCGGGATTCTTGATGGGTTTCATCCCGTCACGAGTGACTCTCCAAACACCTAGATCAACGGCCTCTAGGTAACAAGCCATTCTAGCACTATAATATGGGAAGTTAGTGCCGTCGAAGTGTGGTGGCCTATGGGTATCCATCCCTTCCTCTAAAAAGCGTCGGCCCTTTTAGCGGTGAAGCTAAAGCGTTTCAAATGAGCCAAACCGGCCTCTGATACCAATTGAAGGAAACGGGTGACGCCTAAGAGGGGGGGTGAATTAGGACTTCTAAAACTTTTACTAAAACCCGGCCACAAATAAATCCCTAGAGCAAAACCTATGCAAATAATCAAAACTAGAATGTGCAATCTAGGTTTTGTCTAAGTGTTGCTATCTCTACCGCAAAGGCTAAGTTTCAATCTACACTAAATAAGTATGACTACAAGATTGAAACTTAAATGCTTAATATAAATGCGGAATGTAAAGAGCTAAGTAGAGAAGCAAACTCTCGTGGATGACGCCAGTATTTTTACCGAGGTATCCGGAACCGCGCAAGGTCCCGACTAATCCTCGTTGGTGCCCCTACGCAAAGGGAAGCCCACGCGAGGGCCAAGCACCACGGTCGAGTAACTCCGTAGAGAGCCGCGGGCCTTCTCCACGCGCAAGTGGTGCTCCGCTTCCGGCTCCTCTCGGACGCTCCCCGCCGTCTTCACTATCGAGCTTCCGGCCGAAACGCCGCGGGCCTCGTTCCCTCCGGTACACGGTGGCGGCCGTGACACAAACGCGGTTGTCACGGTCTCGCAAGACTCTCGCCCCACTCGGTACAATTACAACGACTCACGCAAGAGCCGAGGGGTTGTGAGGTTTGTCTAAACTCACTCAACTAACTAGGATTCACCTAGAGCAAGCGCTAAAGCGGTCTAACTAACCTAAGCACTTCGCAAAGCACCTACGCTAATCACCGAGTGATTCTATTAAGCACTTGGGTGTTTGAGCACTTGGAAATATGCACTATGTGCCTTGGTATGTTGCTTGGGCTCTCACACTTGAGAATGGCCGGTTGGGGTGGTATTTATAGCCTCCACACCCCCAACTAGCCGTTGGACAGAAAGCAGCAGCTTTCTGTCGTCGGGTGCACCGGACAGTCCGGTGCACCACCGGACACTGCACAGTAGATGTCCGGTGCACGCCACGTCAGCCGATCGTTGGCGCCTGTAGCAGTCGACCGTTGGATCCGACCGTTGCCTTCTACCCGTTGGCACACCGGACAGTCCAGTGCACACCGGACAGTCCGGTGCTACAGCCAGAGAGCGCCTTTCTGCGGCCTCTCTGCGCAGACTGTCCGGTGCCTCACCGGACAGTCCGGTGCACACCGGACACCGATGTCCGGTGCGCCACCAGGCGCTGGCTGACAGCCCTTATCTTGGATTTCTTCGCTGATTTCTTCGGGCTTCTTTGTTCTTGAGTATTGGACTCCTATGCATCTTTTTATGTCTTCTTTTGAGGTGTTGCATCCTCATTGCCTTGGTCCAATTCTCTTCGCATCCTGTGAACTACAAACACAAACACTGGAAAACTTATTAGTTCACGGATTGTGTTGTTCATCAAACACCAAAACTCAATTAGCCAAATGGCCCGGGGTCCATTTTCCTTACAGAGCACACTTAACTTTGAAGTTTTTTTCGAACCAGGCTTCCAAAAAGTAAGGCGAACCATGTTTGTATGGATACGCCGTCAATCCTATAAAACCTGGCCTAAGATATCACAACCCGCTCGGACCAGAATACCATAGTATTTCAGCTATCTAGGTCCCGCCTTAATGTTGTCCCATGTGACATAATAGGTAGTACAAGTTGCCACCAACATAAACCTCTGCTCATGAATAGCCCAAAAATAATTCCTGGCACTTCGCTGAAAAATACATTTGTATTTTTTATTTTCCAAATATATCTGTTGGGGACTTGTTCTCAACTGCTATGAATTAAGAACAAGGCAACACAAAAAATGTTAAGTATAAATGCCCTTCGTCCGCTGAAGCATTATCTCCCCAAGGATTTAATGAGCTTCGGACGAAGGTCATGAGTAAAATATCACGGAGATTTCACCTTCGTGATTATATTTGTAAGACAACAAATAATGAGAAATGAAATATAAAGTATGAAATATATTCACATATTTTATTATATGAATATATAGTACTTAAACATGATATTTGGGCACATTTATACCTTCGCCTTGACGGAAAGCAATAATTCGAGCGTAGTATGCCAATGGTTACAGGATTGCGTGAACAGTGCCAGGGTACTGTTCACCTATTTATAGGCACAGGGTGCAACCTGCATAAAATTACATTTAAGTCCTTTACAATTGACTACAATAATGACACTGACATCATGGATCTTTAAGTCGATCCATCTTTAAGTCGGTTCGACCCTTCGTCTTAGGATCTATCATTATGCCGAAGCTCTCTAAGTAATAGCTTCGGTGCTTGCTCCTGAGAGTGTCCGCCGAAGGTGTTCTCTTTCTTTAGGATCTTCGACTATGAAGCATACCCCCAACAGTAGCCCCTTCGCGGTGCTAGATCGTTTTTCGTAACGAGCTTGATCCGTGAAAAAAGTCTTCTAGGCTTCGGGATGCCGAAGATCCGAAAACACCTTCCCTGAGCTCGTTGGCGAGAAACGATTAAAATAATCCGCGCTCGAGATGGCTCCATCTTGCAGCAGTTACGCGCGCCCTGGCGATTCACCCTCTCGAACCCTGTGGCCCACCGCTCAGCGAGTGCGGGTGACTGTTTGTTCGGTGCGGGAGACCTTGACGATTCACCTTCTCACCTGCGGCACTATATAAACAGACGGGTAGGTGTGAAGTTACCACAGCATTCATTGCTATTGCACTATTTTGCTGCCAAAATTTTAGTCATAGTCGAAGCTTAATCATCGTGCTCAGACAAAACCCCGCTTTTGATTCTACTTCGTCACAAAAGGAAGAGCTTCGGGAAAATCAGAAAAGTCAACAATCGAAAAATTTCAAGAAAGACATAATCAAATGGCCAGAGTTCGCTCCACTGCTAGGGTTGACCATGAGGGAGATGAGATCGAAGCTGTTGAGACCGTTCCAATCTCCGAAGCCATGAAGCGGTCTGGGCTGGTGACATCGGAGGACGTCCCTGCCGCTGGAGCAGAGCAAGTTGAAGTTGAGGAGATCGATTCTGAAGATGATTATAGCAGTGCGGTGCCGAGCAAACCCAGCCACCTGGATTTCGGAAAATCCACAGTCTCCGAAGGTGACCTACCTAAGATGTTAAAATTGGGCTATTTCAATGAAGAAAAGAAAGAGCTGATTCACTTTGGTGGAGAGAAAACTACTCCGAAGCCAGGAAAAGATGAAATAGTAGTTTTTAAGAGTTTCTTCAAAGCTGGTTTGAGATTGCCTTTGAATAAGATGATTGCTGACGTGCTGAATAAGTTTGGGATCCACTTTCATCAGCTAACTCCTAACGCTATCGTTAGGCTTAGTGTTTACATTTGGGCTCTCCGAAGCCAAGGGGTGGAACCGTTTGCCGAAGGTTTCTGCCGGGTGCACGAGCTGCATTACCAAACCAAGGCCAGAAAAGATGGATTACATGAAAACTTCGGCTGTTACAATTTTGCTTACCGGAAGACTACAAAATTTCTCGTGATCAGCTACCGAAGCAAGTGGCCGGCAGGCTGGAAATCGGAATGGTTCTACGTCAAAGTTGACGATGATAAGGAGAAGCTGGTCCAGAGCCCGCTAGAGCTGATCTTCGGAGAGACCAGACCCCAATGTAATATGACACCAGAGGGTCCAACCCAAACTACACTGGCTGAATTCAGGATTATCGCAGAGCACATTGGCATTAGGGACTTAGTGCAGTAATTTTTGGCTTTCAAAATATTTCCAACTATGAAAGAGTGGGCCATGCCGAAGCTTGAAGGAAAGAAGGAGGGAGAACTTATCCGGCTGCCCTACCACTGCAAGTTCAAGAGACATTTCAAAGTACCCTACCAAGAATGGCTGGATACAATCAAAGTAATGTGCAACAAAATTCTTGGAAATTATTCTAAAAAAGAAGATCAATTGATGACAGCGGCCTTCGGCACCCGTCCGAAACAAAGGCTAAACCGAGTGATGGATGCTATAGGCTTTGAATATCCTGACTATGAGCGACTGGACAAGGGTGCCGAAGGGCAAAAAAGAAAAAGAGTGGCTAGTGCTTTGAATAAGGACGACGAAGATCAATCAAAGAAGAAGAAACAAGAATCTGAGGCGAAAGCAGTTGCTTCGAAGAAAAGAAAGGCCTCGACTCCAAAGCAAAAATCAATTGATGAAAAAGAGAAGACTTCTATGACATCTTCTGCTACTGAAATAGAGGAAATCCTAAAGGTAATGACTGAAACTTTGCCTGTCAAACTAAGTCCACTGGGACTACATCTGACGAAGCTTTTTCATAAGGAAAAGGAGCCCACAAAAACAAAGGCACCTAGGCCAAAGAGACAAAGGATTGTTACTGTGACAGAAGTGATTGAAGCAACACCACCAAGGGCTTCAGCTCCGAAGGTGCCGACTATTGAAAGCATGACAGCGACTGAAGCTATACCTTCGGAGGCTGCCACAGAAGAGGCCAGAGCCGAAAATGCCAAATCCGAAGATATTAACTTAGAAAGCATAACTGCTGACATAGACAAGATGCTACTAAACATGACCGCGGAAGAAGCTGCTGCAGCCACCGAAGAGACCACGACCGCAAAACCCGAGAAAGAAGAAATAATCGAAGATACTTCGGAAGATGAAACTTTTGACTTCTGAAACTTAGTTGGCCAAGAGCTGACAGAAGCTGAAAAAGAGGAACTAAAAGAGTATGCTATATCTTGTGGGTACCGGCCGGGGGCGCTTCTCTTCGGTGGCATTGATGATGAAGGGTTAGGCTGCATACAAGATCAAACCGGTGCGAAGGTTATCGGTACTCTATCAAAGAGTATCGGTTTCCCGAAGCTCGAAGCGGAAATCAGCCGCTACCGACGACAACACATAGTCGGCAGTTTGTTCTATTCCAATTTTAAGGTAAACATCTTGTGTCTAACCCTTACTATTTGTAATAACACAAATATTTTCTAACGAAGGTTATTTGTCCATAGAGTATGTTTTTGAGCAATGCCTTAAAAATGCAGCAGGACTTAGAGGATAAAAGGCACGAAGTTATAATTGAGAACTTAGAAAACAAGATAAAAGAACAATCAGCTGCCATCGAAAAGAAAGACTTCAAGCTGCAAATAGTCGAATGCTTATTAGCGGATGCTGAAGCAAAAATAACAAAATTAAATTCGAAGCTTCTTTCCCAATCAGAAAATTTCGAACAAGAAAAGCTGAAACTTGATGCAAAGCTTGAAGCCGAAGTTCAAAAAAGTTCGGAGCTGAAAGAATCTTTGACAAATCTTCAGAATAAGTGCCTGGAATTCAGCACTCGATGTATTCAACAGTTGAAGCAGGTGTTCCATTTTGTTGGAGCCAGTAGCGAAGAGTTCACTCCTTCGGCTGAGGACCTGCCTGGTGCCTTCGAGCATATTGAAGGTGAAATTAACTTGACGAAGTTATAGCTGGGCATGGCGACTTCTGTGCCCTAGCAGCTTCTCGGGGCACAGTTGTTGCCTTTTTGAAGTCTGGCTGTGAACATGGAAAGATTGTTAATAGACCCAACTTCAGCCTGTCACCAGCAGACTTAGATAACATTCCCAGCCTGGCCCGAAGTATTGCAAATAGATTTATAAAATTAGTATGGACTAAGGGTGGACGCAACAAAGCTGGTGACGAAGCTCGAAGCCACCTTAAGCTGGTAACAATATTATACCTTATGCTTACCTTTTCCTTTGAATTTTGAATTTAGCTTATAATACTTACATACAGGTTGACCAAGCCGAAGCTGAAGCTGCAGAGTAAAAAAGTCGAAGCTCCATAGATGCTGTCGAAGCTCGAATAACCTGTAGAAATAGCTCAAAAAACTTCTGTGATAACTTGTATATGATGTAATTAAATTTCACTTTGTGGATTTTATCCATACCTTGTAATATAATCTTACCTTTCCGTCAATGTATGAAATGCTTTGGTGTGGACGAAATTAATACTTTTTGAGCCGAAGGCGAAAAACACCTTCCTTCTTTGCGTACACAGCGAAGCATAAAATTGCCTCTTTTTCCCTTTTTTCCGAAGCCTTATCTTTCAAAGCCGAAGCAAGTTTGTATGTGATGATGATGATGATCCTATGTATGTCTAAGTGAATGTTTATGAATACAAATGTATGATGAAATGTATCGTGCAAATGAATGTTCAAAGACACATACAAAACCATAATCACCATTCTTATTCCCTTAGGAAATAACAAATCTATGCCGTTTATTTTTCGGCTTCACCGCAACTCCAGCTTTGAACGAAGCCATCAGCTCAGAGAGTGGAAGTGAGTTCACCGGAGGTGGGCGCCAATGTTGGGGACTTGTTCTCAACTGCTATGAATTAAGAACAAGGCAACACAAAAAATGTTAAGTATAAATGCCCTTCGTCCGCTGAAGCATTATCTCCCCAAGGATTTAATGAGCTTCGGACGAAGGTCATGAGTAAAATATCACGGAGATTTCACCTTCGTGATTATATTTGTAAGACAACAAATAATGAGAAATGAAATATAAAGTATGAAATATATTCACATATTTTATTATATGAATATATAGTACTTAAACATGATATTTGGGCACATTTATACCTTCGCCTTGACGGAAAGCAATAATTCGAGCGTAGTATGCCAATGGTTACAGGATTGCGTGAACAGTGCCAGGGTACTGTTCACCTATTTATAGGCACAGGGTGCAACCTGCATAAAATTACATTTAAGTCCTTTACAATTGACTACAATAATGACACTGACATCATGGATCTTTAAGTTAATCCATCTTTAAGTCGGTTCGACCCTTCGTCTTAGGATCTATCATTGTGCCAAAGCTCTCTAAGTAATAGCTTCGGTGCTTGCTCCTGAGAGTGTCCGCCGAAGGTGTTCTCTTTCTTTAGGATCTTCGACTATGAAGCATACCCCCAACAGTAGCCCCTTCGCGGTGCTAGATCGTTTTTCGTAACGAGCTTGATCCGCGAAAAAAGTCTTCTAGGCTTCGGGATGCCGAAGATCCGAAAACACCTTCCCTGAGCTCGTTGGCGAGAAACGATTAAAATAATCCGCGCTCGAGATGGCTCCATCTTGCAGCAGTTACGCGCGCCCTGGCGATTCACCCTCTCGAACCCTGTGGCCCACCGCTCAGCGAGTGCGGGTGACTGTTTGTTCGGTGCGGGAGACCTTGACGATTCACCTTCTCACCTGCGGCACTATATAAACAGACGGGTAGGTGTGAAGTTACCACAGCATTCATTGCTATTGCACTATTTTGCTGCCAAAATTTTAGTCATAGTCGAAGCTTAATCATCGTGCTCAGACGAAACCCCGCTTTTGATTCTACTTCGTCACAAAAGGAAGAGCTTCGGGAAAATCAGAAAAGTCAACAATCGAAAAATTTCAAGAAAGACATAATCAAATGGCCAGAGTTCGCTCCACTGCTAGGGTTGACCATGAGGGAGATGAGATCGAAGCTGTTGAGACCGTTCCAATCTCCGAAGCCATGAAGCGGTCTGGGCTGGTGACATCGGAGGACGTCCCTGCCGCTGGAGCAGAGCAAGTTGAAGTTGAGGAGATCGATTCTGAAGATGATTATAGCAGTGCGGTGCCGAGCAAACCCAGCCACCTGGATTTCGGAAAATCCACAGTCTCCGAAGGTGACCTACCTAAGATGTTAAAATTGGGCTATTTCAATGAAGAAAAGAAAGAGCTGATTCGCTTTGGTGGAGAGAAAACTACTCCGAAGCCAGGAAAAGATGAAATAGTAGTTTTTAAGAGTTTCTTCAAAGCTGGTTTGAGATTGCCTTTGAATAAGATGATTGCTGACGTGCTGAATAAGTTTGGGATCCACTTTCATCAGCTAACTCCTAACGCTATCGTTAGGCTTAGTGTTTACATTTGGGCTCTCCGAAGCCAAGGGGTGGAACCGTTTGCCGAAGGTTTCTGCCGGGTGCACGAGCTGCATTACCAAACCAAGGCCAGAAAAGATGGATTACATGAAAACTTCGGCTGTTACAATTTTGCTTACCGGAAGACTACAAAATTTCTCGTGATCAGCTACCAAAGCAAGTGGCCGGCAGGCTGGAAATCGGAATGGTTCTACGTCAAAGTTGACGATGATAAGGAGAAGCTGGTCCAGAGCCCGCTAGAGCTGATCTTCGGAGAGACCAGACCCCAATGTAATATGACACCAGAGGGTCCAACCCAAACTACACTGGCTGAATTCAGGATTATCGCAGAGCACATTGGCATTAGGGACTTAGTGCAGGAATTTTTGGCTTTCAAAATATTTCCAACTATGAAAGAGTGGGCCATGCCGAAGCTTGAAGGAAAGAAGGAGGGAGAACTTATCCGGCTGCCCTACCACTGCAAGTTCAAGAGACATTTCAAAGTACCCTACCAAGAATGGCTGGATACAATCAAAGTAATGTGCAACAAAATTCTTGGAAATTATTCTAAAAAAGAAGATCAATTGATGACAGCGGCCTTCGGCACCCGTCCGAAACAAAGGCTAAACCGAGTGATGGATGCTATAGGCTTTGAATATCCTGACTATGAGCGACTGGACAAGGGTGCCGAAGGGCAAAAAAGAAAAAGAGTGGCTAGTGCTTTGAATAAGGACGACGAAGATCAATCAAAGAAGAAGAAACAAGAATCTGAGGCGAAAGCAGTTGCTTCGAAGAAAAGAAAGGCCTCGACTCCAAAGCAAAAATCAATTGATGAAAAAGAGAAGACTTCTACGACATCTTCTGCTACTGAAATAGAGGAAATCCTAAAGGTAATGACTGAAACTTTGCCTGTCAAACTAAGTCCACTGGGACTACATCTGACGAAGCTTTTTCATAAGGAAAAGGAGCCCACAAAAACAAAGGCACCTAGGCCAAAGAGACAAAGGATTGTTACTGTGACAGAAGTGATTGAAGCAACACCACCAAGGGCTTCAGCTCCGAAGGTGCCGACTATTGAAAGCATGACAGCGACTGAAGCTATACCTTCAGAGGCTGCCACAGAAGAGGCCAGAGCCGAAAATGCCAAATCCGAAGATATTAACTTAGAAAGCATAACTGCTGACATAGACAAGATGCTACTAAACATGACCGCGGAAGAAGCTGCTGCAGCCACCGAAGAGACCACGACCGCAAAACCCGAGAAAGAAGAAATAATCGAAGATACTTCGGAAGATGAAACTTTTGACTTCTGAAACTTAGTTGGCCAAGAGCTGACAGAAGCTGAAAAAGAGGAACTAAAAGAGTATGCTATATCTTGTGGGTACCGGCCGGGGGCGCTTCTCTTCGGTGGCATTGATGATGAAGGGTTAGGCTGCATACGAGATCAAACAGGTGCGAAGGTTATCGGTACTCTATCAAAGAGTATCGGTTTCCCGAAGCTCGAAGCGGAAATCAGTCGCTACCGACGACAACACATAGTCGGCAGTTTGTTCTATTCCAATTTTAAGGTAAACATCTTGTGTCTAACCCTTACTATTTGTAATAACACAAATATTTTCTAACGAAGGTTATTTGTCCACAGAGTATGTTTTTGAGCAATGCCTTAAAAATGCAGCAGGACTTAGAGGATAAAAGGCACGAAGTTATAATTGAGAACTTAGAAAACAAGATAAAAGAACAATCAGCTGCCATCGAAAATAAAGACTTCAAGCTGCAAACAGTCGAATGCTTATTAGCGGATGCTGAAGCAAAAATAACAAAATTAAATTCGAAGCTTCTTTCCCAATCAGAAAATTTCGAACAAGAAAAGCTGAAACTTGATGCAAAGCTTGAAGCCGAAGTTCAAAAAAGTTCGGAGCTGAAAGAATCTTTGACAAATCTTCAGAATAAGTGCCTGGAATTCAGCACTCGATGTATTCAACAGTTGAAGCAGGTGTTCCATTTTGTTGGAGCCAGTAGCGAAGAGTTCACTCCTTCGGCTGAGGACCTGCCTGGTGCCTTCGAGCATATTGAAGGTGAAATTAACTTGACGAAGTTATAGCTGGGCATGGCGACTTCTGTGCCCTAGCAGCTTCTCGGGGCACAGTTGTTGCCTTTTTGAAGTCTGGCTGTGAACATGGAAAGATTGTTAATAGACCCAACTTCAGCCTGTCACCAGCAGACTTAGATAACATTCCCAGCCTGGCCCGAAGTATTGCAAATAGATTTATAAAATTAGTATGGACTAAGGGTGGACGCAACAAAGCTGGTGACGAAGCTCGAAGCCACCTTAAGCTGGTAACAATATTATACCTTATGCTTACCTTTTCCTTTGAATTTTGAATTTAGCTTATAATACTTACATACAGGTTGACCAAGCCGAAGCTGAAGCTGCAGAGTAAAAAAGTCGAAGCTCCATAGATGCTGTCGAAGCTCGAATAACCTGTAGAAATAGCTCAAAAAACTTCTGTGATAACTTGTATATGATGTAATTAAATTTCACTTTGTGGATTTTATCCATACCTTGTAATATAATCTTACCTTTCCGTCAATGTATGAAATGCTTTGGTGTGGACGAAATTAATACTTTTTGAGCCGAAGGCGAAAAACACCTTCCTTCTTTGCGTACACAGCGAAGCATAAAATTGCCTCTTTTTCCCTTTTTTCCGAAGCCTTATCTTTCAAAGCCGAAGCAAGTTTGTATGTGATGATGATGATGATCCTATGTATGTCTAAGTGAATGTTTATGAATACAAATGTATGATGAAATGTATCGTGCAAATGAATGTTCAAAGACACATACAAAACCATAATCACCATTCTTATTCCCTTAGGAAATAACAAATCTATGCCGTTTATTTTTCGGCTTCACCGCTTATTTTTTGGTGTATCAGCGCTGACTTTTCACTGTAAGCCTCCCTTAGGAGCTTCTTCGCCTTTTATTTCGGCGGTATTCGCGTTGACTTTTCGCGCTTCGCCTTTTATTTCGGCGGAATCAGCGTTGACTTTTCGCTGTAAGCTCTGCATTCCCTTAGGAACGACTTTTGAGTAGAAAACTTACGCTGCGCTCCCTTAGGAACGACTTTTTGTAGCTTCGCCGTGCTCTGCATCCCCTTAGGGACGGCTTTCGAGCTTCTCCCTGTTTTTTTCTTTTTTCTCGTTGCACTCGATGGTGCATGCCCAATTTTTACATTTACATCTTCGGGGGATACTGCTCTTGTAGAGCTGATATAAGAAAAAGAGAAATTACATGCTATGGCCCCATTAAAAACCTTTCTCCCCCTTTGGAAAGGAAAAGGGTACCATAGGAAAGAATAAAAAAGATTACATCAGGTTACACATAATACCGCCGAAGCTCATCCGCATTCCAAGATCTAGGAATGTCGCTGCCGTCCATATCCTTCAGCCTGTAGGAACCGGGTCTTGACGAAGATACTACCAGGAAAGGCCCTTCCCATTTCAACTGTAGCTTGCCTACTGTGTCTGGGTTGGCAACTCTCCAAAGTACCAAGTGTCCTGGCTTAATATTTTTTAACCGAACCTTTCTGTCACGCCATTTTATTGTTTCGGCTTGATATTTATTGATATTCTCCACAGCCTGAAGCCTGATCCCTTCTATAGCATCTTTTGCCACAGAATAATCAGCTTCGTCTTCTGCCGAAGCCACTATTCTTATTGATCCCGCTTTAGCTTCTTCTGGGGTTATTGCTTCGTCACCAAACAACAATTTGAATGGTGTAAAACCTGTTGACCTTGATATTATTGTGTTGTGGCTCCACACCACTTTGATTAATTTGTCCGGCCACTTCCCCCTGGGCTGGTTGAAGATTAACTTCATTATTCCTATCATTGTAATGCCATTAGCTCTTTCAACAAGTCCATTTGACTCCGGATGCCGAACTGATGCAAAATGGATCTTCGTGCCAATTTGTTCACAAAACTCTCTGAAAGCTTCGGCGTCAAACTGCGTTCCATTGTCCACGGTAATGGCATTCGGCACTCCGAAGCGACACACAATATTTTGCCAGAAAAACTTTTGAACAGTGACCGAAGTTATTGTGGCTAAAGGCTTCGCCTCAATCCAATTAGAAAAATATTTCACTGCCACCACAACATATCTTAAATTCCCTTGTGCTGGTGGAAGTGGGCCTAGTAAATCAAGGCCCCACCTTTGCAATGGCCAAGTGGACTGTATTAATTGAGTTAGAGACGAAGGTTGTTTTTGTTCTCTTGCACATTTTTGACAACCTTCGTATTTTTGGACTAATTCTGCTGCTTCCGAAGCTACCTTCGGCCAATAGAATCCTTGACGAAAAACTTTACCCAACAAAGGTCTAGATCCGATGTGAGATCCACACAGGCCTGCATGTATTTCTTTCATCAGCTCTATACCTTCAGCTCTGGATAAACATTTGAGTAATGGAGAACAGACTCCATGCTTGTATAACTCCCCTTCTATTATTACATATGGACGGGCTCTTGCCGCTATTCTCTTTTGATAAGCTTCGTCATCTGAAAGGAAATTGCCCTGGAGAAAAGACATGATCTCAGTTCTCCAATCTTCGCTATAAACAGGAGATATATTGAGCACTGCTCTTTCAAGAAGGTCAACCGAAGGTGCTTTTATTGTTTCAAAGAAAACTTCTGAAGGTAATGGCAGCCCCTGTGCCGCTGACTTGGCTAGTAGATCAGCGTGTTCATTTTCTCCTCGTGGAATATTCTTGACAGAAAACCCTTCGAAGGAGGCTTCAAGTCTTCGAACTGTATCCAAATATTTTTCAAGCTTCGGATCTCTTTCTTTGCAACTTTTGTCAATATGGCTAGAAATAACTTGGGAATCAGTTTTGAGGACCGCCCTTCTTATCCCCATTGCTTTCAACTTCCGAAGACCCAAAAGCAAAGCTTCGTATTCAGCAATATTATTTGTACAACTAAAATTAAGTTTCACTGCGTAGCATGTTCTGACTTTGGAAGGTGCAATTAAAACGGCAGCTGCACCTGCCCCGAAGGTTCCCCAAGAACCATCGCAGAATACTGTCCAAGCTTCGGCATCTTTACTTGCTTCTTCTTCCTGAGCCCCTGGCGTCCAGTCAGCGATGAAATCTGCTAACGCCTGGGACTGAATCGAAGATCTATGCACATAATCAATGCAGAACTCATTGAGTTCCGCAGCCCACTTTCCAATCCTTCCAGTAGCTTCTCTGTTTCTCATAATATCCTTCAAAGGCTGTGATGAAGGAACAATTATATGGTACGCTTGAAAATAATGTCGAAGTTTCCTGGAGGCCATTAAAACAGCATACAGCACCTTCTCCAATTCTGTATAATTTTTCTTTGACAAACTGAGAACTTCGGAAACAAAGTATACTGGAGCCTGCTTTTTCAATTGCCCTTCAAGCTTCTCCTGAACAAGCGCCGCACTTACTGCAGAGTGCGAAGCTGCCACATATAACAGCAGAGGAGCCCCTGGCGCTGGTGGAGTTAAAGTTGTTAAATCTATCAAATACTGTTTCAGTTCTTCGAAGGCTTTTTGCTGAGCTGATCCCCATTGAAAAACTTTGGTTGACTTCAGCACCTCAAAAAATGGTAAATTTCTCTCTGCTGATCTGGATATAAATCGATTCAAAGATGCCAGTCTTCCTGTTAGCCGTTGAGCCCCTTTCTTTGTGCTTGGTGGCTCCATCCGAAGGATAGCTTCGATTTTATTTGGATTAGCTTCGATCCCTTTTGTTGAAACCAGACAACCAAGGAATTTCCCCTTCTTTACCCCAAAAACACATTTTTCCGGATTCAGCTTCAGACCAGCTTGCCTAAAATTAGCGAATGTCTCCTGCAGATCAGCAATGTGATTTTCTTGCTTCATGCTTTTTACTATGATATCATCAACATATGTTAACACATTTCTGCCTATCTGAGAATGAAGGACCTTTGCTGTCATTCTGCTTAAGCTTCCTCCAGCATTCTTGAGCCCCTCGGGCATCCGAAGGTAACAATATGTGCCACTGGGGGTGATGAAGCTGGTTTTTGGCTCGTCTTCCTTCTTCATCCAGATTTGATGGTAGCCTGAATAACAATCTAGTAAACTCATGAGTTCTGACGAAGCTGCTGCGTCTACCAGAGAATCTATCCTTGGTAATGGAAATTCATCCTTCGGACAAGCCTTGTTGAGATCAGTAAAATCAATGCACATTCTCCATTTACCATTTGCTTTCTTCACCATAACAGTGTTAGCTAGCCATTCTGGGTACTTTACTTCTCTGATGACTCCAGCGTTGAGGAGTCTTTTCACTTCATTCCGAGCACCTTCGGCTTTGTCGTCAGACATCTTCTGAAGCCTCTGCTTTCTGGGTCTGAAGGATGGATCAACATTGAGCAAGTGTTCAATGACATCCCTGTTGACACCACAGAGATCATTAGCTGACCATGCGAAGACATCTTTGTTGTTGAACAGGAACCTTATTAGGGTTTTCTCCTGCTCTTCAGACAATTGAGATCCCAATAGCACCTTCTGTTCTGCTATATCGTCACATAAGAGCATGGGCTTTGGCTGATCAACCGAAGCAGCCTTCTCCCTTCTGTACTTGTATTGCTCACAAGCTTCGGCTCCATCTATGTTATGAATTGCTTTTGAATTTCTCCAATTTCCTTCGGCCTTTCTGGCAGCTTCCTGACTTCCATGAATAGCAATAGGCCCTTGATCCGAAGGTATCTTCATGCAAAGATATGCTGGGTGAAGAATTGATTCGAACGCATTGAGCGTTCCACGACCAATGATTGCGTTGTAAGGGTATTCCATGTCAACAATATCAAACACAACTTGTTCAGTCCTTGTATTGTTGATAAATCCGAAAGTTACTGGCATTGTGATCTTGCCGAGTGCTACAATCTGCCTTCCTCCGAAGCCACAAAGGGGATGTGTAGCATCATGGATCTTATCTTTGGGCTCTTGCATCTGTCTGAAGGCCTTAGCAAATATAATATCCGCTGCACTGCCTATGTCAACCAAAACATTGTGGACCAGAAATCCTTTGATAACACAAGAAATAACCATAGCATCGTTGTGAGGGTAATCCTTGAGCTGAAGGTCCTCTTGGGAGAAGGTAATTGGGATGTGGGACCATCTTGACTTGATGAAGGGTCCTTGCACCCCGACATGTTGTACCCTTCTCTGTGCCTCCTTCTTCTGCTTCTTGTTGGCTGGCTCTGAGCATGAACCGCCTGTTATCGGAAGTACCAGCTTTGGAGCCGAAGCAACTCCAGCTTTGAACGAAGCCATCAGCTCAGAGAGTGGAAGTGAGTTCACCGGAGGTGGGCGCCAATGTTGGGGACTTGTTCTCAACTGCTATGAATTAAGAACAAGGCAACACAAAAATGTTAAGTACAAATGCCCTTCGTCCGCTGAAGCATTATCTCCCCAAGGATTTAATGAGCTTCGGACGAAGGTCATGAGTAAAATATCACGGAGATTTCACCTTCATGATTATATTTGTAAGACAACAAATAATGAGAAATGAAATATAAAGTATGAAATATATTCACATATTTTATTATATGAATATATAAGTACTTAAACATGATATTTGGGCATATTTATACCTTTGCCTTGACGGAAAGCAATAATTCGAGCGTAGTATGCCAATGGTTACAGGATTGCGTGAACAGTGTCGGGGTACTGTTCACCTATTTATAGGCACAGGGTGCAACCTGCGTAAAATTACATTTAAGTCCTTTACAATTGACTACAATAATGACATAGACATCATGGATCTTTAAGTCAATCCATCTTTAAGTCGGTTCGACCCTTCGTCTTAGGATCTATCATTGTGCCGAAGCTCTCTAAGTAATAGCTTCGGTGCTTGCTCCCGAGAGTGTCTGCCGAAGGTGTTCTCTTTCTTTAGGATCTTCGGCTACGAAACATACCCCCAACAATATCTAAATATTCAAATTCTGGAATATTCCTTTTCCCTTTACTTTTTATTCCTATGATTATAAAATCTGAAACTCCTCCATCCCAACTCAGATTCCAATAATTATTGTTTCTAAATTCTTATCAAATTGTTCCCTATCCAACCATGTCATCCCTTGAGCATGGTTCATAGTCCAGAAAACTCTAAAAATACTCTTGTCCCATATTCTGTCTATAATTTCCCTGTTTGGACTGAGTCAAACGATTCATTCGTCACTATTCTCACAAACAGTGAACTCTACCGTACTAAACCACATGTACCCAGCTATAAATACACCCAGTTACCCTCTCCCTCTCCACACCCTCAGCCAAGTCAAACCCCACCCACTCAGTTACACCACTCTACCGGCTACACATCTAGTGTTGCTTCGCCCCTAATCCACCCTTCTGGTTAGCACCTCCACTCCATCGCCAGTAATATCACAACACCACATGCATGACAGATTCTGCTCAAGACTCTACCCATCCATATATCATCATTCTGATCACTATACTAAATATTTGTTGATATACTTGTTGGTTTGTATGTTTGCTTGTTCATGCTGCATAGTTATCAGAGCATTCGTGTCGTCTCGTGAAGGCCAGTTCTGCAAGTCTACGCTAGATGGTTGAGCTAGAAGCCAGTTCCGCGAGCTCTCACCCTTTCACCGGTTAAAGCACGACAACTCACTAGATCCCTTTAATGCATAAATTACCTATGTTTTTTAAACACAACCCTCATATTATTATTTTATGCATTATATGATTTTGCTACTAAGAGACAAGTTAATTTGGCCACCCAGCCTTAGAACTTTGTCGCAATTCATCTTTATACTCCTTGACATCTTTGTTACAAATGATTTGAAAGAGGTGTAAGTTTTTCAAAAGAAAACGTTTTTTCAAAATGGGTATGCTGAAGGGTTATCATCCTTATCACCTTTGAGCGGGATGATCAGTGACTCACTAGTTTGGGGAGGGCCTTGAGGTGTTGGCTCAGCCGGGTTAGGTGTGAGCATGAAGGATTGTCCCTCTCGTATAAGGACCGGTTTGTCATTCTTCACTGCCTGTACTCATATCAAGTACAACCACTCGAGACTGTATGAGCAGTCGCTTGATCCGAACATGCACGGTCTGCACCCCAGAGTTATGGTGACTGTGGAGCACCGAGAGGACAAGGAGGAAGAATGTTTTGTCCTGGTTTGGGCATGGAGTTGGCCTTGTTCTTTTCGGTATAACTGCCAAGGTAAATTCGTGCAAGGGAAGAGAGAGTTTCGACATTCGAATCTCACGATGGTGAGATTGCAGAAACCAGACTAATGGGTAAAGTGTACACCTATGTGCAGAGTTCAAAAACCTATTTGAATAGTCTGCGCCCACGAATATGGGTGAGTTATGGCTTGGTATGACAATTAGTGTTTTGTTTTCCAAAATGCTTTTGAAAAGTGGTTTTAAAAGGTCTGGTGGTTGAGTCGTGAGCTATGGTGGACGAGAAGTCCAGTAGCTGTTTTTTAAAAAAGAAAACCAGTGAGAAACTATCGGGATTACTGGATGGTTTAGTCTAGGGGATTTTGTTCTATATTGGAAAACTTCCTGCTCCTTTGGGAGATGATGCGCTTTGAAAATTATAAAATGTTTACAAAATAGCCCTGCATAAAAAATTACTTTTTCTGCACAAATATCCTGAGCTCCACATACTATTCTGCTGCAAATCTAGGTTGGCACCTGATTAGCTAGATGACATTGCCAATTCACTATGTCTAGTATAGCTTTATTGATTAATCAAGTTTGACAAGTATTTCATTAAGTAGACAACAAGAGTAACACAACCCTTAATTGTAAGTATAACAGATCCGGCGGAGATTGTGGTGCTCCGGCTTATCAGGTAACCCTATCCCTAATCTCCCTTATAAGTTAACCCTAATCTTTCTTATATGGGTGGCCTGATCTTTGTTGTAGCCGTTGAGGAACCGGGACTCCGTCGACTGACGATGGCCAGCTCCGATAAGGACACTATTGAGATCGACAACAACGATAAGAGGCAGTTGTGTGGGTTGGCCGGGGATGATGATGAGGATGAGCTCTGAGAGGATGTTGTGGCGCTATTCGACCGTAGCAGCGAGGCCACGTCCATGTCGATGAAGGAGGTGGCGAGGAAGGTGCAGATGACGAACAAAGCGCCAAACGCTCTCGTCCTTCTACTTCTGCACTCTAGTTAGATTTTGAGAAACTTTTCAAAACCGTGAATGGTAAGAAGGTAAGGTATGTAGCTAAGTGCATACATTACTCTAAGCAACACTCTGCTCTCTCTAGTGGTGGCACTGACCACCTGACTCGACATAGGGATAGATGTCCGAGGAGGCGTGAAAAAAACGCATGTCTCAGTCCTAGATTTCTTTTAATCCTAGTGGTAGTATGTGTAACTAGGATTACTGTCCTATGGTTGCACGTAATGAATTGGTTAGATTGCTTGCTAGGCTGAAAGTTCCTATTAGCTTGGGTGTAACACCCCTGACGTTTATTACCTCCTGTTAAATAGTGTTTATGAACTTAAGCATGTGATATCGGTGAGAATAACGATCCCTAGGTCTTAATCATCTTCTATCATGAATTCAACATCGCCTTCATCTTTGTCTATCTGGGCTCCTCCAAAAGTTTCACGGGGTTCGGAACGTATTTGTTCCATGAATTATCGAGTCTTGTGCCCATTTAAATATTTATTGTTTAAGAGAAATTGGAAGCTTAGCTCGCTTTTGCGACTTTTATCCTAAGAAAACGTTATTTGAATTCGACGATAAAAACTTTGATGCAAAATTAAACAGGATTGAGATAGTTAGGGCCAAAATCGAATTTGATTTATTAAACTATCTTGGATCTCTTCACGCCTACGATGCACGCGTCCCTCTGTGTGGTCATGCTTCGTGACGCGTGGCTAGTGCAAATTTGTGTGTGACAGCGCACAATTTCTTATGCACGTGAACGGCATGTGACATCACCTCCGTGTGGATCACGATTTCGATGTCGTATCTGTTTCGCATAGTTCGGGATTTATTTATTCTGTGAAGTGGCAAATCTGGTGCCTGTTAGAAATTAGTTGATTAAAGTAGGGCGAATTTGGGAAAATCAACTAAGTATTGCAATTTTTGTCCCTAAATAAATTTATTAGAACCTGACCACCAAATTGGCCGAATGAATTTTAATCAAGACTATTAATTGTTATTATTCTGGTTCTCCTTTTTCATAATCTAGAAAGTGAAATGTGAAATGCATAGCCTATATAGTGCATCGACCCATTTATAAATCACTAAAGCCTTTATCCCAAAACCTAGGAATACATTTATATTTTCTTTTAAAAAAAGAGAGAAAGAAAAGAAAAAGAAAAAGAAAAGAAAATAGAAAATATCTCTTATCCTTCTGCTGCCGACATTGGTCATTGGTCTGATCCCAGCCGATCACTACTCCTTTATCTCCTTTATTCCAGCATGTACGCAGCGCTGGAAGTCTCACACAGGCATGACTACCAGAGATAGCACAACACTCATACAACAGGTACAGTACACTCCTTTGCTCGGCCATGCATGCTGAACCATTCCATGCACAACACTCATACAACAGGTACACTCATACAACAGGTATAGTTAAAGAGGCTCTAGATTCTCTTAAGTATTTGATTGAAACATTTAGAACTGTAATATTTTTTAAAACTCTTCTAAGCAAAGAATTGCTGCATATAAAAGTACTGCATTGCTACTAATATTAGGCCAAGAAAATTTTAGTTGGACATGGAGGTTAGGTGGAACTCTACATATCTGATGCTTAAGCATTTGTTTCCTTATAGGACCCCTTTCGCTACTTTCATTCATGCAAAATTTCCCGGGGCTAAAGGTAATCAATTTATTTTAACTCATGAACATTGGGTTACTGGAGAACAAGTACTTAGATTTCTTGAGCTCGTTTATGATTCTATAGTTGCATTGTCTGGTGTTTACTATCCTACATCTCCACTTATGCTTCATTATCTTGTTAAGATTGCTATACATCTAAAGAACAATGCTAATGACACTCACATCAGGCCTGTGATTCAACCTATGATAGACAAACATAATAAATATTGGAGAAACATACCATTACTTTACTCTTTTGCATTCATCTTGGACCCTAGAGCTAAAATGAAAGGTTTGAGTAGAGTGTTTAGAAGGTTGATGACCCTGATCAGTACAGATTATGCTGCTTATCAGGTTACCACTAGAGCTAATATTATGCACTTGGACTGTAATGGGCCTCCACCCTATTTGTGACCATTTGTGTAATGGGACTGTAATATTATGCACTTGGACTTGATGTAAAGACAATGAACTTTTTTAATGAGATGAGCTATACTCTTTTTTTCCTATCTAGGATTTCTCACAAGAGTGAGTTTTACCCAGACAGATTTTTAATGAGACACCCATTACACTACATCTCATAATAAAACTGTTTTCATAAGCATATGACTTTAAAGTTGTATTTCTTTGATGTTGATGGCAGAAAGTGTATTTTATTTGATGTTTATGCCTAATAGTAGTATTTCTTTGTTGTTGAAGTGTTTATGCTAGAAAGTGTGTGATGCTAGATCCGTATCGTGCTGGCACTGACAGTGACTGGTCACCGTGCCTGGTAGCGCGGCACGCCATGCCTGGACACTAATAGTGTCGTGTTTAGACCAGTGACCTAACACGCTGGCACTAGCTGTACTGTGCTAGCGCCAGTATCGTACCGTGCGTCTCGGTTGACCATCTATAATCCAGAGGCGAATGGTATGCAGATGCAGAGTACCAATCCAGCGAAACCATGCGAGGGGAGTACTACAATCGCAAATAACTCTTCCCTTCCCTCTCCACCCCCCCGTTCCATCCCTACCACTGACACCATGTCCGCCCGCATCGACCTCAACAACAACGCCGGATCCGCCTCCCAAACCCTGGCGGCACACAAGCGCGGCCGCGGCCGCCCCCGCAAGAACCCCCCGCCCCCCGCTCACCCGCGCCCTCCGCATCCCGACACCCCCATGGTCAGCGGCTTCGCTCCGGGCGACATGGTCTGGGGAAAGAAGCTGAACCACGCCGCCTGGCCGGGCCTCATCTACTCCGCCGGAGGGAACGGCACCGGCCACGAGGGCCAGCTTCTCGTATCCTACTTTGGCGACAAGGCCTTCGCCTGGTGCGACACAGCCGAGCTCAGGCCCTATGAACCCTACTTCCCTGTCGCCGAGCTCTATGACGACGGCGGCGAGGATTTCGACGCCGCCGTCGAGGCCTCCCTCGACGAGTTCTCCAGCCGCGTCGAGTCCGCCCTCGCCTCCGCCGCCCGCCCTTTCGCCCCCGCCGATTTCCTTGCCTCGCTCCATGATCTCGCCGCGGATCGCATGGGCTTCACCAATAGGGTGCAGGCCGCCGTCGTCAAGGCGCATCTCAGAGCCTTCGACGCCTTCAGGGCTCTGCCGGACCCACCTCAGTACACCTTGGAGCTCGGTCTACTCCCAGACGTCCCGCTCCCGCTGCCCAATCCTAAAGCTGCCACGGATGCCGCCTTCAGCTCCTACACCACCCCCGCTTCCAGTTTCAGGAGGGGCAGGAAGAGGAAGGAGGAACTCATCAAGGACGATGACTCCGATGAGGACTGGGACCCTAGCAAGAGGGGTGCCACCGACTTGGATTCTGATGTGGACTTTGACTGCAGGAGAGGATCCAGAGGCAGGGGCAGGGGCGGCGGCGGCACTGGTGCGTCGCGTGGCAGGCCTCGAGGGAGGCCCAGGAAAGCAGATGCCTGCATGGACGAAGATGAGATTCAAGACAAACTGGAGTATCCGTCGGCTGCTGAGATGTTGCTGCAGCTTCTGTCCATCGCCACGGATCCTGTAAATGGCAATTATGACTCTGCTCCTGTGATTGTTAGCTTCTTCTCAAAGCACAAGGACTCCGATGTGCCTAGTTTATATGAAGACAAAGAACTGATTGAGAATTTTGGTGGCAAGAAGGGTAAGAAAAAGTCCATCGGAAGCTTGGGCCCAGCTACAAAGCCAGAAGCCAGCGATGATACTGTGGATGGTCAGAGGGGCCGTAGGAAGTCTGCTGGGAGCTTGTACTCAGCTAGAAAGGCCGAAGATTCATATTGGTGTGATATTATCATCAGCGATTTCGATGACGGAGACAGTGACTATGACAGTCACAAGAGGAAGCGGCCCTGTAACAGGAGCACCAATAAGAAGATGAAGCAGGAGGAGCCACCTCAAGGAGCCCCATCATCGAATGCAAAACCTGCAGATGGTCCAGCCGCCCTTATTCTACATTTCAGCAGTCCAGAAGCTATTCCTTCTGTTGATGACATCAATAGCATATTCCGTATTCATGGACCTATTGTGGAGCGTGAGACTGTGATCACTAAGAAGTCAAAGATTGCAAAAGTAGTTTTCTCTAAGAGTGTTGATGCAGAGCAGGCACATCACAGTTCCGGAAAGCGTAATGCATTTGGTCCATCGCTTCTCACATCTGAAATTAAGTACTTGCCATCGGCACCTCAGGTTTCTTAAATGCCGCAGTCTGGACTGGTGGATACGCCGTGGTACACATCCTTCGATCCTTCCCAACCAAAATTCTGTATTCACTTTCTTATCAAATTTTCATATGGTGAATTCAGGAAATGCGCCATGAAGCTTGGAGCAACGGAGCATAAGTTGGTGTCACTGACTTTACTGACCAGGTCACAGTAGTCACTGAGTTGAGTGAGCAAATTTTAGGCTTTCTGTGGTTACATGCATCCATTTGACTGATTGTCGACCCGGAGTTTGTTGTTTATGTTGATAGTAGATTAGATTATGTAGCATGATGTGCTTCCTCTTATGCTAGCAACTTTTTTTTGGTATTGCCTAGTAATTGCACAGCTGTGGATCTCTCTATTATGTTTTTTTATTTGATTGTCACGAGGCTAGTGAAGCCGCTTTAGTGCATGCTCTTGTGTAGTGTGCTGTGGCCTGTGCTCTACAAAATACGGTATCCATGCATATATTGCTAAAAGATGTTGTGTATGTGCTCCAATAGATGTGATCTGGGCGATTTCTTGCTATCCATTTTGTGACGTCCCGAACCTGTTTCTACGCTAGGGGGTGTTACGCTTTCCAGTCGTTTATTAGTTTGCCGCAGGTTTATATGCTCCACATGTCTACGCATGTGTCTGATGGGCAAAAAGAGCTCGACAAGGCTAGTGCGTTGGTTCTTATGTTTCGATTGGCCTCCATCTTAGTTTTTTTTCCATTTTTAATTAATAATAATCTCTACTCTTTTAAAGTACTAGTTTTTTCTCGCCAATAGAAAGCCACATGCAGCTCAGTGCACTGACATAGTATCACAATACTAGCTGAAGGAATGAGCGACCGAAGCTATATAAGAAGAGATTGGTCTTTTTTTCAAATCATATTCTTTTTGGTCTTTTGGCTAAGATAATGTGTATATTAGTTTATAATGTACGATACGTGGACCATATGTTCACTTTAATATTAAATTTGTTTTATATGGATAACAAATAATTATGTGTTGGCGCAGCTTACGGACATTGTACTAGTGACCTATATAATTGGCTTACGAGCCAAATGTCCTAGTGACCTATATAATTGGCTTACGAGCCAAACGAGCTGTGTGGAGCTTAAATGGAATCAACCTCGAGGAGCTTAGTAAACAAACCGACTACTACCATTGTAGCATTGTTGATGTGTAATGTACTTACAATGTTGTTAAACTTGCCTCTTTTTTTATTAGCCCGGTGAAATGGTATTTAACTCCGCCTATGTTGTCTCACTATAATGTATCTGTGATGCTGTTAAACTTGCCTCTTTTTTATTAGCCCAGTGAGATGGTATTTAACTTCGTCTATGTTGTCTCACTATAGCATCGTTCAAGCTCTGGCAAAGGAGGATTACAATAGGCTTGATGAGCCAATACTAAACCTAGTTATTCTGCTACAGGTGAAACTTGAAAGAAATTAGTTGAGAAGTATCTCTCTTATCGATTGCCATATTGGAACCCACATAGTGTTAAATGGGCAAGAGCCGGGTCAACACACTCTTGGTGACGCGTCGTGTTGCGATCTGGACACAATGTTAAGTGAGCAAGGATCAAGTCGCTACTTAGTGGCACGCTACATCGACGCTCGAGTGTAGTGACCATGGTTTTCATGATCGTCGGGCCATAAAAGTTATGAATACTGTCGGAGAGAGAATTCTCCGGCCAGGTGGCGGAGTGCACCCGCCCTTAATCCTAAAATGAGGAAGGGGCTTAAACGTTTTGCCTGCCCTGCTAAACGATCACCGAGCACATGAACACGCGAGAGTTTAGAGTGGTTTGGGCCGCCGGAGCGTAATACCCTACTCCACTGTGTGTTGGATTGCTGTGGAAGCTTGAGGGCTGAGAGTCTCAGTTGGGTCTAGGAGAGCTCGTGTTGTAACGTTGCATGCCTCCCCTTTTATAGCTAAGGGGAGCATGTACAAGGGTACTGAGCCTCGACATGTGGGCCCAAGAACACAACGGCCCCGAGGAGACGCGATATTGGCGCGAGCGGCGATGTGACTTCTTTGCACCCAGAAACCGGCATGCCGGGTGCATGACATGTGGGCCTGGGCCTCCATGTCAGAGGTTGGACCGCTGGCTGCAGCGAAGCCGAGGGGGCGCACAACCGTGGGGCAGTTGCACGCTTCTTATGCGGCGGTTCGCCTTCTTGACCGCTGGTTGCAGCGAAGATGAAAGGGCGTATATCCGCAGGGCGGTTGCACGCTCCTTGTGCGGCGGTTTGCCTTCTTGACCGTTGGTTGCGGCGAAGATGAAGGGGCGTGCTACCGCGGGGCGGTGTCATGCTCCCTGTGCGACGATTCGCCTTCTTCGCGCTTCGGGCCAGCTTGTATGACATGTGAGGCCTGGCCCCCGTGTCATAGGATGGGAACCCTGGTGCGCATCGGGGGAGACCTTGCCCGTGACGCTTCGGGGCGCGAGTGGGGAAATCTGCCTTTAAAATGGGGTTCACCCCTCGAGTAGCAGCCATGTCTTGCTTCTTTCCCACTCGCGGCGCTCTTTCGCCTCCGAGTGCTCCGCGCCCGTTTGCCTTCAAGGTCTCTGCTTCGCGTTGTCGTAGTTTTCCATGGCCTTGTGACTTCATCCCGAGCACGCCCAGACCGAGTGAGTGCTCGAAATGGTATACCGCCTGCTTAGATGGAATGCGCTGGCGCTCGGCGGAAGGATTTGCGCCGGTGTTATCCACTCCGATGAGCTTGCCGCTAGAGAGTTCATGCCTTTTGTCCTCCCTAGCGGGCCAGTGTTACCGGTCTTGTCTTCCCTCTACCGGGGGTGCGCGACCTTGTGGGAGCGGCGCTCTTCCACCGGTGCTTGGCTTCAAGGATGTTCATCAGCCTCGCGGTGGTGGGGAGCGAGCTGAGTCGCGGCTTCGCCTTCCACATGGGCTGGTGCCCGCCTCTTCCTCCAGCATTCGGAGGAAAAGGATGATCACCAGCCTTGTGAAGGAGGTGAACTTCGGCTACGCGGTCCCAGCCAGACCGCAAGCACTGCCTTCCGTCGTGCTCCCAGCTCCAAGGCTTGGATGGTCTTGTCCTCACCCCTGTAGGGGGACGGAGGCGAGGACCTCTTCACCATGGCACGCATGCTGAGGTGGTCGCCACCGCTGGGGAGGCTGCCTGACGCAGAGGTGGTCGCCGCCGCTGGTGAGGCTGCCCGTTGCCGAGGTGGTTGCCTCTGCTGGCGAGCCGCTCGGAGCCGAGGTAGTTGCCGCCGCTGGCGAGCCGTTGGTGCAGAGGTGGTCGCTGTCGTCGGTGCAGAGGTGGTCGCCTTCGCTGGCGAGCCGCTCGGAGCTAGCTACCCACGCGACCCTACTGGTGTGGAGGTAGTTCATACCTGTAGAGTAGAGATGGAGCTAGAACTCCACTTGAAGGCGAATGTAATACTTTTGCTTTTTGTAAGGTACTTCTGAGTACTATTTATCAAGCAGTATTAGCACTTATCTGTGTACCACTTGTCCCTGTTGTGTGTGGTGTAACCGATTCCTCCTTGGTACCTGGCCCCCGGGATGTAAGCTCGATTTGTCGAGGCTGCAGACCAGCATACCTAAGAAAGAGTTGGCAATGGCCCCCAGGAGGTTGCCTCGACTAGGACCTGAGCCTGCACACAGCTTTGGCTAGGGAGCATTAGTAGTACACCCACAGGACTCGCCATCTGACACTAGCCATCCTTTGATACATGCTCGGAACCTGCAGGGTTTAGTCTGGGAGGCCAAGTTGTGCATCCGGACCCCCTGGATGGTGGTTCTAGGTACTAGGACACCCGTCGCAGAGTGGTGGAGCGTGCAGGCCCACGGTACGGGACCAGGATGAGCGGCTACACGGGCTCCGGACCACCCCAGGAGACAGGTGCGCATTCTCTAGTTCTGGACCCCAGGTTGTCGGACCCACAGGACTTATAGCTCCAAATACTAGGGTACCCGTCACGGAGTGGTGGAGTGTGCAGGCTTTCGGGTACAGGACCAGGCTAAGCGGCCACACAGGCTCCGGACCACCCCATGGAATGGGCTACCGTTCTTTAGAACCGCCCCCAGGCTGTCGGGCTCTCCTGCTTTCGCAAGGAGGTCCTAAACTGCAAGCTTGGCTGTTCAATTCGGATGTCATTATGTCTGATGGAAAGGGAACTATTTGGGTGGGTTAGATAAAATAATATCTGAAAAACTGCAAGGCAAGACCATGGAGCAGTAGGATAAAACTATCATAGAGGCATATCTGAGGGGGTAATTCTTTTCTTTATAACTTATCATGCATGGGTGCAGACCAACAGGTCGGGCTTATGAGGGCGGACCTCACCGGGTTGGCGTACACGCATGCGTTACCTAGTTACAAAAGGGAGAAAATTCGACCCCTCAGACTTGCTCCTATGGATAGAACTTACAGAGGTGCTCCAGTGTCAGGGAGAGGTACTCCTTCAGTCATAGCTAGACAGTCACCCCCAGGTCGGCGTATTCCCATCACCTTGAAGGGTCCTTCCCAGCTGGGGGAGAGTTGCGGAGCCCTTCTTGGTTTGGTACTTGCAGTAGGGCTAGGTCTCGACCCTGGGTTCCCGTCTGCGTTTGATGAGGGAGTCCTCGTCCTCGTGCTGTAGCCATTTCTGCATGGACCTCTCAGAAGTCTGGACCCGTGGGGAGTCCAAAAGGGTTTCCGGGGGAAGGTAGGCTTTGGCCCCGTAGACCGAGGAGCACGGGGTCCCCCTGGGGGTCCATCTAGTTGTCTCCACCGGAGTAGGAGCCTCTAGCGAAAACATCCTTTAGTTCCCCATCGGGTGACTGATACCCGATGTCCCGTTCAGCCGCGGCCACCTCGCCATCGTCGACCTTTTCTTTGCCGGGTCGGCGACGAGGTGGGAAGCCGTCCTTGGAAGACTGCTCACGCCGCTCGCTGACGCGTTTCGCGAGATCAATGATCTCGCGACACTCCGCGGCGTTGTGGCGACCGTTGGGGTGCACACGGCATGAGCCGCTGTTACTCCTCTGCGGTCAGGGCGTTTGTTGCGGTCGCCCTGGCCCCCGGTCGCGGCTGCAACGACTAGAGCAGTGGACCGCGGCTTCTGGTAGTCGCGGTCCTTCTTCTTTTTCTTCTTACCGTCCTGGGGGACGGCACTCGAGACACCCGACTGGGTAGCCCCAGCTTGTGGGGCCGAGTGTCGTGCACGGCCCTCGGCGGCTCTAGCGCACTTGTCGACCAGAGCGAAGAGTGTGGGGACTGTCTCCACATCGTGCGTGGCCAACTTCTCCAACATTCTCTCATCACATACTCCCTATCGGAAGGCTGTGATGATGGAAGCATCGGAAATGCGAGGTATAGTACCTCGCACCTTGGTGAAGCGAGAGATGAACGTCCGGAGAGTCTCCCCGGGCTCCTGCCTTACCGCGTGGAGGTGGGCCTCCACACCGTGCTGCTGGTAAGCGCTGGCGAAGTTCGCAACGAACCATGCGCAGAGCTCTTCCCAGGAGTAGATTGATCCTAGGATGAGGTTCATGAGCCAAGTCCGGGCAGGCCCAGACAAGGCGACATGAAAATATGTCGCCATCACAGCGGTGTTTCCACCTGCTGCTGTGATAGCGGTGACACACACCTGTAGGAAATTCGATGGGTTTGACGTACCGTCGTATTTTTCCGGCAGGTGCGGCCAGAACTTGGATGGCCATGATGCCGCGCGGAGATGATCCGTGAGAGCGGCGCAGCCCACGCCGACCAAGGGGACACCCGCTCGAGACTGGGTGCCCATTGGGGCCTGCGGTGCTACCGCAGCAAAGTCTTGGTCGAGGTTGCGACCCTCAACATTTTGTCGGCGCTCGCGCGCCCTCTCTAAAGAGATCCGGGCGTCCTCTCCCGCACGCCTGTGGTTCAGTTCTGCCCGAAGGTCGTTGGTCTGTGCGCCCCTTACTGAGGGTGAGCGCACAGACGCCGACGCTTCATGTTGGCGCCGGGATGACCGTGGCCTCGACTTGTTCGAGGTAGAATGTGCCATGCCGAGCAGCCGATCGACGTCGTCCCGCCACTGCTTCATGGCCCCCGGTGAGGCCATGGAGCTTGGAGGGTGACGCAGCAACTCCCTGGCTGCCGACAACTCTCCCGGAGCTGCCCTTGACGGAGTCCGGGATGTCTGCGCACTTGTATGCTGTCGTGCGGCGTGCACAGCAGCAGTGCTCGGCACTGGGCGGTTGGAAACCTGTGGCGTGGAAGAAACAGCTTCTTCTTCCACCAGGAAATCCGTTGAAGTATCGGCGTGGTGCTCCACGATTTGCACCATCATGCTGAGCGAGGAAACAAGCAAAAATCTAATGCCTAGCCCCCTACCTGGCGTGCCAAATGACGGAGAGGGAATTCTCCGGCCGGGTGGCGGAGTGCACCCGCCCTTAATCCTAAGATGAGGAAGGGGCTTAAGCGTTTTGTCTGTCCTGCTAAACGATCACCGAGCACATGAACACGTGAGAGTTTAGAGTGGTTCGGGCCGCCGGAGCATAATATCTTACTCCACTATGTGTTGGATTGCTGTGGAAGCTTGAGGGCTGATAGTCTCAGTTGGGTCTAGGAGAGCTCGTGTTGTAACGTTGCATGCCTCCCCTTTTATAGCTAAGGGGGGCATGTACAAGGGTACTGAGCCCCGACATGTGGGCCCAGGAACACAACGGATGTAGTACTTTGAGCTACTAATGTTCGCTGCTGGAGCAATCTTCTTGTGCCCTGACATCCGAGATCTGCGTAGCATCGACGTGCAGGGGAAGCTTCTCGTATAAGGGATGATGGACACAGTGCGTCGCGCAGCACGGGCGCACTATTTGACAATGGACTGGATAGGCGCGCCGTCTGCAGAATGGCCCTGGCGTCACCTGCCAGCGGAGTGGACAGGACGCATTAAATGCTGAGGGGGCACATCGCCTGTCAGCGGGGTGAGCAGGCGGCGCGTCCCCTCCGCAATAAATGTGAAGACCGCGCGACCTAGAGGCCTTACGTCAGGCTCCGCCCGTTGGCTTATGTCACGGGCAACAAGCCACGTGGCAGCAGCGGGTCTCCGCCTGAGCGGGGAGCGCAAGCGCACAAGATTAGACCTAGCACATGTCAGTACCGGACCCTTGCTTATGCCAGGGTCTCCCCTGTCCTGGGACCTTGTTGTGGCCCGGACCTCACTCGGAGGGGTATGGACCCCATCCAAGGGACCCGGCATGCTTACTTGGGAGTCCCGGGCCGTAATCGGGGGTCCAGGTTGTGCGTACAGGGGTCCGGTGCTCCTTCGCGGAGGTCCGGTCCAACTGATACATCCTGGGATGTACCATCTTTTCTCGCCACATGGTGCCCCTTGAGCCGCCCACGTGGTGAGGTCGGATGCTGTTCACCGTTTGGCTAGGGAACGTCGTACGGGCACCGCATCTTCATACTGTAATAGGGGGTACCCCTGATTCAGGGTACCGACAAATACTATCTCATCGAATCAATACGTTGGGTCCTATGGTATATTGTGTCAGACATGAGAGTTTGAGGGGTGCGTCAGTTTGGTCGTTTGACATGTATTGGACTATACGTGGGCATTGTTTCAGCTAATATTTCAACTATAGGGTCATCAGCCTGTTCGAACAGTTGTCTTGTCGGACCAAAGTGGATGGGTCCGATGAGTATTGCATAGTGACTAGAGAGGTGTTGGTGAACGTCAGAACATACACTTAAGACAATATTTCAAATGTCTAGTTCGGACATAGTAGTACAATAATTACCGTTGTGTCTCATCGAACTATGCATTATGGCCTTGCACTATGAATTTAGCCAAAGTTGGTAGTAACTAGTTGGCCAATTGGAGGCTTAAATACCCTGCCAACCGACCAACACACTTGCCATTACCCCATTCAATAGCCAAAACAACCATATAGTGTGTGATAAGGAGCAATTGCATGTTAAGCGACTCGAGAGTCAAATTTCATGAGATTAGCAGCTTTATTACTGCAAACAAGAGTGATTAGTGTGCACCCATTGTTCTCATTGGTCTTGTTAGAATCAAATGAGAGTTTGTGTTTGTTACTCTTAGTGATTGACATCCTTAGGCGGTCTAGTAGCAATCAGAGTCTGGTGATCACCCTTGGAGGTTGTGAATGACCCAATTTAGGACACCTACACAATTGTGAGTGGTTTACCGTGTCAAAACGACAAAGGACCAGTTTGTAGTGAGCATTTGGTCCTTATGCGATTTAAAAAGGAGTGATACTCTTATGCGGGTGCTCCAATAATGATTTGTTGAGAAAACTGACTCTCGGAGACCTCGAGAAAACCTTAAGGGAGTCTTCAAAACCCCTTTACTTTTGACAATTATATTTGTGCAATTTACTTTAAGAATTTGCATTTTTAGAGTTGTCATTGTCATGCTAGTATAGGGTTGGAATTAGGGTCAATATTTTTGTATACACATTAGACACTTAAGGTAAAGTTGGATTTGCAATTAGGATTTAATTATCTCAAGAAAGTTTATTGAAGCCTAATTAACCCTCTCTTGGATATAGTGACCCTTCAATTGATATCAGAGCCACATCCTCACTAGATTAGCTTAACCGCTTTGAATTACGATGTTCGGTGGGGGATATACGTCCCATTTTCGAAGGCTCAAAGGCGATGATTTTCCATATTGGAAAATTCGTATGGTGGCATACCTCAAGTCAACAGATATTAGAGTTTTTCCTGCCACAACTCAAAGACTTCCAAAACCTAACGATCATACTAATCTTATAGGCGATGAGGTTCATTATGAGAAATTGAATGCTAAGACCAAAAACACACCTTTTATGGGCATTTTAAGAATATATTCAATAGACTATATAATCATAAGGACACTCATGCTCTTTTGTCTGATATTTGTGCACTACATTAGGGAACCAAGAGTGTGTGTGAAGAGCGCTACCATATTGTCACAATAAACTTAAATTGTTTCGAAAGGCTTCACCATGAAAATGCTAATGATATATACTCATGGCTAAATATTCTTATGGCCTAGTTTGGATACTCTAGTATTGAGCTTAATCCACATGTATTGAAGTGTATTGGGTGTGTCTTAAACTAATTTACACCCCAATCCACCTCAACATACGTGGATTGAGGTCAATACTAGAATACCCAAACAAAGCCTATAGGGGGAGTGAACGAATTGGGACATTTAACCAGATGTGGTGAGGGAAATTCTTAATGCGCTCTCAATCAAGAAGTACAACCACATCGTTACCATGCTTCATCAAAAAGATATTTTTACCATTACATTGACACAAATACTAAGAAAAGTTCAATGCTCATGAGATGTATATGCACATCGTCCATGAACAATACAACTCTTCTTCAAACAAGAACAATGATTTGGCTCTAAAAGCTAACCAAGAAGGACAAATGAAGAATGAAGGTGAATATTGTTATTTCATCATGTCACATATTTATTTAATTAATTGTTTGTTTAACTAATGGTTATTAAATTAGCTTTCTAATTAAATCTAACTTATAGTTTTTAACTTGCACTCATATAAATAAATATTAACATTATTAATACCAAATGCGAACACAAGGTTGACTTGTCCCTTGTGGTTCGGGTTTATGATAAGTGATTGTCAACAGGTAGTGTCTCGGGTTGAGAGGTGGACTGACCGAGACATGAGATTATGTATTGTGCAACCAAGTCGGTCGCTTGTTGTGTGCAGGTGTGGAGCACAGGGACAATGGTCGATGGTGAAGGTGAAGGTCATGCGGGTTTATCCCGATGGACCGGGAGCGATGAAGGATGAGCACTGGGACATGACTGAGGTACCAGAGTCGCTAGGTGAGTAATCGTGGTGGCTGACACCTAGGACACACACTCGCGTGAGGACGTGATAGAGCAGGTCGTGTTGCTGGCGCGATCGAGGACTGGCGGGACACGTGTCCAGGACGTGAGTGATGCGCACGTTGTGCGATACTTATGGTGGTTTGGTAGTTGATCCTAAAAACCACCCTACGCTATGACCGATGAATTTTGCTGAGTTTGGGCTTCAAAACTCGGCGGAGGCGGTTCCGGAGGGAGCCGGTGGCGGCACGTGGCGTCACAACAGAGAGTGCGTCAAGGCGAAGAAACTTCATGTGGAACACGTGGCCGTCAGAACGAAAATCTAGGAGTTGATCTATTTTGCCCTACCGGAGTGGATAGACTCTATATAAATAGGAATAGCTTAGAAATACAAATAATCCTCTATAAATAGCGGCATAAGACTTATTAGTTCAACATCTCTTTGGCTGTCATTTGTTTATGAAGAGTCCATAATATGGATTCTACAATGTGATACCAAGGCCATCAATATATTGCTTGACAAAAATTTGACTGCCAAGATCTCAGATTCTGGGCTAGCAAAGCTTAATGAAGATGATCACACCCACATAAGCACAAAAGTAGTTGGAACTATGTGAGTGCTTAACCTCCACACTCCTTTTTTGTTGAAACAGACATCACATCCGCACTTTTGATTGACCTACAAGCGTACAAATAAGAAGCTCTACGAGGGAAGGAAATTTATAGCAATGGTAACAGTGACATTGCAACCAACCTAAGGATAAAAAACAGAAACCCAAAGAAAACATAATTCATTGGCTAAGAGTCAATGAGTCAGGAAGAAACAAAATACATATTGGGGGTGTCATTCCTGCATATAAACATAAACAAAAAAGATGGAAACAACATACTGACATAGGTCTTACCTTGAATTAAGACTCTAAATGTTGTTAATCAGTTCCTATTTGAACAACCAATGAAATTATTTTTCTGCTAATTATTTTAGTAAATGTATTGAACTGCATAACCAATAGATGACTTGATCATTTTGTGTCCATGCAGTGGATACATGGCTCCTAAGTATGCTATGCATGGTTATTTGACAAATAAAGTCGAGTTTTGACCAGCACAGATCAGATGCAAGAAGATAATAAAATGAAATTGATGGCTATCAGGATTCACAGGTTAAGTACCGATCCTTTTCTTTTACATGTTTGTTTGAGCCAAGCAACTCATGTATTATGTTATTGGTTATCAATTATCAATTATAGTATTTTGATATCAAACTCTTTGATGTGCTTAAGCTATACATTAGAACCTGCAATTTACTATAGCACTTAAACACTTTCTCATATATAACTAAATATCTCATTTAGGATATCTTAGTTTGCACATGGCTGACCCATTACAAATTACATTTTACTCTATGCAGTTCATGTTCTGAATGAGATATTTAAATTGCAGGCACAAGATGGATGAGATATTTAGATTGTAATTCATAGTTATTTTATGGACATGTGATGTTTTGCTCCCACAACATAACTTAATAACTGTGCAAATTTTTCTTTCACCATTTTCCCTTTGACTCATTGATTTTCTCGTGGATATGTTATTAATAGGATGTACTGGTTATATATATTTTAATGAGTATACGTTTGAATTGTAAGATCTTGTGATATTTTCTAAAGATTTGTATAAGTTTGTAATTTATAGTGATAGTCTTAGAATTTAAATAATGCAATTGACATGACATTATTAAAATCATATATATAGAAGTGTGTATGTTCTTGATGGTTGTAATGTAGTGGTGAAATAGCTAGATTAAAATAACAAAATTTATGTATAGCTAGGATCATAAATAGATTACGAAACGTTTTTTCTCATAACAGTATAACACATATTTGTACATAAGTTATCGTGGTATTATATGTTCTCGTTGCAACGTACGGGCACTCACCTAGTTTATTATGATGATATGGGCGGAGTAGTCGAACAGTTTTGCTTCCTCGCTTAATATATAGAATAGCTATATATTAAATAATTAAAAATGAGAGGAAAAATAAGAGAGAGAGATGATGAAGAAGACTAGGAGTAGAGTAGATCGAAGCCTGTTACTATCGTCACGGAGTTGTATATACGAGAGACTAATGAGATCATCTGCCCAAGAGGTATCCATAGATGGATTAATGATATGTGGATCCGATCCCGGGTTCACAATTTTGTTTAGGATAAACCGAATTTGTTTTGTTGACTAAAATTTGAAACCGTTTCGAAATTCGTTTTTTGCTTAGTAGCGAAAACGGAAAAAACACCGAGTTTCGGTGATTTCTCGGCGAGAAATTAAATGCTATTTCGATCTAGATTTGAATATACATGTTAATGTTAATGCTGGGAATTAACTGCAGAGGATTGACAGTGAAACCTCCTTGACTCCTCATCTGATGTGGTCATGGCCCGCGGCATCGCAGTCTCTCGGTCTCTTCTCTCCATCGGCTCGGCTGTTGGCCAGCCAGCCTCCCCAATTCTTCTCTTCTCTTCTCTTCTCGCGCCGCCGCAACTGCCCACCCACCACGCCACCATGGGCACCACGTACAAGTGCTTGGGTTGCTGAGTACCTACTTGATAAGGCACCCAAGGATGAGTTTGTTGAGGTGGCCCTTGAGGACAGGCCTTATGGCCCAATAGTCTCCCTCCATGCCATCACTAGCATACGCTCCAAGGACACAATGCACCTTCATGCCTACATCCATGATCATTGGCTCCTTGCCCTTCTAAATAGTGGCTCAACCCATAACTTCATCAATGTGGGGGTGATGCACCACATCGGACTAGTGACAATGAACAACACCAACATGTGAGTCATAGTGATTGCATTCCCCATGAGAGTGTGGCACGCAACATGGCCATGCTCATCGGTCAAGAGGAGTTTACCATCAACTGTTTTAGCACTGACCTAGGTGGGTTTGACCTTGTCTTAGGCATTGACTTCCTTTGAACCTTGAGGCCCATCGCATGGGACTTCGAGGCCATCTACATGACATTCAAGAGGGTTGATCACCATGTCATCTAGAAGGGTGTGCGATTCCCTTGCGATGAACACCATAGTCGGTAGCTTCACTCCATCGTTGGTGGCCACCAATGGTCGCTGCTAGACTACCTCCTCTAGTAGTACGACACAATCTTCAATAAGACCTATGAAATGCCATCACCACCACGCCCATATTGGATTCACCTATTATCGGCATAGCATCGATGTCCATCTTCCCTTATTGCTACTCATCGTTGCAATAGAATGAGCTCAAGCGCTAGTGTGCTGCCATGGTGGAGCAGCATCATCTGGTCAAGCACTTCTTCATTCTCGACATTGGCTATTGGTTAAGGAGGAGGGATCCTAGAGGTTTTGTATCAACTACACCACACTAAACAAGACGTACAAGGACAAGTTCCCCATCCCTTTGATCGATGAGCTCCATGCTGCCAAGTACTTCACCAAGCTAGACTTGCGATTCGACTATCACGAGGTGCGGATGCATCCCGATGATATCGAGAAGATGACACACCATAGTCACTTCAAGTTCTTCATCATGCTCTTTGGCCTCTCTAATGTGTTGACCACATTCTAGGCGCTTATGAACGAAGTCCTCTAGCCCTTCCATCTGCAACTTCATGCTTGTTTTCTTTGATAACATTTTGATCTATAATTCATCATGGTCTGAGCACGTACAACATGTTCATCTCGTCCTTGATGCCCTCCGCGCACACAACCTTCACCTAAAGTGGTTGAAGTGCTGCTTTGGGATGCCAACGGTCGCCAACCTTTGGGACGTCGTCCGTCGATCGCCGTGGACATCAACATGGTGAACGTTGTCACCATAGACATCAACAAGGTGAACATCATCTCATCTTGGCCAAAGCATCGCTTGCGCCATGGCATGCATGACTTCTTAAGTCTAGCTAGATAATATCGGATGTTCATCTAGGACTCAGCACAATCACTATGCTCATAACACAAGTGTTGTTCACTGATGCCTTTGCCTAGATGTCTGAGGTTGTGGAGGCGTTCGCGGCGCTCAAGCACTACCTATCCATGAGGGCAGTTATGTAGATGGTGGATTTTAACTAGCAGTATGTCGAAAATAGGAAGCATGTGGATTATGGAATTAGGGGAGGATGAAGTCTATATTCTCACATTATGGGGATTGTTTGTATATGCAGAAATGATGATCAAATTCTAAATAACCACATATCTTTCAATTTGGTATCTCCTACATCTTACCTATGCTCATGCATTCGTAGCAAGTAGATTGCACATTTCATTTTGATATTTAATATTTGCTTTCTTTGGTTGTGTTGTCATTAATAACCAAAAAGGGAGAGATTGTAAGGAAAATGAACCTTGGTCCATTTGACTAATTGATTTTGATGTTTGATGATCAACACAATATGTGGACTAATATGTTTGCAAGTGTTTATGTTTGTAGTTCATAGGATGCAAAGTGGACTTGGACTAAGCCATTGAGGAAGAAACACCTCAAAGAAGAGACTAGAAGACCCATAGAAGACCTTCAAGTATCAAGCATATGTACAAGACACAAGACTAGAAAAGCCCAAGCAAAGAAGATTGAAGAATAAGATGGGTTGTCGATTGGTGCTCTAGATCGGTCGGTGGTGCACAAAACCGGTTGCACCAAGGCACTGTTTTTGAGCACATGTGCCAGCTGGCGCACCGAAACTAGCCTAGTGTGACATTGGAGGCCATCCAGACCAAAGGCAGCGGTCGGCAATAACTAGTAAGCAACGATCATCTAACATGGAAGCCACCAGACTGGGCTAGTGGTAAACTAGACCTCTGCACTGTACCAGGGAATGTGCCAGAAGACCAACAACTAGCTAACGTGGAGGGCACCAGACCTCGGTCCGGTGCGACAGAAAAGTATGTTGTCCTCCAACAGCTACTTTGAGGTTGGATCTCTATATAAACCATCCCAACTATCCATTCGAGAGCGTGGGAGCCTAAGCAACATTGCTATTGAGTAGTGACACATCTCCATTGGTCTAAACACCCATGCTTAATAGAATCACTCGGTGATTTGCATAGGTGCTTTACGAAGTGCTTAGATTAGACTGCTACTGTGCTTGCTCTATGTTGTTCATAGTAGATTGAGTGAGGTTAGAAAAACCCACACAAACCTGAAAGTCGCCTAGAGGGGGGGTGAATAGGGCGAAACTGAAATTCTCAAAAATAATCACAACTACAAGCTGGGTTAGCGTTAGAAGTATAAACGAGTCCGCGAGAGAGGGAGCAAAACAAATCGCAAGCAAATGAAGAGTGTGACACACGGATTTGTTTTACCGAGGTTCGGTTTTTGCAAACCTACTCCCCGTTGAGGAGGCCACAAAGGCCGGGTCTCTTTCAACCCTTCCCTCTCTCAATCGGTCCCTCGGACCGAGTGAGCTTCTCTTCTCAAATCACTTGGGAATCAAACTTCCCGCAAGGGCCACCACACAATTGGTGCCTCTTGCCTCAATTACAAGTGAGTGCTTGATCACAAAGAAAGGATCAAGAAAGAAGGAAGCAATCCAAGCGCAAGAGCTCGAAAGAACACAAGCAAATCTCTCTCTCTAATCACTAGGGCGTTGTGTGGAATATGGAGAGGATTTGATCTCTTTGGTGTGTCTAGAATTGAATGCTAGAGCTCTTGTAGTAGTTGGGAAGTAGAAAACTTGGATACAATGAATGGTGGGGTGGTTGGGGTATTTATAGCTCCAACCACCAAAAGTGGCCGTTGGGAGACTGTCTGTTCGATGGCGCACCGGACAGTCCGGTGCACACCGGACAGTCCGGTGCCCCCTGCCACGTCATCACTGCCGTTGGATTCTGACCGTTGGAGCTTCTGACATGTGGGCCCGCCTGGATGTCCGGTGCACACCGGACATGCACTGTTCCTTGTCCGGTGTGCCAGTATGGGCGTGCCTGACTTCTGCGCGCAGAGCGCGCATTAAATGCGCGGCAGAGAGCCGTTGGCGCGGAGATAGTTGTTGCTCCGGAGTCGCACCGGACAGTCCGGTGCACACCGGACAGTCCGGTGAATTATAGCGGACTAGCCGTTGGAGTTTCCCGAAGCTGGCGAGTTCCTGAGGCCGACCTCCCTTGGCGCACCGGACACTGTCCGGTGTACACCGGACAGTCCGGTGAATTATAGCCGAGTCGCCTCAGGGAATTTCCGAAGGCGGCGAGTTTGAGTCTGAGTCCCCCTGGTGCACCGGACATGTCCGGTGGCACACCGGACAGTCCGGTGCGCCAGACCAGGGGTGCCTTCGGTTGCCCCTTTGCTCCTTTGTTGAATCCAAAACTTGGTCTTTTTATTGGCTGAGTGTGAAACTTTTACACCTGTATAATCTATACACTTGGGCAAACTAGTTAGTCCAATTATTTGTGTTGGTCAATTCAACCACCAAAATTAATTAGGGACTAGGTGTAAGCCTAATTCCCTTTCAATCTCCCCCTTTTTGGTGATTGATGCCAACACAAACCAAAGCAAATATAGAAGTGCATAATTGAACTAGTTTGCATAATGTAAGTGTAAAGGTTGCTTGGAATTGAGCCAATACAAGGTATGCATGGATTGTTTCTTTCTTATATAACATTTTGGACCACGCTTGCACCACATGTTTTGTTTTTTTTGCAAACTCTTTTTGTAAATCCTTTTCAAAGTTCTTTTGCAAATGGTCAAAGGTCAATGAATAGGATTTTGCAAAGCTTTTTCAAGATTTGAAATTTTCTCCCCCTGTTTCAAATGCTTTTCCTTTGACTGAACAAAACTCTCCCTAAAAGAAATCCTCCTCTTAGTGTTCAAGAGGGTTTTGATATATCATTTTTGAAATACTACTTTCTCCCTCTTTTGAACATAATAGGATACCAATTGATAAGTACTCTTGGAAAATACTAAGTTTTGAAATTGGTGGTGGTGCGGTCCTTTTGCTTTGGGCTCATACTCTCTCCCCCTTTGGCATGAATCGCCAAAAACGGAATTATTAGAGCCCTTCGAAGTACTATCTTCCCCTTTGGTCATAAGTAAATGAGTTAAGATTATACCAAAGACGAAGTCCTTTTGTTTTCTCCCCAAAGATGGAGAGTGGCTTGGAGCGACGGCGAAGGATGAGTTGCGGAGTGGAAGCCTTTGTCTTCGCCGAAGACTCCAATTTCCTTTCAATACACCTATGACTTGGTGTGAAATAGACTTGAAAAGCACATTAGTCATAGCATATGAAAGAGATATGATCAAAGGTATATGAATGAGCTATGTGTGCAATCTAACAAAAGAAGTTGCGGGAATCAAGAATATTGAGCTCATGCCTAAGTTTGGTAAAAGTTTGTTCATCAAGTGGCTTGGTAAAGATATCGGCTAATTGATCTTTAGTATTAATGTAAGCAATCTCGATATCTCCCTTTTGTTGGTGATCCCTAAGAAAATGATACCGAATGGCTATGTGCTTAGTGCGGCTATGCTCGACGGGATTGTCGGCCATCTTGATTGCACTCTCATTATCACATAGCAAAGGGACCTTGGTTAATTTGTAACCGTAGTCCCGCAGGGTTTGCCTCATCCAAAGCAATTGCGCGCAACAATGTCCTGCGGCAATGTACTCGGCTTCGGCGGTGGAAAGAGCAACCGAATTTTGCTTCTTTGAAGCCCAAGACACCAAGGATCTTCCCAAGAACTGGCAAGTTCCCGATGTGCTCTTCCTATTAATCTTACACCCCGCCCAATCGGCATCGGAATAACCAATTAAATCAAATGTGGATCCCCGAGGGTACCAAAGCCCAAACTTAGGAGTATAAGCCAAATATCTCAAGATTCGTTTTACGGCCGTAAGGTGGGATTCCTTAGGGTCGGATTGGAATCTTGCACACATGCAAACGGAAAGCATAATATCCGGTCGAGAAGCACATAAATAGAGTAAGGAACCTATCATCGACCGGTATACCTTTTGATCCACGGACTTACCTCCCGTGTCGAGGTCGAGATGCCCATTGGTTCCCATGGGTGTCTTGATGGGCTTGGCATCCTTCATTCCAAACTTGCTTAGAATATCTTGAGTATACTTCGTTTGGCTAAGGAAGGTGCCCTCTTGGAGTTGCTTTACTTGAAATCCTAGGAAATACTTCAACTCCCCCATCATAGACATCTCGAATTTCTTTGTCATGATCCTACTAAATTCTTCACATGTAGATTCGTTAGTAGACCCAAATATAATATCATCAACATAAATTTGGCATACGAACAAATCATTGTCAAGAGTTTTAGTGAACAAAGTAGGATCGGCCTTGCCGACTTTGAAGCCATTAGCAATAAGGAAATCTCTTAGGCATTCATACCATGCTCTTGGGGCTTGCTTGAGCCCATAAAGCGCCTTAGAGAGCCTATAGACATGGTTAGGGTACTCACTGTCTTCAAAGCCGGGAGGTTGCTCAACATAAACCTCTTCCTTGATTGGTCCGTTGAGGAAAGCACTTTTCACGTCCATTTGATAAAGCTTAAAGCCATGGTAAGTAGCATAGGCTAATAATATGCGAATTGACTCAAGCCTAGCTACGGGTGCATAGGTTTCACCGAAATCCAAACCTTCGACTTGTGAATACCCTTTGGCCACGAGTCGAGCTTTGTTCCTTGTCACCACACCATGCTCATCTTGCTTGTTGCGGAAGACCCATTTGGTTCCTACAACATTTTGATTAGGACGTGGAACTAAATGCCATACCTCATTCCTAGTGAAGTTGTTGAGCTCCTCTTGCATTGCCATCACCCAATCCGAATCTTGAAGTGCTTCCTCTACCCTGTGTGGCTCAATAGAGGACACAAAAGAGTAATGTTCACAAAAATGTGCAACACGAGATCGAGTGGTTACCCCCTTATGAATGTCGCCGAGGATGGTGTCGACGGGGTGATCTCGTTGGATTGCTTGGTGGACTCTTGGGTGTGGCGGCCTTGGTTCTTCCTCATCCTCCTTTTCTTGATCATTTGCATCTCCCCCTTGATCATTGTCGTCATCTTGAGGTGGCTCATTTGCTTGATCTTCTACTTCATCAACTTGAGCTTCATCCTCATTTTGAGTTGGTGGAGATGCTTGCGTGGAGGAGGACGGTTGATCTTGTGCATTTGGAGGCTCTTTGGATTCCTTAGGACACACATCCCCAATGGACATGTTCCTTAGCGCTATGCATGGAGCCTCTTCATTACCTATCTCATCAAGATCAACTTGCTCTACTTGAGAGCCGTTAGTCTCATCAAACACAACGTCACATGAGACTTCAGCTAGTCCAGTGGACTTGTTAAAGACCCTATATGCCCTTGTGTTTGAGTCATAACCAAGTAAAAAGCCTTCTACAGTTTTAGGAGCAAATTTAGATTTTCTACCTCTTTTAACAAGAATAAAGCATTTGCTACCAAAAACTCTAAAGTATGAAATGTTGGGCTTTTTACCGGTTAGGAGTTCATATGATGTCTTCTTGAGGATTCGGTGAAGATATAACCGGTTGATGGCGTAGCAGGCGGTGTTGACCGCTTCGGCCCAAAACCGGTCCGGTGTCTTGTACTCATCAAGCATGGTTCTTGCCATGTCCAATAGAGTTCGATTCTTCCTCTCCACTACACCATTTTGTTGAGGGGTGTAGGGAGAAGAGAACTCATGCTTGATGCCCTCCTCCTCAAGAAAGCCTTCAATTTGTGAGTTCTTGAACTCCGTCCCGTTGTCGCTTCTTATTTTCTTGATCCTTAAGCCGAACTCATTTTGAGCCCGTCTCAAGAATCCCTTTAAGGTCTCTTGGGTTTGAGATTTTTCCTGTAAAAAGAATACCCAAGTGAAGCGAGAATAATCATCCACAATAACTAGACAGTACTTACTTCCGCCGATGCTTATGTAAGCAATCGGGCCGAATAGATCCATGTGTAGGAGCTCCAGTGGCCTGTCGGTCGTCATGATGTTCTTGTGTGGATGATGAGCTCCAACTTGCTTCCCTGCCTGGCATGCGCTACAAATCCTGTCTTTCTCAAAATGAACATTTGTTAATCCTAAAATGTGTTCTCCCTTTAGAAGCTTATGAAGATTCTTCATCCCAACATGGGCTAGTCGGCGGTGCCAGAGCCAACCCATGTTAGTCTTAGCAATTAAGCAAGTGTCGAGTTCAGCTCTATCAAAATCTACTAAGTATAGCTGACCCTCTAACACACCCTTAAATGCTATTGAATCATCACTTCTTCTAAAGACAGTGACACCTACATCAGTAAAAAGACAGTTGTAGCCCATTTGACATAATTGGGAAACAGAAAGCAAGTTGTAATCTAAAGAATCAACAAGAAAAACATTGGAAATAGAATGGTCAGGAGATATAGCAATTTTACCAAGTCCTTTGACCAAACCTTGATTTCCATCCCCGAATGTGATAGCTCGTTGGGGATCTTGGTTTTTCTCATATGAGGAGAACATCTTTTTCTCCCCTGTCATGTGGTTTGTGCACCCGCTATCGAGTATCCAACTTGAGCCTCCGGATGCATAGACCTACAAAACAAATTTAGTTCTTGACTTTAGGTACCCAAACTGTTTTGGGTCCTTTGGCATTAGAAACAAGAACTTTGGGTACCCAAACACAAGTCTTGGAGCCCTTGTGTTTGCCCCCAACAAACTTGGCAACGACCTTGCCGGATTTGTTAGTCAAAACATATGATGCATCAAAAGTCTTGAATGAAATGCTATGTTCATTTGATGCATTAAGTGTTTTCTTTCTAGGCAACTTAGCATGGGTTGGTTGCCTAGAGCTAGATGTCTCACCCTTATACATAAAAGCATGGTTAGGGCCAGAGTGAGACTTCCTAGAATGAGTTCTCCTAATTTTGCTCTCAGGATAACCGGCAGGGTACAAAATGTAACCCTCGTTATCCTGAGGCATGGGAGCCTTGCCCTTAACAAAGTTAGACAAGTTCTTAGGAGGGACATTAAGTTTGACATTGTCTCCCCTTTGGTAGCCAATGCCATCCTTAATGCCAGGGCGTCTCCCATTATAGAGCATACTTCTAGCAAATTTAAATTTTTCATTTTCCAAGTTATGCTCGGCAATTTTAGCATCTAGTTTTGCTATATGATCATTTTGTTGTTTAATTAAGGACATGTGATCATGAATAGCATTAATATCAACATCTCTACATCTAGTGCAAATAGTGACATGCTCAATGGTAGATGTAGATGGTTTGCAAGAATTAAGTTCAACGATCTTAGCATGTAATATATCATTTTTATCTCTAAGATCGGAAATAGTGACATTGCAAACATCAAAATCTTTAGCCCTAGCAATCAAATTATTATTTTCTACTCTAAGACTAGCAAGAGATACATTCAATTCATCAATCTTAGCAAGCAAATCAACATTATCATCTCTAAGATTGGGAATTGAAACATCACAAACATGTGAATCAACCTTAGCATTTAAACTAGCATTTTCATTTCTAAGGTTGTCAATAATCTCACGGCAAGTGCTTAGCTCACTAGACAATTTTTCACATTTTTCAACTTGTAGAGCGTAAGCATTTTTAACCTTAACATGTTTTTTATTTTCCTTGATTAGGAAGTCCTCTTGGGAGTCCAAGAGATCATCCTTCTCATGGATGGCACTAATTAGTTCATTCAATTTCTCTTTTTGTTCCATGTTAAGATTGGCAAAAAGAGTAAGCAAATTATCTTTCTCGCCACTAGCATTATCATCACTAGAAGACTCATATTTAGTGGAGGAGTTGGATTTAACCTTCTTCTTTTTGCCGTCCTTTGCCATGAGGCACTTGTGGCCGACGTTGGGGAAGAGGAGTCCCTTGGTGACGGCGATGTTGGCGGCGTCCTCGTCGTCGGAGGAGTCGCTTGAGCTTTCGTCGGAGTCCCACTCCCGACAAACATGTGCATCACCGCCCTTCTTCTTGTAGTACCTCTTCTTCTCCTTTCTCCTCCCCTTCTTGTCGTCACCTTGGTCACTGTCACTAGATATAGGACATTTAGCAATAAAATGACCGGGCTTACCACACTTGTAGCAAACCTTCTTGGAGCGGGACTTGTAGTCCTTCCCCTTCCTTTGCTTGAGGATTTGGCGGAAGCTCTTGATGACGAGCGCCATTTCCTCATTGTCGAGCTTGGAGGCGTCTATTGGTTGTCGACTTGGTGTAGACTCCTGCTTCTTCTCCTCCGTTGCCTTGAATGCAACGGGTTGAGCTTCGGATGTGGTGGCATCATCAAGCTCGTTGATCTTCCTCGAGCCTTCGATCATGCACTCAAAACTTACAAAATTCCCGATAACTTCCTCGAGGGTCATTTTAGTATATCTAGGATTACCACGAATTAATTGAACTTGAGTAGGGTTAAGGAAAATAAGAGATCTTAGAATAACCTTAACCACCTCGTGGTCATCCCACTTTATGCTCCCGAGGTTGCGCACTTGGTTCACCAAGGTCTTGAGCCGATTGTACATGTGTTGTGGCTCCTCCCCTTTGCGAAGCTGGAACCGACCGAGCTCCCCCTCAATCGTTTCCCGCTTGGTGATCTTGGTGAGCTCATCACCTTCATGCGCGGTCTTGAGTAAATCCCAAATCTCCTTTGCGTTCTTCAACCCTTGAACTTTGTTATACTCCTCTCTACTCAAAGAGGCTAGGAGTATTGTTGTTGCTTGAGAGTTGAAGTGCTCGATTTGGGCCACCTCATCCTCATCATAGCTCTCATCCCCTACGGATGGTACCTGCGCACCAAACTCAACAACATCCCATATGCTTTTGTGGAGCGAGGTTAGATGAAATCGCATTAAATCGCTCCACCTAGCGTAATCTTCACCATCAAAAGTTGGTGGTTTGCCTAATGGGACGGAAAGTAAAGGTGTATGTTTGGAAATGCGAGGGTAGCGTAGGGGGATCTTACTATACTTCTTGCGCTCTTGGCGCTTAGAAGTGACGGAGGGCGCATCGGAGTCGGAGGTCGATGTTGATGAAGTGTCGGTCTCGTAGTAGACCACTTTCCTCATCCTCTTGTACTTGTCGCCTTTCCGATGCGGCTTGTGGGAAGAAGATTTTTCCCTCTTCTCTTTGTGGTGAGAAGAGGAAGACTTTTTCTCTTTTCGTTTGGAGGAGTCCTTCTTCTTCTCCTTCCTCTTGGTGCGGGACTCTTCCGATGAAGTGCTCCCGTGGCTTGTAGTGGGCTTTTCGCTGGTCTCCATCTCCTTCTTGGCGTGATCTCCCGACATCACTTCGAGCGGTTAGGCTCTAATGAAGCACCGGGCTCCGATACCAATTGAAAGTCGCCTAGAGGGGGGGTGAATAGGGCGAAACTGAAATTCTCAAAAATAATCACAACTACAAGCTGGGTTAGCGTTAGAAGTATAAACGAGTCCGCGAGAGAGGGAGCAAAACAAATCGCAAGCAAATGAAGAGTGTGACACACGGATTTGTTTTACCGAGGTTCGGTTTTTGCAAACCTACTCCCCGTTGAGGAGGCCACAAAGGCCGGGTCTCTTTCAACCCTTCCCTCTCTCAATCGGTCCCTCGGACCGAGTGAGCTTCTCTTCTCAAATCACTTGGGAATCAAACTTCCCGCAAGGGCCACCACACAATTGGTGCCTCTTGCCTCAATTACAAGTGAGTGCTTGATCACAAGAAAGGATCAAGAAAGAAGGAAGCAATCCAAGCGCAAGAGCTCGAAAGAACACAAGCAAATCTCTCTCTCTAATCACTAGGGCGTTGTGTGGAATATGGAGAGGATTTGATCTCTTTGGTGTGTCTAGAATTGAATGCTAGAGCTCTTATAGTAGTTGGGAAGTAGAAAACTTGGATACAATGAATGGTGGGGTGGTTGGGGTATTTATAGCTCCAACCACCAAAAGTGGCCGTTGGGAGGCTGTCTGTTCGATGGCGCACCGGACAGTCCGGTGCACACCGGACAGTCCGGTGCCCCCTGCCACGTCATCACTGCCGTTGGATTCTGACCGTTGGAGCTTCTGACATGTGGGCCCGCCTGGATGTCCGGTGCACACCGGACATGCACTGTTCCTTGTCCGGTGTGCCAGTATGGGCACGCCTGACTTCTGCGCGCGCAGAGCGCGCATTAAATGCGCGGCAGAGAGCCGTTGGCGCGGAGATAGCCGTTGCTCCGGAGTCGCACCGGACAGTCCGGTGCACACCGGACAGTCCGGTGAATTATAGCGGACTAGCCGTTGGAGTTTCCCGAAGCTGGCGAGTTCCTGAGGCCGACCTCCCTTGGCGCACCGGACACTGTCCGGTGTACACCGGACAGTCCGGTGAATTATAGCCGAGTCGCCTCAGGGAATTTCCGAAGGCGGCGAGTTTGAGTCTGAGTCCCCCTGGTGCACCGGACATGTCCGGTGGCACACCGGACAGTCCGGTGCGCCAGACCAGGGGTGCCTTCGGTTGCCCCTTTGCTCCTTTGTTGAATCCAAAACTTGGTCTTTTTATTGGCTGAGTGTGAAACTTTTACACCTGTATAATCTATACACTTGGGCAAACTAGTTAGTCCAATTATTTGTGTTGGTCAATTCAACCACCAAAATTAATTAGAGACTAGGTGTAAGCCTAATTCCCTTTCAAAACCCCTAGCTCTTGTGCGAGTCGTTGTAACTTGTACCGAGTGGGGCGACGTCTGGTGAGACTACAACAATCACATTTGGGGTGTGGGCTCCACTGTGTACCAGAGGGAACAAGTCCCACATCGTTTCGGTCGGAAGCTCGATTGTGAAGACGACGGGGAGCGTTCGAAAGGTGCCGGAAGCGAAGCACCACTTGCGCGTGGAGAAGGCACGCGACTCTCTATGAAGTCACTCGACCGAGGTGCTTAGCCCTCACATGTGCTTCCATTTGTGTAGGGGCACCAACAAGGATTAGTTAGAACCTTGCACGATTCTAAATACCTCGGTAAAAATACCGACGCATGAACGGGAGTTTGCATGTCTACCTTTCTCTTAAGCTTTCACATTTATTATTTACTTAAGTTGCAATCTTTACCATTCTTAGTTTAGAACATAGGCTAGTTGGTAGGATTGGAACTTAGGTTGCTAAACTCTTTTGCGGTAAAGATAGTAACACTTCGACAAAACCTTAGTGCACATTTGTGCTTACGTTATTTGTATAGGTTTTGTTTAAGATTTATTACTGGCCTAGTTTAGAGTGCAAAAATAGAAATCCTAATTCACCCCCCTCCCTCTTAGGCGTTCACGTTCCTTTCAAGGTTGATGACAAGGGTCCGCTCAGGGATGGGCTCGAAGTCACAGAGAGTTCGCCATGCCATTCATCCGGTGATAATAGTCGCTTGAAGAGAGACCCCCTTGAAGAACTGGCAGAATGAGGCATCAAGATGGAGGACACAAACCTCCTGGTTGCCGTGGAACAAGGTCTCAATGGTGACCTAGGCCTGGCGAGTGGTGCCCTCTAGCTCGTGGACGATGTCCTGGAGCTCGACGGTTAGCGTGCTGATGAACCAGGAGAGGACCACACTATCCATATGGACCCAAGACGGAGCCAACGGGGGAACAACGTCGACACGAACATGGTCGTCGAGCGCATAGCGCTGGAGCGTGAGGAGCACTTAGTCACGTCAACAAGCGTAGTGGGTGGACATCGTATCTAGGACGACGGAGACCGAGAAGGTGTTGAGCTTTGGCGATGGTAGTGGAATCGAGCCGCTTGAGCTTGAGCTATGGTAGTGGACGTCGTATCTGGACATCAGCCGCTTGAGCTTGGAGCGTGGCGATGGTAGTGGAATCGAGCACTGAGCAGGGTGGGTCATTGGGGCACCGAAGTGGGTGCAACAACGTGACTGAGAAGGTGTTGAGCTTTGGCCATCTGAGAGGTCAAAGCGTCGACCACGGTGTGCTCGTGCTCCCAAACAAGGGACGCAACACGTTCGCGATCCTGGGCAACATCCATGGCAGCCTAGATAGTGGCAAGGGCTACCACCAAGGTGGAAGAGGGGGCTGCGACCGACAACGTATAAGGTCAAGCCGATACGAGCGACAGAACGTCGACAATTGTGGCGAAGCGGAGTGGGTCGGATGGAGCCATGAGGGCCCACACGAGGTCGAAGAGAGCAAAGCAACGTGCGAAGAAGCTGCCACTGCGCTGTTGCGAGGCGGGGAAGATAGTGGCGAAAGCGTTGGCGTCGACGAAGAGGGTGCGCAGTGCCCACCCTAGCGAGGGAAGGGGTGGCGCCGATGGTTGAGCCCGTGCTGACGAGTGCAGGTGTAGCGCTGGGGAACGCATACCATGTGATTGGTTGTTGTACGGTGGTAGCCTGGTTCGTATGTAAGGAACCAGGCTCTTTGTGCACAGGCTAGATCCGTGCATAGGCTTTTGTTTGTTTGTTTGCATTAGTGTATTCAGTACAGATATAGCTAATGTTTGGTTGTCTGCGTCAGAATGAGGAGTGCATAAATAAATCTTCAAATATTATACATCATGAGTGATTTAATTTTGTTCATAAAAATTTTAGAAACACAGATATAAAATCGGTTTGATGATTAAATCTTTTAATTAGAAGATATAATGAAAAAACAAATTTAAAATGTTTCTCGTAATCCGTGCAGCTGCATGCACAGGTCCTGCACGCGTAGGTACGCCCGTCACGAGCGTACGAGCTCAGCCTGGACGGGACCATCGTTTTGCATCTGTAGAACCTGCATTCACCCGTACGAAAACCAAACAAGTGCTACTTTAATACTCCGCGGATGCAAGTGCACCCACACATCCGAGAACCAATCACGCGGATAGGGACTGCGCCCACGCTAGCAAGGGAAGGGGCGACACCATGGGCCACGCCTACACCATGATGGTGGGAGTCAACATGGGGGTCGCTAAGGGAGGCGGTGTACTCGATGTGAAAGAAGCCCGAGGGAGGACAACTACCGATAATGGATGTGGTGACGACGACAACTATAGCAAGGAGGCTAGTGGCTGGAGAGGCATGAAAGGGGGAAGAGAGAATCTAGCTTTATAACATATTGAAAACCCTAATCCTAATCAAGATTGGGAGTGCATTAATATAACAAAGTTTGGTGGGTCGAGACCCATTACAATATAGACATTACAATAGCACGCTAACAAGAAAACACACCTAAATGGATGTAGGTATTACGCTATTCAGCAGCCTAATCTAGTATAATTCAATGCCTGTGTTCATCAAATTGGCCTATATTGAACCCACTTTCATCGACTCATTGACCTTTCTTTAAGAACTTCACCGGCTTCATTATCTGAAGTATCTACTCTGCCATCCAGCCAATCCTGTATTTGATTCTGATTATAAACAAGCATTCTGTAATCAGATTCAACAGAGAATATACCACATCTTTTACGATGTCGTGCAAAAAAAAAATCATCTTGCCGACATATATAAAGGAATATATCTTAGCATCCATATTATATAAGTACTTTTGAATCACGTCAAGTCGCCATTTCATAGATATACCATCTTCTATTAATTCACTAACACATCTGGGGGGGTTGGCCATAAAGCTCCATCCCTTGGGGTTGCTGAAGAACGTCAAGTCCATCAAGTATAGCTCTCCACATTTGTGGCGGTCTAATTCATAGGGCTACATCAAGAAAACGTAGTCCCCTAAATTTAGAATCTCTTCCCTTCCTTACTGCTCCACTAAAATTTTCGAATCATTGCATTGGTTGCTTGACATAGCCAGCCCCCTTGGTAGCCTGAAACAACTCATGGAATAAGTAGGGACTGTTTGAGCTACAGCTTCAACAAACACTTGTTTGCCCTTTTCCTATTTAAGGATGATATATAATGTTAACCTCTTTACTTTACAATGGTCCCTGTGCACCACCGAAAATTAGAATTACCCCCAGCAACTAAATAACTTAGTTCTCATTTAGGCGTCCAGATGCAGCAGCTAACACCCGTCCAATGAGACGCATCACACAGAAAAACACATCTTAGACCCTCAAGAGACATATGGTACACAACCTGCAAGCGTTAGCCCATTTCATCAATCACCAACATCACTCCAGAGATGAAAATGATAGATGGCTTACAACCTGCAAGCATTAGCCCATTTCGGCATAAAAGATGTTAGCTAGCACCAGAAGATTCCTGAGTTACTTCTGTAGCCGTATCAGCAGCAGAGCTACTGGTTTCCGCAGCCTGGTTTTGGCTGCTCTGCACCTGTGTTACTGCTGGTTGCTGTGGTTGATCTTCAGCAAGACCCAGAACCACCAAAGTAGACCTGCAAAAAATCGGAAACACGTCACAAATCCAGCACTTCATATTGGATCGATACCGCTTGCTACAGATTAGAGTGAACAAAGAGCACCTTGGAAGTGTCGACCGAATATTTGGCTGCTCGGCATGCTCAGCCAAGGGCGTCTTCAGTGTCGGGTTCTTACTCAAGGCATTCTCAAGTTGAGGAGCTGGTAACTGAAAAAACATATGCCATGTCACGGGAAAATCTTTCAAGATGATTATTAAAAAAACATATATGTAAATTAGCATAGACAGTGTAAAATAACTCGATGATAATCGAGCATAACTAACAAGAACAAATAGATCACATAAGAGATGCAGAAACATGCCAACCTGCAGCAACACACCATATGACTGAGGTTTTGTCAAGATAGCACACTTCAGAAATCCTACCCATAACTTGGGATATTTCCAAATCTACCATGGCAAGTGAGGGTCCAGTTTCAGAAATATGTAAAAAAGAACCGTGGCTAATATCTTCAATTAAAAGGCAAAAAGAATCAAGGACCTGCTTGCTCACAAGGCGTGACATGATCTCCATCACAAAATCCACCTGCGAGAAAGGCTCAACATCAGACTCCAAAGTCATATGCATCAAATCGAATCTACTAAAACTGAGAAATGATGCCTCCAAGACACTGATATATTAACAGCTTTTCGTGATTGTAAACTGCAAACACTGGATTTCTACGTGAAATCAATAGGATTCATATTAGCAAATTTGTTCTGGCAGGCTTTAATCCATGGATCCTTGCTTGTCTCAACCGTTCATGCCTTTCCATATTTCTTGGTTACATTTTTCCAGTAGAATCTGGTGCCTTCACCAAAACCAAGAGCAAGAGATAAGCATCAATGAACAATTCTTGCTTCTCGAGCATCATATGACTGTCATGTGCCCCATTAGGGCCCCATGAAATGGAGCAGCTCCAGGCCATGCTAGGGCCAGCCCCAGGCGCACTAGGCTTAAATTAATTCATTTAGAGATAAGATTAGATTGAGTTGATTCATTGATTCTAGAGATTGGTTTATTTTATGAGCCTAGTGACCCTATTTATAAAAGGATGGGATTATATCTCTTTTCGGTTAAGCAAGAAATAGATCATGAGTTACTATCTCCATCCTTATCCCTGCCGTTGTGGTGAGACCGCCGCCCATCTGCATGGAGCCATGGACACACTACTTGGGTTCAGGGTCATCTAAAGTATGCCCACGACTGTTACTAACAAGAAACCATCAACATATGCTTTCCAATGGAATGGGGATGCATGAAGGAGAACAAGGGAGTGTAGTGTACCCTACAAAGCTTTATGGTAGGTAGATCAAGTGGCAGCATGAGCCTTACTTTTCAATTACAAATCAAGGAATGCTAGGATCATGTCATCCTGGTCAATGCACCTGCGAACGTGCTGCCTGATCCCATGAGCACGAGCCACCGCTTGTCCGTGTCGGCTGCCACTACACGCCGCCGTGAGTTCACACCGTCGCGAGCTCCTGTCCCCACCAGCCTACAGAGCAGCTGAGAGGGAGAGAGACGCGAGGGAGCCTCACGCTGAAGCCGGGTTGGGTCGCGAGAGCGCCTGCGCCACCATCACATAGGTCTCGTGCGTCCAACTTCCTACGCCCTGCAGCTCAGAGATACAAGCTCTCCTCTACATGCTCTCCACTTCCATCCCATCTGTCTCCTCTTGCGATACATACCAGGAGATCGGAACTTTGCTGCTGCAGATGCCACCGGTCACGATGTGAGCTCCTGGCCGTAGACGTTGCTCATGGGCACCCCTCGCTGGTCTGCTGCAGGGATGCTCCGTAAGTGGAGAATCTCTCCGCCGCAAGGAAGCTGACCGTGGAGAGGAGCTCCTAGAAGTTGCCCACCTGCCTCGCCGCTGATGCAGGCCCAAGCCCGACATGGGTGCTGCCAAGCCGATGTCAGCCAAGGCCTCCAAACTTGCTGAGCCCAAGAATGAGGACAAAGACTGCATCGCTCAAGCCTCCATCCCTGTCAGGCTGGACTCGCCGCTGCCCGACCTCACGCATCGTCGCCGCCACTGGAAGTCTCATGTATCTTTAACCATTTCTCTCTCTTTTTTGCATGAGGAACTCATCATGAATCCTAGAAGCTGGAGCTGCTCTTTGCTGCTTGTGATAAGCTCGGTAATGAGGACAACTGGTGGACAGCGTTGGTTTTTGTGTTACCATTGTGTGCAGGTGGGTTGCCGTGGGTTAGTCGTCAGGGCTGTTTATTTGGGGGGGGGGGGGGGGGGGGGGGGGTCTGTTTATTTTTTTTCTCGAAAGCGCAGGAGAGCTGCGCATCATTATATTAAGTAGAAGGAAAAGAGGGTCCAAAATAGACCATAGTACAAAAAACCTCCCTTGAGGGGATAAAAAAACCAAAGAAAAGAAGAGAAAAAACAAAAACAAACAGTTCCTGATAAACAAAACCAACCAGGCAGCTAGGTGCCCCGGATGGTTGCAGCAAGAAAGGAGAGACCCTTAGCTCCTGCCATTTCCCACAACTGTTGTTCCTCCCTTGCCTGACAAAGAGCTGCAGAAACACTAGGTGAGATTCCATCAAAGACAATTCGATTCCGATGATTCCAAATAATCTAGGCTCCCAAGGCAATAAGGGAGTTGACACCCTTCATAATCATATCTCCAGAGCCATTGTCAATCATCTCCCACCAACCCGTAAAAGACACCGTACTAGGTGTAGGAGCCAGATTTTGTAGTCTGAAAATGCACATCAGCCGGAACCAGAATTCTCTCGCAAAAACACAAGAAACCAAAATGTGATCCAAAGTTTCAGACTCTTGTCACAAAGTGGACATTTCTCCGGATGATCAAGTCTATGTAAAGGTTTCAGACCTAGTTTTCCCTTATAAACTAGGTCAATTATATTCTTCTTAATTGAAAGGTAGAGCTCTGAGACACTATTATTCCGAACATACTGCTCTCCAGTGACATCCACACACTGTTTCCATGCCACCAAGATCCCACACCATTGGCACCAACAGCAGGTAACTCAAAGTTAAGAAACTCAGAACCCAAGGCTGATAAGACTCAACGATTAATAACATCCATTTTGGTTTCTTGTAAGAAAACAATATCAATTTTTGAGGAATCAACTGAAGTACGGACTGAATCTTGCCTAGCCGAGGAGTTTAGCCCTCTCACATTCCAGACAACAAAAAGTTCTGGATCCATTGACACAAGGATGAAGAGTGCGGCCAAAGGAGAATACATAAAAAAACTACAGCCCCAAAACCTAGAGATCTTCAGGAGGCTGCCAGCCAAACAAGGCTGCAAGGGCCTTTATATGATTTTCAGACATAGTTGTCTTCAAAAGAATAGCATATTCCTCTTGTGCCCTCTGGTCAATACCTTCATTTTCAGCAATTATGCCTACTGCCTTCATGATTTTCTTGGTAGCACGTGTGTCAAGGTCAGTAGAGTTAAATTCAACACCCACTCCAGCAACTCTGCGATTGCGTCGTGGGATCAGTCTGGTGGACAACTTGTATAAAACGACCTTCATTATCTCAGGTGTTGCTTAATGGTCTGTCTCGACAGATTATTCTTCATCGTCGTGGCCCACGGCAAGGCGATCATTTGTCTCCTTTTCTATTCATCTTGGTCATGGATACTTTGGGCTTCTTGACAAACAGGGCTGAACAGGTTGGGCTGTTGCAGCCCCTAGCCCCATATGTACTGCCGCACCGGATATCACTCTATGCCGATAATGTGGTGATCTTTCTTCGGCCGACAGTTATTGCAAGAGTATATTAGGCAACTCCTGATATGGTTGGTTTAGGATTGATTATAATCCCGGGATAACCTTGTATATTATAGGCAATCTCTCCTTCCTACATGGTATCACGAGTCTAGGTTCAAACCCTTGGTCTTCGTCTTCCGCTACCACCGCCGCTGCCCTCGGGGAGATCGGTCTCCACCAGGGACAGCGCCCGCGTAGGATGTGCCGCGGATCCATCTGATCCTCTGCGTTTGTCGTCACGTCATCAAGCACAACACCAGATCAGAACTCGCCATCAAGGCCCGTAGGCGGCCTCTGTCCACCTTCCATAGACTACCCCAACCAGATCTGGCCCATTGCACGTCGTCGTGGTGGCGGACTGGCGGTTGTGATGGGGCGGTATCCCGCCGTTTGCAACATCGCACGCTGCCATGGAGGCGGATGCGACCTCCGCTGCCAGCCGAACTACGACTGGGCAATCCTCGGGACCAGCACGTCGTGGCAAGGACGGGCCAGGTCTCGCTCCACCCCGGTTCCGCGCTGCGCTTCCGGCGGCCTGGCACCGCACCGCCCTTCGTCTTCTCCCCGCGCTAGTGGCCTCCCCCCACTAGGGTACCCCGATGATGTACCAAATATGTTGTTGTTGCATCTTTTCGTTTTTCCCCGGTCAGAGATCGGGTTTGCGTCTCCATCGCCTGTCGGCTTGCGCGTCATCGACATCGGCTTCTACAACACCGGCTCCTTCATCTTCTCCGATTGTGCCGCATGGTGTGGCTAGCGCCGTGCCAGGGGACGCCTGCATGTTGTTTCTGTGCCTCTTCACCGGCACATTGATCTTCGTCAGTTCATCGTCGCCACTACTGATCGAGAGGTTCTATCATTGACATCAACATCACCATTGTCATCCTCACCTCGCACGCTGTAGGTCTGGCCAACCGATCGCGCACGCGACCTCACCCACTCGTGACGTCTGTCGTCTGCCGCGAATTTCTTCACCGAGCACGAGGGTTGCCACTGCATCGCCTCCTCGGGCAGCGATGCGGCCTGTCAACTCTGTCGTTGCAAGGCCTCCTCGGCAGCAGTGTGGCTTGTGACCGTCCCTGTCGTTGCGTCGCCTCTTCGAGCAGCAGCGTCGTCGTTCGTCGACCCCCGCCGTTGCATCTACATCATTGTCGACTCTGTCAGTTTATGTCTCCTGCGCACGGTCTGTGAGTTGTTCGACACCTGCGAGCTATGTCGGCACACCCATCGCTGGTCTACACCACGTTCGTCTTCGAGTTCTTCGCTGACTTCAAGCACCGTTGTCGCGCTACAGTGGCATTGTCGAGGACCTTCTACCTATGTGTTGTGGCTCTCCCGTCGCGACAACTTATGGATCCTCGATGCGTCGCCACGCCTACCTCTTCGCTTTCTTCCAGCACAACCTTGTTGCCAGCGTCGCCATCTCATCCTCAACTACGCTCTGACAACCGTGAGTTGTTACGGCACTCCCGCCATACCGCACCACAACCATCGTGGAGGTCTTCTCTGCTCGTCCCTTCAGACGCTGACACTTGGTTGGGGCTTTTTACCTAGTATGTGCGGTACTGGCAACACCGACACGTGCATTCGTCTACGACGCGTTTCTAGGCGTGGCAAAACTGGAGCACGTCTTGTCCACGATGGTTTGACAACATCGTCCTCGACATCGGCTACTTCCTCGACTGTGTCGCCGTCTTCGTCTATGGCGCCCTCCTTCTGCGCCATCGTCACCTTGGCGCCTCCTAGCGCGTCGCAGGCCTTCCCGCGTGTTGCGCCTATGCCCGCGAATTGTGAGGCTTGTCTTCTTCAGCGTCCTCGACAGCTACATCGACCACAGCTACCCGACGCACGACACCTCGACAACGGCTCGACGCCCTTGCACTCGGTTATCTCGACATTATCGGCATAAAGGGCTATCATCTGCATGGGCTACTCCAGTCGCAGCATTCTCACCGGCATTCTGACTATGGGGGGATATCTCCATTGTTCTCCAGTCTGTCTGTTCGTGTTGCTAACGCTACAACTGCGGGGGGATGTTATAGTATATTAGGCAACTCCTCATATGGTTGGTTTAGGATTGATTATAACTCCGGGATAACCTTCCTTGTATCTAGGATAACCTTCCTTCTTCTTGCCCTCCAAGTCATGTGCTCCTATATATTCTCCCTAGAGGCTAAATTCAATACATCCCACATATTATACGCAATGTCTCCTTCCTACAGTTATGGATATCAATGTTACTCTAGATATTCTTCACCTCTTTAGAGAGGCTTCCAGATCACGTATGTCCAGAAGAGCAACGTGTACCCCATTAGATGTGAATACCAAGACCTAGCTATGCTGCAGGATTTGTTGCCTTGTGAGGTGGCTTTGTTTCCTTGCCGCTATCTGGGTATACCGCTAGCTATTAAAAAGCTCTCTAAAGATCATGTTCAGCCCATCATTGATAAGATTGCAAACCAACTTTCTGGATGGAAGGCTGAATTATTGACTAAAGTTGATCGGAAAGTTCATGTTAATACGTTCAGTGTTATTAAAACTACGTTTAAATGTCAAAACTCTAGTTAGAGGTTGAAACCGCGTTTTAGCGTTTTGGCGTCCTAAACTGTTTAGGGTTTAGGGTTTCATGTGTTTTAGACCATTAGCTAGTTTTAGGCACAGTCTGTTAGTTACTTTTGGGGTCCAATCCGACTCATGGAGTCATGGGTGAAGTTTTGGTATGCCACTAACCTCTCTGTTTTGGTATTTAATTTCATATTATTGAACTAAAATTATGATATATTGGTATTTTTCCTATGTTGTATAAAACTACGTTTAAACTTTGTTTAAACGTTTAAAAGTCAAAATTCCACCCATGAGTGTTTCACCGTTTTAATAACCTTGAATACATTCTCATATTGTGGATCTTCCAGCTTGGGCGTTTAAAGCTATTGATAAGATTCGTTGAGGGTTTCTTTGGAGAGGTCGAAATTACGCAAAAGGTGGACATTGCCATGTGGCTGGGGGAATGTTTGTAGGCCTCTTGAGCTGGGCAAACTTGGCATTTTCAGCATAAAAGAGCTTGATTTGTCGCTTAGAATGTGATGGCTATGGTTGGCTAAATTTGAACAAAATCGCCCTTGGGCCTCTATATCTATCCAAGTACCTAAGAAAGTGAAAGATTTTTCTCAATGGATATGCAAACTGATCTTGGTAACGGTGCTACAACGTTTTTCTGGTCTGATAGGCGGTTGTTGGGGCACAGAATTGCAGACTTGGCCCCACGGTTTTTTAAGATTATCCCTAACCAAAGGGTTAACGAGAGAACAGTGACGGATGCTTCAGATCCTCCGCTTCCACCTTGAGTATGAAGGGGGTGTTAAGGCCCATGTGGCCCATATTAGTTGTGCCTATATATTCTACCAAGTCCTAAGGACTAATTGCATTTTCTCTAATCCAAGGTTCATTGTTCTTAAGGCGTCGCCTAGGCGACGCTTAGGCGTCCAAGCGCTCGGGCAAAACTGGACGCCATGCTCGCCTTACCTGCCTAGGCGCTAAGGTGGTTGTCTGGTGCACTTGCTCATCTAGACGCCTTAAGAACACTGCCAAGGTTAGTAAGACACAATGTGAGTCATCTAATTAACTCACCAATGCAGGAAAAACACCTATTGCTTGCATGACAGTCCTCATGAATAGCAAAGGAAGAGGAATCTGTTCAACCTGTAGAGAAGTTTATTTTGATCAACTGCATATCATAAGGAATATACTATGGAAAAGAACTATGCCCAGAAATAAATACCAGTTGATTTAGTGCTTTTGCCAGAACTTGCTGGGTAAATATTGTTCTTTGCTCAAAGCAAGAAGAGCATGCATCCATAACCTATAATAAATTATATGAATGGTTCAATTGATTAAATTGGGTTCTCCTTCAGTTGTAAACCAAAACTAGAAACTAGCAGACCTTTTTGAGTGGTATTCCTTCCTTATCAGGAGCTATTACATGAATTGCAATTAAAATTTCTGATGGATCAAGTGAAGGGCCATTCCGAGGTGATCCCTGCAGTAAAAGGGATGATGTGTGATTAGTATGCAATGCTCGAAGGAAATGAATCAGTAACATAAATCTAAGTATAAGTTACTTGAAAAGTTCAAGTCCTAAAAGAGGTGACAGACTTGTTATTTAACAAGAAACTTCAGCAGGACAATAATACATTTGTAAGGTTCCATTTATCTCTCAGCCAAATGAACTCAAGTCTCAAGCTAGTGCTTTATTTTCAAACCACAATTAACGAATCATCTGAAAACTGACTCAAACAAAAACATTGCCATACCAGGACGAAGACTAACCTGCAAGATTCGGGAAATGGCACTTTGAAACTTGTCTATTGGAAGATTAACAATACTGGGGAACACAGGCAGGACCTGAAGAGCAAAGGATAATGTTTAATGCACATAACTAGTGTGTAACTAAAGGCAAATATAAGAAACAGTCCACAATAGTGCTTAAAATATATAATTATTCCAGTAAAGCCAAAAGTCAGTTCAAGGTTCATAACACTGGTCCTGAGAAAAATATCACATCCAGGCTACTGGCCTGGTACCATGGTATTTTGTCAATCAAATTGAAAGCCAAAACATTTACAATAGGGTGCCAATTTCAGTGGAATAAAAAGTGAGCAGTTTACCAGATATGTCGGGTATGTGCAGAACACAGAGCAAATAATTGGCAGTGCAATGGGCAAAGGGTGTCAGCAGAAGACTACGAAAGCATAAGACACTGTCTAGAAGCATAATAGAATAATGCTAATCACTCCCTTCCATAGAAAATAAATATAGTTTAGGACATCGACAGCCTACAAGGTAAAACTTTGATAAAAATATAGCATATAAAAACGAAGATAATTAAATATTTCTAAAATAGTTTTTATGGTGAATCTAGTAACATCTATGATCTTACATTGACGATCAATGTAATTATTTTGGCCAATGTTAAAACAAAAGTTTAACTGGCAGGAATCCTAAAATAGCATGTTTCTGAATCGGAGAGAGTGCGAAAGGGCTTCTAGCCTAGTGGTTAAAGGCTTTCGAGTAGCATCTCCAAGTCCTAGGTTTGATCCCCCCTCGAAGGCGAATTTTAAAAAATTCCCTCGTTGTGCCCCATTCGCTCTCAGGTTACGATGTCCTATGCACCACCCTCTGGTTGGGTTGTTGCAGAGTGAACGGTTGACGCCAGCCCGTTAGTGATGAGGGCCCAGGGTTCAAGGATTTTCTCGATCGGAACAATTGTTTCGGTCTCTTCTTAATATAATACCAGGAGGTGGTCTTTCCCTCCCGGCCGAGTTTTTTTTTGAATTGGAGAGATTATCGGCTATGTAGAGGGAGGTGGAGAAAACCTCATCTTTTGGTAGATGAACCAAGATTGCAAAAAGGAACTCAACATCCTGCAAAATGAAGCTTCATTTCAGAAACTGAGAATATCACAGCTAATGCTGATCTTGTAAAAAGTCAGTAATAACTTAATGGTTTCTTAAAGCAAGCAACGACCTTTGTTTTAGAATATAAGATCTTTATGGAAGAAATCAGATCTTTAGATGGAACCGCAGCATCAGTGAGGGTTTGTAAAACCTGCATGGTGCAATTTCATGGGTTATAAATATGCATTATCATCATCAACAACAAAGCTTTTAGTCTCAAGCAAGTTAGACTAGACTAGAGTTAAACCAAACAGAAATCACAAGTCAAGGTTCAAGCAAATTGATAGTTGTTTTCTATGCACTCCTATTCAAAGCTAAATCTTTGGGTATATTCCATCATTTCCGGTCTCTTTTTACTGTCACTTCCAATATCAACTTCAGCCTTCTCTTGACTCGCTTCTCATTGCTATCATGACTTAAGATCCCACTACGCACTAGTGCTTCTAGAGGTATTTGTTGAACATGTCCAACCCATCTCATTTGGTGTTGGACAAGCTTTTCTTAAATTGGTGCTACCCCTAGGCCTATCACATATATCATCGTTCCAAATTCGATCCCTTCTTGTATGGTCACAAATTCAATGCAATATACATATTTCCACAACAGTTATCTGCTAACCATGTCGTCTTTTTGTAGGCCAACATTCTACATCATACAACATAACAGATCCAATCGTCGTCCTATAAAAATTGTCCTTTAGCGTCTACGGTACCCCATTGTCACATAGAAGGCTAGATGCTTAACACCTCTTCACCCACACTGCTTTGATTCTATGGCTAACAACTAAAATCTTCATCAATATCCCTGTTTGTCTATAGCATTGATCCTGAATACCAAATGGCGTCGATTCTGGGCACTAGTTGACCTTCCAAACTAACATCTTCCTCATGTATAGTAGTGCTGAAATCACATCTCATGGCCATGTTCCGTTTCGCTTATAATCCACTGATGGATGAAAATAAGCAAGAATCCCGCCAAACGCCTAGATTATTTTCGCTTCTCGCAAAACCTATTGAACTAATAAGCAAGAATCGAATAATCACGAGAATAGTTGTGTTTCCTAGAATCTAAGTGTGGTGGGATGGGAAGAAGTGAAACCAAATAGGGCCCACACATCTCTCGCCACAATTCTATTTTTAATTTGCTCCAGTGGTTATCATGGCGTCCTGTTCATCCATGGCTAGCAGCTAACAAAATCGTCATGTTCATCCATGGCTAGCGGCTACACCTAGGGATTGAACACATTCCGAAAATTATTCAAATGCACCCCAAAATCATGGATGTACTCCTTGCCACTGGGATGTGTTTGACGTGGGGGAACTGCCAAAAGAAGACATCTTAGAACAGGGCGACAACAACAAAAAGGATAGGAGAGCAAACAACCGAGTACATGGATTCCTCTGTTACATGGTAGAATGGTTAATTCTGGAAGAAAAAACTGAAAAGATAAATAAAAAGAGTTAAAAAAAACTCTGTAAATACTATTTTAGCAAACTACTCCACTTGAAAGTACTATTATAAATAATCTAATATTAAAATAGCAAAAAACTCTGTTCTCCCATTGAACAATTTATAAAAATAATCTTGCCACCTATTTCTGATCTCATCCTCCTTCCCCAAGAGGTGTTCCATTTCATCTTTAATGCACTTCAATTGGTTTAAGTCCTTTGTCTTCCTCTCACGGACCCTAGCAATCCTATATATGTTCTCTCATTCTTTTGTACTCAAACGTTGATAAAGTTAGTTCACAAAGATACTCGTACGCCCTATTCCTTTGCCACACTTACAACTCACTTTGCGATCTTGGTTACTACTTTGTACTTCTCTACGTTGTCAACACTCCTATCATGGTACAAACGTCTATAGCATTCTTTCTTCTCCTTAATAGCCCTTTGGACTTTCTCGATCCACCACCAAATACCTTTAACTTCGCTTCTAGTCCCTTTGGATGCTCCACACACCTCTAAGGCCACCTTCCATATGCAGGTTGCCATCTTCTCCCACATGTTATTTATGTTATTTTCTTCCTTCCAAGTGCCCTCTTTGATGGCCCTTTCCTTGAAGACTTCTAATGTCTCTCCTTTCAGTTTCCACTACTTTGTTCTCGCAAACTTGGCTTGTTTATCGCTACAAGCACGCGCCTAAAAATGAAAGACCGCCACCATAAGCTTATGTTGAGAGACAACACACTCCCCAAGCTACCAGGCATCACCTTGCAATCCAAGCATGCTCATTCATCCTCTCTTCTTGTGAGGACTGGGGACAAAGTCAATCTGACTAGAGTGTTGGCCTGCTATAGGTCACTAAATAGGATTCTCTCTTCCCAAAGAAAGTGTTGCCGATCAACAGGTTAAAAGCTACAGTACTGCAAAATCCAAGACTTTCTCTCCCTTCTGATTCCTACTACCATACCCAAAACCTCCATGAACCGTCTCAAAATCTGCACTTGTTGTACCTACATGCCCATTGAGATCTTCTATGAAAGGCTTCACAATAATAGGTATAGGTCTAACCATGCCATCTAAGGCTTCCCAGGTCTCTTAGCACTCCCATTGTGGCCTACCTGGGAAGGCATACGCGCTAATTACGTTCAAGACCAAATCACCGACAACAAGCTTAACTAAGATAACCTTATCTCCTTGACTTCTCACATCCACCACATCGGTTTTGAGACTCTTATCAGTCAAAATTCCTACTCCAATTCTATTTGCATCTCTGTGCAAAGCTTGAAGATGGTATTGTCCACCTCTTTCACCTTCTGACCCTTCCATTTAGTCTCTTGGACGCATAAGATATTATTATTTACACATAAATATGCATCAAATGCAAGAATACAATCTTATATAAAACATAAAACCTCTTTTGAATGCATCTATCAGTAGATTTGACCAAGAGAACATGTCTTAAAAAGCAAACGAAAGTCAAAATCACAGCTTGCACCTGCATGAGGAGGTCCCGGCAGTCAGCTGGTGGATCTGAGATGATTCCAAGAAGATCAGAGGAGGAGCCTATAGTGCGTATCAGAATTGGTACTTGTTGATGAACTGCCTGGAAGAAATACAGTTATAAGATATACCTAGGTTTGCCGATAGAACAGCAAGAAAAAGAATATCTGAGGTACTTGTATGGAAAGAATGATAGGCTTTAAGGACCTGCTTGGCAGCTTGCGGTAGATTACCATATATTGCAAATACATGTCTGAGAAGGGAATGTTTCTGGTAAGAAACATTTATTTTGTTGTTAGCAAATATCATATAACTAGACTAGAATAGATGCAGATCAGTAACTACTGACCTTGGTGCACAATGCAAAGTATAGAGACATCAGAGTCTGCATGCCTGTTACTGAAGCTGTTAAGTTTTCTAAACCAATATCCTTCAGAAAATGCAAGTACACCCAATCAGAAAAAGAATATCAGCATAAGACCATCTGAAAGAAGTGAGAGCATGAGACGAACTTTGTGTGCTTCAGGTGTAGCCATTTCAGTAGTTACACAATCACCAGATGGAGTCATTTCCAGCACTGAATTAAGTTTTTCATTTGCAAAATCTTCAATCTTTTTGGAAATGCTTGTCATAGGAAATAACTTATTTGCCACCTGTTGTTATCAGATAGCAAACGAAGTGAGCAAACCAAGTAAGTGAACAATTCAAAGAAGCAGGCAGGACTTGTAATTACCAAACGTATTGCCTTCATGCGGACCTCCTCTAGATGATGAGTTGAACTCTGCATGAAATATTTTACCCAGTAACATAAAAAAACAGCATAAAGGTTATACTCCAATCAGGATTCAGGAAAGACGTGGATTCTTAAAAATAATAAACTTCACATGATTACAAGTGTCTAAAGTTTTATCCATTAACAATTGCATGTCAATTGTTCAGAGATTGGCCCAACTCAAACATGTTGGATTGCTTCAAACCATAATTCAGCATGTAATAATTTATTGAATAATTGTAAAACAAGTTAAAATTGGAACTCATGTTAAACTGTCTCTGATTTATGCTCTACCCCAATTGAGAACTCAAAATAGACCACTCCAAGTCATGACTGGCATTATTGCAGACACTTATTTGAAAATTTGCTACCAAGCACTCAAAAATCAAAATTATATGAATTATGAAAAGACACATACAAGTATACACGCGCGCACACACGTGTGTGTATACCTAAACGCTATTCAACACCCAAGGTGATGATCCCTATGGTCCATCACTTGGATCAAAAGGTCTAATCGGACTAGCCCACTAGGGAACCAACCGGACCAGGGGACCAACCACACCAGCCGACCAGGAGTTAAAACAGGCAAGTGCGCTTAACGGGGCTGATCCGCCCACCACCTATAGCGTGCAACAACAAATATTCAGCCATTCAAGGTTTACTTCAGCCATTCATTGTTTTTAAAATTTTACAAGGAAGAAACATTCAACAATTCAAGGTTTACTTCAGCCATTCAGAAATAAACATTCAACAATTCAAGGTGAGTTGAGGACGTGAGGAGGCAGCAGCGGATGTTTACAAGGAAGAAACATTCAGCAATTCAAGGGTTACTGCAGCCATCCAGGAATAAACATTCAGCAATGCAAGGTGGTGAGTCGAGGACGGGCGGCGGTGGCGGCGGATGAGTGGATGCGCGACGGTGAGGAATTGCGGACATTAGGTTAGACTAGATCAGAGCAGAGTTGACTAATTGTAGACGGGTAGCGGTGGCTCCAACAGCAGCCAAGCAGAGGGATTAATGGAGAGCGAGGTGTGTCCGAGCGGGACGCGTGAGCGACGGCGCGCGGGGAATCGGTTGGATGGGCTGACGTGCAAGGGCGATTCAGCGGATTTGATTGGGTAGGCTGGTTCGGGTGATGAATAATGTCCCCAATTCCCCATGTATGTGTGTGTGTGTGTGTGTGTGTGTGACAACAGATAAGCACCTGCAAAGCAATCTCCAGACATCTGTCCCGATTTGAAGGTCTTAGCATGATAAGGTTCCAGACAGCACTGAGACCTTGAGTTACCCTATCACCACTCTGAATATCCTTGTCCTGCCTCTCATTACTTCCAGGAGAACATAAACTTTCAAGCAGTTTCAGCACACCTTCTGGTAAGTATGGTATCTCACAAAGCAATTTGCCAAGTGACTTATCTGAAGCTGGAAACATGTCTCGAAGATTTTCAGCCTATGCAAAATAAAATGTACTGTCATGACGCAAGAGAAATATTATTTGTACAAATACATCAAATTTAAGTGTACATACTATGTTTAGAAGAAAGGATTCGTAAACTGATGTAGCAGTTCTAGATGAAAGGAAATCGTGATCCTGCTCTGCCTCATGATATAGCCGGTTCAGGATGCATATAGTCAACTCGTGCCCCTGCTTAAGGAAGAATTGAGTCAGAAATCTCTGAAGAAGCAAGCAGAGTGGAACTCCTCAAAGTAGGCAGGACTAAATTCCTTTAACAGAGTCACCTACATATCCTAATGTACAACTATGCAACATATATACAAACTGTACCAAAAGTAAGCTGTTTGGTTTGCTGCCTAACTTGCCACAGTTTGCCACAACCAAGGTTAGGCAAGTTTGACCAAGTTAGGCATGTGTTTGGTTTGAAGCCACAGTTGTGGCAAGATTTTTCTCCTGCTACGTAGATCTCACTCGTCAATGACTGGTAAAAGTGTAGCAAGATTCCCTTAGGCGTGGCAAACTGTGGCGCGGAATTTGAGCGCCTAACTTTAGGCACCTTAGGCAAGTGTGGCATAAAATTGTGTGGCAATTTTTGGCACCATAGGTATAGAACCAAACAGCCCCCTAAATTCCTTGAGCAGAGTCACCTACACATCCTAATTTACAGCTATGCAACATGTATACAAACTATACAGAATGGAATAAAAATAACTGCTAGAGAAATTAATAATATGACATTGTGCATTGGTACCTCATTATTCGCATAATCAGAGAGAATGTGCTTTTGAAGAATCACCCAAGGATCAAATTCCAGAGGAAACTGCAACAAGTAGCATAATTTAAAGAGAGGTCAGTTAAAAAACAACAACGTAAAGAAATCCTGATTGCATAAATATAAGATGATTAGACAATACATGAGGAGGATAAGGAACCAGAAATGTAAGCATTGTGATAACTAATACATGTTTCTGAGAGGAGTTATGGTTTGTAGAAAATCACTAACAAAGTTCAAGCCAACAGTAAAAAAGTATTAACTCTACCAGAGGAAATAACAAAACCTTAGGTAGTACCTCAACACCCAGGTGAGCAAGCAACGGAAGGCGAGCAATTGAACCACCAGATGCTTCTTTCTTATCACTCTCAAGAATCCGCACAAACGCCTCTTTTTGAAGGAGATCTTTGGCCTCATCACTGAGATCAATATTATTGACAACCAACTTTGGAAGAACATATTGTGAACTAAGGGATGAAAGCTGTGAGTGGTTTGCTTCCAATGTAGAAGAGCTTGGGCTGCGAGTTTCTGACGATTGTGCCAAACTAAATCCAACTGAGAAATTATCAGCAGGAAATGGACCGGCAAAAGTGCTAGCATGCTCTTGGGTTCCCTGGGGCTCTGTTGAGGCATGGGAAGCTTCTGATGATTCTGGAATATCAATCGAACTATTGCCACCTGCACTGGTTACTTTGGCCTCTGTTGTTTCTATACATAATGGAACTGTTGGACTGTTACTGTTCTCTTCGATAGGTAGATTTACTGAGCTAGGAACAGGTGAATTAGCAGGAAGTATCATTCTGTCATCTGCAACTGACGACACCAGCGCAGGTTCTTTAGCTGGAGACACTTCATCTTGATCAATTTGGTTCGCTCCCTGAAATGTAAAATATCAACAAACAAAACCGAAGAGAATCTAACGAATCAAAAGATGACAGCTAAAGAAACAAACCTTCAGCAGAATCCCCAGCAGAGAGGAGAAACTTGAAAGTGGAAGTCCATCTCCAGAGCTCGTAGAAGGAAGCTGCTGTTGGTCAACTTCAGGACGAGAGATTGGGAGATGTTGCATGTTAACCATTACCACCTCCGCTAGTAAGTCACTAGCGATACTGTATGAAAGGATTTGCAGTGATCCAGCTGCTCTGTCACCTTGTGCAGCTAGTGCAGCAAACATACCAATTAATTGATACACAGCTTCTGAATTCCCAGTTCTTATAGAGCTGGGCTGGCTAGATGAGATATCAACAGACATCGACTCAAAATTTGTCTTGTTTGCCTCTTCACTATGTTCATTAGCATCAATTGATTGCCTGGCTCTTTTAGTGGAGTGGACATCATCCTCTGTCACATGATTCATGTCTTCAGCCAGACTACGCTTGTTACTACCGTCAGTGCTTCTCTCCTATCAAGGAAACATAACCATCCTGAAACAATTATGAGAGAGGGAGAAAGCAAGCTTGGAGGAACAGGTATATACCATCAGAGGCCACGATTCTTCCCTGTTTGAAGTGTCCCCGAAATTCTTAGCAGCATTTGCTGCATCTTCTATTGAACCCCCTTGGTTGATAATATTTTGAGCTTCCAATAGGCGTGCTCGCCACTGAAAATACAATAAAGGCCTCGAATTAGTAACGAATGTACCTCAACCAAATATACAGGATACATACACATTCTCAAACAAATGGAGCTCAAATACTAAATATTTATACCACACACATACTCATGAATAAACGAAACCAATGGAAGCATACAATACTTAGCTACCAATTCAGAATATGGACTAAGTGTAAGTGGTGCTGATTGGTTGCATGCATACATCAGTGCAACATATTTTTGTTGAGGATGATGAGATATTAAATGGCTCGCTTCCACCAAGGAGTTTCAATTATTTCTGAACATTGTTCAAGCTATACCAGTAAAACAAGGAAAACACAAACTCATTGTTCCGGCAGGCTAACCCACACTCAGAAAACAAATCAACACCAAACTGGCTAAAGTTCAATAATAACAAGATAAGAAAGAAAACTCCTAATTAGACTGTCTAGAACATAGCATAGCCTCCCGTAGATACTAAATCTGTTAACTCCACTTGTTGCATACATTGAAATAAGAGCAAAGGGAGTAGGGACACATCTTGACTGTACCAGTCAATACAAAATTGTATATTAATCGTCAAATCTTAAAGAAATACCGGCTCAGCACTTGAATGTGTGCATTTCAGGCATGCAGAGAAGGCACTCTTCAAGGCATGGAATGCGCCCGGGACTCTCAATTTAATAATAGAACTTGCTGGATCCAAGGAAAGTAAAACTGGCAATATGCGTCCATAAAATGAAGGCCTTCTTTGGGCAATAGCTGAGAGACTGGAAACAGTTTATGTTAGAAGAAAGAAATAACACAGTAAGAAGGGGGAAGAAAAAGAAGAAAACTCATGATACATAAAGATCAAAATAGCATGCAATACTTCAACATACTAACTGAATAGATGACACAGCATCCACAGAAAACTTAATTGCTCCATAGCTGGTACAAACTGTAATGTACAAAAAGATAATAGAACAAAAGTGAAATAAGAGGCAAACCTAGTAACGAAGACAATGATCATGGAAGTACTGAGTGACTTTACTTTAGGAGACTTGAGCTGCTCTAGCAACAATCCAAGACTCTGGCTGGCTTCCATGGCCAGATCCCCAACATTAAGCAAAGGGTGACCTCCTCGTAACCAAGCTACATTGAATGCCATATCTGCAAACGTTTTACAGATGCCTAAATCAACATGCACCCAAAAGTTCCTAAACATGGAAAATAGGGTCCACTTCCATATGAAAGGAAATATAAGCCATACCTTCTGTTGTTTCAGTTGGCGGATCAGATGGGACATCAGGATCTGGTGTGTACATAAGAACTGTTTTTTCAACAAACTTAATAGCCAGTAACCTGACACCTTCATTGCCGGTGGCCTGACATTCAGATTCCACATGAGACAACTGGAGGCCGAGAAGATAGGGTTATTTGTTACAAAAAGAAAGGAGGGGCTCGCCTGAAATGCCATGTGCGAGACACCTGATTTGAACTTGAGCAGCCATTCCCATGATGATTTAAGTGCATCATCAATCCCTCCATTGGAGAATAAACCCTGGATCCGAAACCAGCAAATTGAGACAGATGTTTGCACAGGAAGGCAACTCAAAATGGAAATGCTGGAAATTGAATTACCTGGATAGCTAGCTTTTGGAGTACTTTGGCAAACAAGTTGGTTCCTGTCTTAACAGCTTGCCTGACGACTGCAGGCGTCTCATCATTCAGAAGGTGCAGCAAACAAGGGATCATATCAGGTAGATACCTCATGTGTTTTGACCCAAGCTCACCGATGATCCTACGCCATGAGAATTTTTGCAGAGTAAAAAAGAAAACATGAGCAAATAAATACTACTGTAACAGAGCATTTTTAATCGTGCTCACGTATAGGTTTGACCTAATTCCGCCTGCAGTCAGCACGTTGAACGAGCAAACTCATTTGCGATACAGGGAGCTATACTAGTAGTCATTATGTTCAATGACTCCATCACAAGCCGAATACATCGGAAGTGAAACTATGGGTAATTTAAGCTAGAAACGAAGCCGAATGGCGAAAGTGGATGAACTCACTCGGCAACAAGCTTGCGCACGGGGCTGGCCTCATCGGTGTGGAGGTCGGCGATGCGCGCGACGCGGTTGGGGAGCGGCACCCTGCGGAGGTCGCGCAGGTGGTGGAGGCGCGCGGCGATGTCATGGGGCGGCGGAGGGGGGTTCCGGGCGGCCAGCATCGGGCCCGCCCTCTTCTGCTGGCTGTGTTGCTGCTGGGGCTAAAGTTGATGAGAAGGAAACCCTAATAACCTCTCCCGGGTCCCGGCGCTGAGCGAGCAGGACTGCAGGAGCAGCGAGAAAGGCAACCGCGGCGCCCCGCCGCCCCGCCTCGCCGCTGCCTCACCCGCCGTGCGCTGCCGCGACCCGACCAAATCGAACTGAAGCTGCGTGAAGCGGCTGTTGGGCTCTGTTGTTGGATGGGCTTTCGGGCACTCAGATTGGGCTGTAGTTTAGAGAGTCCCAGCGACCTGTAGCCTCCTCTCTCCGTCGACCTCGCTCTCGCCTCGCCGCCTCCGACCCGCAGCAGCGCCTCCATTGCTCTCTCTCACGAGTCCCGGCGTTCCAGTGGGGGGCATTCATGGCGGGGCAGTCCGACCCGCACCTCTCCATCTTCTCGCCCTCCGAGGTAACCAACCCCATCCCTTCCACAATCACAGGCAGGGACTAGACTATCTTCGTCAAAGGGAATGTTTGGACCTGTCCTGTCTGTGCTGCAGGTGGAGTTCGTGGCTGAGGATGAGATTGTCGAAATCGTCCCCAACATCCGCATGGACGCCCTCAACATGATCTGCGTGCGTCTGCCGCCGCCACCCATTTCCATCTCTTTCAACTCCCCATCCCCCACCTGTTCTTACATCTCACGCTGCTGCTGCTGCCGCCGCCGCCGCCGTGCAGGGGGATTTCGGGCCCTTCTTCCCCCAGATTCCCACCAAGGTGCCTCTCTGGCTCGCTGTCGCGCTCAAGAAGCGTAGCAAGTGCACCATCCGCACCCCGGACTGGATGACTGTTGGTCAGTGCTTCCTTGTTGCTTGTTCCCCCTTTATTCCTGCTCAAGCATACACAGCCATAACCATCTGTTGCTTGCTTTTGTTCCTACTAGACCGCTTGACACAGGTATTGGAAGCGGAAAGAGAGTCGCCACGAGAATTCCAGCCATTACCATTCCACTATATTGAAATTTCTAAGCTTCTGTTTGATCAGTGAGCACCCATATCTACTCCATCACCCTGTTTCTTCGATTTCAGCACATCTTCTTACCTAAACCTGACCCGCTCTCGTTTGTTTTCTGCAGTGCTCGTGATGACATCTCAGATGCATACCTGGTGATTGTTTAATCAATCTTGGTGCAGATTTGTTAGTTGTGTCTAGTAAGCCCTAATCAATAACCACCACCACAACAATAACAACAAAGCCTTTTAGTCCCAAACAAGTTGGGGTAAGCTAGAGTTGAAACCCAACATAAATAACAAGTCAAGTTCAGGCACATCTAGAGCTGTTTTACATGCACATGGAATGAACAAAATTAAGTTTTAAGCACTGAAAGTCACTTATTGATGCACCAAATAACAGAAAATGAACCAATTAGTACCGTTTGGTAATGTAAACGGCGACCTCATTCGTATTGAAAAAACAATATATGCTTACTCCTATTTTTGATTGTGACACAGGTAAGATCTCTAATTGAGGACATCAGAGATGTCAGATTTCACAAGGTTGAGACTGGATTAGAGACGATATCTGGACGCACCCATGCCGTAAAGGTAACAAGTGTCGCTTTATCAAAACTATTATGCTTCGTTTGGATGTCGATATTGGAGGGTGTGGAATTGAATTGGGTTCAGTTACAAATCAGCCATGGTATTGAAATGAGTTGTAATTCTAATTTTATTGTTTGGATGTCACTGAATCGGAGTTTGGAATTGTGGTCCAATTCCACTTAATACAGAGGAGTGATGCTCTGTAATGGGACATGGGGTTTCTAGTTATAGTCCAATCCCAGGGAATTGGGTCTCTGATTCAAAATCTCAATTCTATGCGCAGCCAAACAATATAATTCTGGAAAGCTGATTCCAATTCCTAATTCCGTGCTCCAATATCTACATCCAAATGGGGTGTTACTGAATTGGATTTAGTTACCACTTTCCCTGTATTTTATCTGTGTTTCTATACTAGCTTAACGTCTTGATTCGTACCTTATCCACCTTGTTTGCGTTCTCGCAGCTCAAAAATCTCTCTGCAATGGAAGTGAACATTGTCCGCCCTTTCATGGTGAGAACTTTGCAGGCATTCTATAAGCACGATAGTGCACAGATGATTCAGCAAGCAGATAATATAGGGAGCAGAGCAACACTGGTTACAGACCGTGGCCCGAGAGTAAGCTTCCCTTGTAGTTATGGTTTCAACTTGCTTGCGGATTCTAGGAGGTTGTTGTCCCCATCAAAATGTGAATCTAAGATGTTGCGCACAAAATAGTTGCATGTCAGAAAATTGGTACATATATAATTCTATTATGATTGGTTGGTGACCCGGTACAATTTATAATAGCTTAATACATTGCACTGTATGGGCCAGAAAGAAGACTTGGTACTTCATTTTATATTTCCATGCATTATTTATCTTGTCACAATATTCTCACTTTATCATCAAGCGGCAATGCATGGTTTGTCAGGAAAAGCTCCATGTCTCCAGCTTGATGTTTTTTTTCTTTTGTTTTACTTTTGCAGAGAGATCTAAGGCGCAGGTAGTCCACTTGTATTCTGCCAAAAAAAATGTATATCTGAGGACAGCAGCAAGTGGTTGCTTTCTTGCAATAATACCAGCTAAGTATGTGCTAATGAGTCCTGAGATGTATCAGATAGTAAAGCAATGGTGGATCATAGTTTGTCTACTTTTATAGAGGGAACTGGCATTGCTCTTCCCCGCTTTGAAATTGTACTGCTTTATTCCTACTGATGTTATATGCAAGTGTGTGTGTGTGGCTCATTGATCTCTCCAGTAGCCTCTGATCAATTGAATGTTATATGCTAAGCTAATGGTGGTGTAGTTTCGGGTCAGTTTGGTATCGCCTGTGTCGCTCACATCTCAAACTCTGAACCAGATCGGTCACCAAGTAGAGAAGGGGACATATCTAGTGTACATAGAAGACTGATTCACATATTAAATCATCACCACTTATTTTAGATCTAACATCTCTAGTTGATTATTCAATTTATAAATAACACTTTCCACCACTGTACACCACCACGTTAAAGGGTGTCCTTAGTAAAATGTACCAAACAACTAGAGACGTTAGATTTAAAATAAGTTGTGATGATTTAATATGTGCAACATGTGCACCAGATATGTTGTCAGTAGGGAAAGGGGAGAGAGGGCCAGACTTTGGCGGCTCTCTGTAGTATTTTCCCAGCACCGGCTTGGCTGCCTCTGCCTGCATCATATGCAGCTGCCAAACATGGGTGGATGCTGAATCAGATTTACCGCCTTGGTATTGTGGGATCCTAATGTCATCCCGGTCGCGCGGTACTAGTACTAAGACGACGACGGAGCGGAGCAGGCGTACCATGGCGGCTCTCCAAGCTCCTCTACCTCTGCCGTTGACGAATAAGAGACTCGCTCATATAGCCAGGAGAAGAGGGTTCCTTTCATTCTCTCTTTTTTATCTTTACACGTACATCACCAAAACACAAAAAGAATATCCAAAGTGATTAATACGGACACAAAAAAATGGTAATGCTGGTATGTGTCCCAATTCGCAACGACGGGTGGCATCCAACAACACACATACGTACAAACAAACCCAGTTTATAGCTTCCACCACTTCTTGTTCTCCATTGTTTTCGCGAGCTCCTGCGCCAGGGAAGCAAAGTTCTCCGCTCCATTCTGAAGCTCCGCGGTTTGTTGGCTAATTCTCTGGTAAACAAATTAAACAAACAGAATTACATACTGCTCTCACCCAAAGCAATTGCTTACAAGCCATATGTGCACCTCCAGTTTCTCCTGCCTCTGCATCAGCTTATCCTTCGCATGAGCAGCTGCGGCGGCGGCGTCCTGCAATGCAATGGACCTACTACATTTAGCTCCCCACCCCATGCTCTACACTGATACACATCAAAAAAAGAAAACGCAATGTTCATGGCTTACCCCGCCAAACCTATATTTGGTTAGAATCTCCTGCTGCGTTCTCATTCTCGGTTTATCCGCACTGTTTGACCCTTCAAACAGCTTCGCTCTCTCCTCCTCCACTGCCAACACAAACGTGCACACAGTTTAAACAAAATCATACAGGCCCCAGTAACACCAACACTATTGTTTCCAACCTGCTGTTCTCTTATTCCCTTGGGATGTGGACGATGCTGCTTGTGCCAGGGCTACTGCTACTTCATCGTCAATCTCTATGTCATCTGCATTCATTACTCCCAAGTCAAGAGGGAAGGGAGCACTCAATATAAAATGATGCACAAGGAAGGAGAAAGAGAACCGATTGACAGTTCTTCCATCGGATCATCAAGGTCGGGTATTGAAGGTTCAGCAAATGGTTCTTTCGAGAAAATTGACTCCAACTGTTCGCTTGGAGCTCGCAATGTCAAACTTTCTCTCATTTTTGCATTTTCTTCAGCCTTGCCTTTCATTCCTTTAATGAAGCCACCAATAATCCCTGCTGCTGGATTCTGCAGCATGAAGTTTCTTGTGAAGCCAAAATGTAACACAAGCTTCCGCTCAATTTCCAACAAGACAAGAATGGATACCTGCTTTCTTCTCTGATCAGTTGAGAAACTCATAGCTGCTTCCGCAGCTGCTGCAAGTACTTTGTCATGAAGGCATGGCAGAGATTCTGGAATCCTATTACCACAAGGTCAGCAGCCAGATCAGATCCATTGCACTCAATAGCATTCAGCGCAACAATGCCAGAAAACTTAAGTACCTCAAGTCATTCTCTGAGGCCATAAGAGAGATAATCGCAAATTCAGATCCATTTACCTAGCAAGAGTATATGATAGGAAAATGAGGGGTTTTCTTCAAATTCTGAATACATTCAAAATACAAATGGTACAGGCACACCCTAGTTTCCTTTTTAAAAATGAATCCACGGATACACAAACGAACCCATAAACCATACACTCGAAAGATATTTATAACTGATGGAAGCTGAGAAAGAAACACTAACCCTAATTGGGTATGAGATATATTAATATATATCCAGGTACATGGGCCAAGACATCGTGAGCAAGATGTCGTCGACGTTGAGAAGGAGGTAGACGGTGTCATCGCCGCGCCAGCGATGAACAGGGATGTGTCCAATTTGGCCTCAAGCAAAGCCAAGGGAGACCAAGTAGGAGGCAAAGCGATTGTATCAAACCCACGACGCCTACTTGAGGCTATACACAGAGCAGTTAAGCTTACACACTATACCTGGGTGAGTGGAGTCGACGAAGCTGGCTAACCAGCTGTAGTACACCGTCTCAATTAGAGTGACGTGAGGGAAGGCATTCTTGATGTCCGGCTGGTGGACTGTCCAGTCCCGGAAGCGGGCGAGGGAAAGGACGATCTAGACAGTAGCAGGCTTCACACGGGGCTGAAGGTCTTGTCTTAGTTCACTCTAGGGTGCTGAGTGAAGCCCCGAAGGACCCAACGGACCTTATACCCATGTAGGGAGCCATCAGACTTGAGCTTATAGCGAAAGATCCACTTGTCAGTGACCGTGTTGGTGCCAGGCGGACATGGCATCAAATCCAAGGTGTGGCTAGCCAGCAGGGCCGCGTACTCCTCCATAACGCGGCGCCAGTGGGGATCGGTGAGTGCAGTATGAATGGAGGAGGGGACAGGCAGGGGAGCCGGAGCGACAGCGGCCATGAGCACTAGCCGATCAACTGCTCGGAGAACACCGACCGATCGACACGTCACCATCGTGTGGACGTGGCGTGAGTCACGATGGATAGCAACCCGATGGTCCGACAGCTCGTCATGTGAGCAGGTCGAGGCACGGGCCGGTTCGTCGGAGGAGACGGATCAGGCCGCACACACCGCTGGTAGATGCCGACGGGATCAACAAAGCGAGTCGAAGGTGGTCGGAGAGGTAGGGTCGCGCGTGGCATGGACGAAGGTGACGGGGCCTTGTGTGGCGGAGGTGGAGGCGACGAGGTCGCGCGTGGCACAGGTGGAGGCGACAGGGCCACGCATGGCGCAGTCGAAGGCAAAGGGGCCACGCACGGTGCAGAAGAGATCGTCGGGGCCTAGGGTAGAGGAAGAGGTACTTTGACAGGATCGACATCAAGGAGACGCAGGAGGTGGTGAGGATCTAGCAAGGGGAAAACATCCTCATCGAAAACAACATGTTGAGAGATGATGATGCTGTGGGTGAGAAGGTCGAGGCACTAATGCCCCTTGTGGTCAAAGGAGTCCCCGAGGAAAAGGCAGCGAGTGGATTAGGGTGGAAGTTTGTGGGGAGTGGTGATGGAGGTGTTAGGATAGCAGGCACAACCAAAGATGTGGAGGTGCGTATAGGAAAGGGCGATGCCGAAGAGGGCGAAGAAAGGGGTGGATGACTAACCGCCTTGGAGGGGAGGCAGTTGAGATGGGTGGTAGTATTCAGCATTTCCACCCAATAGCTCGTAGGAAGAGATACCTGGAAAAGAAGGCGTCGAATCATGTCGGTGGTGGTGCAAATCATACGTTCGGTCCGGTCGTTCTGAGAGGATGTAGGGGCACAAGAGCCACAACTGAACCCTATGAGAAAGGAAGAAAGAGCATGAGATGGAGTGGTCAAACTCGCGACCATTGTTGCACTTGGGAGCACGGGCCAGGCGGCCGAACTGGATGGATACCCAAGCAAAAAAGTGCGAAAGAGTGGTGAAAGTATCAGATTTCAATCGCAATGGAAATGTTCTAAGAAAATGTGAAAAGTCATCCAGAATCACCAGGTAATATTTATAATCTAGAAGGCTAAAACATGAGAAAATGTGAAAAGTCATCCAGAATCGCATGGGAGTTGGCAGCCGTCTTGGCAGCGGCGGCGACTTCGGCGACCAGGTCGGCCATCTCCTCAGCAGCAGCGGCGTCTTCGCGGTGTTGTGCAGCCTCCTCTTGGGCACGAGCAGTGGCGAGCTCGGCCTCACTAGGGGCTGGTAGCGTCGGCAACATGGTGTAGATGAGAAGAGTGTGTAGTGCGACGGCTAGGGTAGGGTTAAGCGAAGGTGAGGGCCACAGGATCGTGACCGTCTTCTGATACCATGATATAAAGGCTATCGATGTATTGTAGGAGATATGGTGTTACATGTATAGCTGAGGGTTTATAGAAACAAAGCCAATCAACAGAGTTCCTTGCCTAATAGAGATAGATCTATCTATCAATGGAGATCCTTGCTTAATAGAGATCAATCTATCCATCTTAGCCATAGGCAGGATCTTAACACCAATCAACATAGATCCTTGCCTAATACAGATCGATCTATCTATCGACAGAGGTCCTTGCCTAATAGAGATCGATCTATCTAGCCTAGTCATATACTCATATAGGAAGGATTCTAACACAAACAAAACATGCACCAAGTTCACTACACTAAGGGCTAGTTTGGGAACTCCATTTTTCTAAGCGATTTCTATTTTCCCATGGGAAAATGAACTAATTTCCCTTGGAAAATTGTGGTTCCCAAACTAGCCCTAAATCTGAAACCCAACCACTGAACCCTCAAGGATTAAGGTTAAAAGGGCAAGCAGAAAAAAATATTACCAAAGTAACTTGTCCATTTGAGGAGCTTGTGGATTTTTCCATGCCTGTCTTGTAACTCCATCGCAATAATGACATCAAAGAGGTCTCAGCAACAATAGCCAGATCTGGCCCAAACCTGCCCATGATATAGTAAAATTGTCAATGGTCCGAGCAAACTTCACTCATCCCATGCACGGGTGTATGAAAATATTAATATGTTACGATAAGTAAAACAGATGAAAAGTTCTTGAAACTGCCATTTTAAAATCCAATAAAACTGCAAGGCTTTGAAATCCAAGATTGTCTTTCCTTATATGTAACAAAAAAAATATCCACATGGAATTCTACATGATGAAATATATGAACCAGATGAGAGAACAGAGCACCAAATATAGATGATGACACTGTTGACAACGTTTATCTTTATCGATTCAAGCAGTGAAGCAAAAAAACATGCAGTAAGACATATTTCCTATATGGAAGCATATGTTCAAATGTAAACATAGGACACATTTTCTAATATATAAATCTGGAGTCAACATGTAAAATCTTTATTAATGAATAATGATCCATGTTATCTTGTATAACAAGGAAAAAGACATCACAAAGTTATAACTACCTCATTTCTATAGTGCCAGTCTGATAAGCTAATATCAGCCCACAAACTTTGTCATCCATGTTTTTGAAAACTGCTGACCAGCAACAAGGTTTTGCAAGTTTCGTCTTCTGTAGATGCTTGCTGCTTCCCTAATGGGGAAAGGAACATCACCGGTAAGATGTGGAAGTTTGGAAGCTCCATAAAGCAGTTCATATATTTGATGTGTGTGTTTTGGGTGAGTTGTATTTCTGTGTTTCTTCTTAATGCAATGACATGCAGATCTCCTATGTATCCGAGAAAAAAAGGCCAAGTACACACCTGAATCAATGACGCCAGGGATAACAAAAGCAAAACATCCTCGCAGCACACCACAAGGAGTGAATCTGAACCACCATTTTGCGAAAGCTGGGAAGCATTTTTCAGGTGCTTTTCAATTCCTTGGGTTTGTATTTTGTCAAGATCATTGCCATCTTTCCCTGTCTGACCTTGACTTGGAATTTTGTCCTCTGATAATTGGGTTTGTGTCTCGTCTGACTCTGCATCTAGATACAAAAGCTTGGAAAGTTAGGTATTGATCTAAATGAGAAAAAAGATAAGTGCCTCCTTAATGCAATTATAGTAATCACTTGCCTATGACATACATGGAAATAGCAGATGATTGCTTCTGATGTATGATATGTGAATTTATCATCACACCCGTTGTACAGTCAAGTACAGTAACACGAGCATCCTTTGTCAAGGAAAGAAGAACATCTCTGGATAACGTTGCATTTTGAGGATTATCTTTCTTTGATTGATCTGCTTTTGCAGCAGATGCAGCAACACTGTAGATGCCCAAGGAAACAACAGGAGAATTTGTTCCTGATGCACCATCTACAGTGAATAGAATTGATAACTGACTTGGATCAAGCATTGCCACCTTTAAGAAGACAGACCAGAAGATAAGGTTAATTAATAACAGTTGATTACTATAAGTTTCAAGCAAGTAGTGCAGTCTCAGTAATCTTAAGTACCTGACCATTCTGATAGCCTGCAGCAAGGAGGCCACCTGAAGCCATAAATAATAGAGATAGCACTGAGGAATTTGCTGACAAAAAGGCAACATAACAATGAAATCCTTTCCCATGATGAACAACATGAACTGAAAAAACAACAAGAAGTTAGTCTTTTTGCAAAGGAACAAGTGATTTCAACTTTCTTCACAAAATAGCATGAGCAGGTTGTCAATGTCGGACATGGTAGCTGTATATAAGCAAGTTTTTTATACGCTGATAAGTGCCTGATCAGTGAACGTGCCACTAGCTAACTGGTTAGATGGCCTCACTAGCACTCGTGAGGTCCTGGGTTTAGGGATGAAAACGGGACGGGTACCGGATACAGGTATGAAAACGGGACGAAATTTCGGATACAGATACAGGTTCGACTTACCATGGGAGCGAATTTCAGACTGGGGTCAAAAATCCCCTCGCCTACCACCACACCAAAGCACGGGTCGAAGACCCAAACCATAGTCACAAGAAACGGGTACAGTGGTAGCGACCCTCGACCCAGGTACGCAGGGTTATTTTTGTTCCCACCATGTAAAAATCTCTCACAGTCACAGGTAGCGTACTGTGTTCCTCAACCCTATCGATCCACGAACTTTGTGACTATGACTCGTACCAGGTCACGGTCGCTCACGCGGGCAAGGTTATTTTGGCATGTATGAGAGGTCTTCTCTATCACACAATGCTCGGAGGTTGTCTTAGCCCCGCAAGTCAAGTTTTTATAAGTGCCCGATCATAATCAAATGTATTTTCATTTCGTTAATAAACATTCACGTAAGTGACAGTACCAATTTACTGTCTCTCTCTACCAAAGAAGCATGTTATGGATTATGCTTGTTAGACTACCAGTCACGACAGACATCTTGTATGTGCTGGTAAGAAGTGAAATTGGCATAAAACTGTCTTAACAAAGATGACAGCAATATTGGGGAATAGGCAGCAGGTGAAGCTTTAGGCATCTATCATCAGGTTCCGTATGAAATATTTACCTTCTTGCTTAAATTCACTCACAAAATGGAAGCTTGAACCCCCAGTGTGTTCTCGGAGTTTATAGATGCGCACCTACAAAAAATGGTATAAAAAACAGATTCTAAAATGATACAAATGACCACCCTTTCGACCAATTCGTAAGATTGACAAGATCTAACCAGACCACTTGTTGTCCCAACAGCCAAAGTCATGCTTAATGAACAAAAGGCTAGAGATGATACAGAAGCATTAGCTCCATCCAAATTAACATCAGCAACCTGTAGTAAAGAACAGTTACAGCTTGATTGGGGTTAATCCGTCAGTTATAAACCAATGAGGAATAATGCAAGTAATACTACAAATATACAAATGAGACTGACATTTCCATCCAAGACAAACATTGGCATTAGAACAGGAAATGTTGCATCCCATATTCTCACAGAACCATCTTGGTAGCCTGCAATGTATATTCTTTCAACAGCATGATCTTCGTCCAGTGACATCTCATTTGGAACCCCACCAGTCAAAGGCCATTTCATGTTCTCTGATATGAAATGCCCAGCATTTTTCCTAGCACAAAATTTCTACAGAAAATCCACAGTGATATGGTCTTACATAAGTAATGATGATGTTTAGATAGAGTAAAATATCCAAATTTGAGCAGAATGCACCTTCAGTGAAATATTTGGAAATTCACTTTCGGTTAGCGAATAAAGACCAGTGACCGTTATGTTGGGATCAAGGGTAGGAATTGCGACTGGAAATTTCTGTGCTTCAGGAAGAGGAGTTCCCTCTTTTGAGTTTTGCACAGAAAATAGAGAGCCACCATCATAAAAATTCAGCTGTCCAGGATTTGTCAAAATAAAAAGTGCAGAAGTTCTGCTTTTATCAGGAACCCCAGTATCAGGAATAAGAATCATATCAGCAAATGATCCATCAAGTTTGAGATCAGTTCGTGACATGCATCTCACTGATTCTAATCCAGCAGTTGATTCCAGGCTAAGAACCTGCAAGAGAATGAGCTATTTTGTCATTGATGGAGGCTGAGTTTTCTGCAGTGCAATATTTGGGAAACAATTATGTTCTTCCATGTTCAGGGAAGTGATTCCGATAGGTATGTATACATTATTTGGCTGCTGAGACCTGAACTAAAAAATATCTTCAGAATTGTATGGGTCTACAAGATGGGTTCTGCCTGAGGAAACAGTTCTTATACTTGCAGGAAACTCTCATGGTTGATCATGTTTCATGCAAACCCGTGTTGCCCTATCGCCATGCCAAGCTAGTACTGTGTCTCTACACTAAACACATGTCACAGGCTCACAGCCAGGTGACCATGATTTCAGTTCAGGAAGCTAGGAATTCACTTTACCAAATTTGTAAAGCAGCAAACCTAAGAAGGAATAGTGTGTGCACAGCAGCCTTTAAGATGGCAAGCAAAAGAAATTGTAATAATGAGTAAGAAAAAATAGGCAAACCGTGAGAACTTCTTCAGATCCCATATCATCGCCGCCATAAACAAAAAGATGCCCTCCTTTATTAGAATGTACTGCTGACCCAGCAGACCAATGCAAGACAATAACAGGAAGCCTACGACTCCCTGAGGCCAGCTGTAGCTTAACAACATTAGATGAAACATCACTTTGCTTCTCTTGTCTGGAGGATTTTGTAGTCATATCCCATAGAAGTATGTCACCTGTTATATAGCCCACCGCAACAGTTGAGCCCTCTCTTGAAGCCCAACAAAGAGAGCAAATTTCTCTTTCTTCTTCACTGTCATCAATAGTAGTATTTAGTTGATCTTCACCAGAATCCCCCTGAGCACCATTGATTTGACCCTTCATGCGTAAATCCCCATAGCCTCTGACAGAAACTGCACGGTCCTCAGATACATCCCAAAGAACCAACAACCCTCTCTCATATGCAATTAGCAACCTGCATAAAGGCTATTATTCTTCAGTGCCTATGAATGAGAATTACGGGTGAAAACAAAGCTATCATTCTTCTTTCAAACTTTCTTGCATAAAAACCTTATTTACGGTATTCTAGGACATGTTATGGGTCCCTTAATTTCTTCTTGTATTGGTCTATTTTGGACCCTCCTTTTCTTCTTAATATAATGATGCACAGCTCTCCTTCGCGTTCGAGGAAAAAAAAAGGATAGTACCATAATTTCCATATATCTATTTTGAGATGTGAAGTCTGACCATCCTAATATTCTATACTAACACCTATCGATAAATCTGTTGGTAAATGTCCCAATAATAACTAATGGATATCAACCAAAGTTCTACAAGTTACATAGACCTTACCTTGTCCCAAAAGTGTCAGGCTGGATCAGTATTCCAACAATAGGTTGAGGATCCTGTAACGAAACACCAGATCTTTCTGTGGAAAAAAAAGGAACTGAACGCTAAGATATTAACTTTGAACCTCAATGTGTAAACAGTAAGCATGCTTCCATCCAAGTAAATGAATACATAACAGAAAGTTACAGTAAGCTATGAACATTGATGTTCATGCTCAAGTTATACTAAATTGCAGTAAGTTATGAATATTGATTGCATGCTCAAGTTCACTAAAATTTCTATTGACTCAAACCATTTGCTTATGCAGTTGTGACTAACATCGTATATTTCGATTGAGTGCTGAAAACTTAGTAATAGACTATAATTATCTTTGCTCAGGAATGGATTTTTCTTCAACATTTTAACTTCATGCAGTAGCAACGCCATCAGTTTTTGGCATCAACAGAAGCAACTGGAAGAAACATTCTAGTTCTAGTTAATATTTGGCAAGAAAGGCATAAAGGTACCGATTAGAGAATGGATATGAACATTGTATGGCATTATTTGAAGCTTCCCATCATCTACATCATACTTCAATACAGAAAGAAGGCCATTCTCATCTCCAAGATACCTGAATAGAAAACGAGAATTCGGAATACAAAATCCAAATTAAGTATCAAATTAAAAAAAAGTAGTGTATGTAGCATACATCATAAAGGTCCTCTCTATGACTGCAAAAGCAGTAATGTTGACATCCCACTGTGACGAATAAAATAGTTGCCTGAACTCAAGATTCCATACCTACAAGACAGATATATATCATATAAAATGGCCACCGCACTAATAGAAAACATTCTTACAGATTTCAGGGGCTAGGTAGTTCCTCCTAGGTTGGTCAAGCCACTTTTTTTCGCAGGTTGTCTTCAAAGAGCATATAATGAAAAATACTTGCAGTATGAACCAACACATGAGCACCACCACATAGCTGTTGTTAACATATGAGCTCCAGGCACCAAGGTCCCAAAATTTGAAAAAAAAAACGAATAGTTTGAATGCATAAAAACTTCACTGCCTGTCAATAGCTCACCTGGATTTCATTTTCATTGGAAATTGCAACCAGAAGTCCCTGGTTTGTAATAAACTGTAAAGAACCGACATATTAGTTGTTAGAAACCAAAAAAGAAAAGCAAATTGTACTTAGTATTAGTCGTTGTACATAATAGGCAGCAAAGAACATAGCTAGTTTGAACAAGGCGAGGTAACTATGTATAACTTTATCTTTGGTGGACAAGAGAAATAGTTAAGAGCCAAACCTGCAAAAACTTGTACGGCACACTCTTCGGTGATATAAGGAGGCCTTCAATGTTATCACCGCCAAATATTTTTATCCTACCATCCCTGCAGTTTGTAGTGCAGAAAAGCTATCAACAATTACACAATAAGAACTAGGTCTTTGAGACATACAACAACTAAATAACCTGTTTCCATGCTTATGCAAAGTAGTTTCTTTGTTTTGTTATAACGCAATGAACTGATTTGGAGGGGTGGAGAACATAAATTAGCAAAGCTCTAGTTTACAACTGAATGAATTGTGTGGCAGTGGTTTAGGGTTGGTTGTGATGTACTAATGTGAAGGCGGGTTTGGAATGGGGCTCACAGAGTTGCGACAGCGAGGAGGCGCTGGACGGGATCGAAGGCGAGTAGTGAAGCTGTGTATGGCACCCCGCAGTGAGTCGAGATCTGCGCGTCCATTTGGATGGCATCCGCTGGTGATGCCGCTGGTGCTGAGGCTCCTCCTCCTCCTCCTCTTCCTACTCCCTGCAGCAATCCAGCAACAGCAGAAAAAGCAACGAGAATCAGAAGCAGAAGCAAGGCATGGTGAAGCCATGATCGACGCCGTGCGGACTCCGATTCCGCTTCCGCGAACCTGAGCTGCTTGTGTAATTTCAGCAGAAAGGACGCGACAGGTAGTTGGATGAAATCGAAAGCTGGAATGGAGCGAGGGACCTGATGATGATGCACGAGTGCCCTGTGGAAGAGCCGCTTGGCGAACATCTACGTGCACGGCGACCGGGCGACGACGAGGTGAGTCGCTGACTGCTTCCGAGTTCAAGCTGAAGTTGCAATGGAATCGAAAGCGGCGAAACTGATGGGGACGGTGGCGTACTGGCGTGGAAGAAAACCGAGTGGGCCGGGCCTGAGAGTAGGAGTTGGGCCGTTGTTGGTGCAAATTGGGCTTTCGTTCCTTGCTGCAGGAGGTAACCGCAGGAGAGGATGAAGATGGATGGAGTTCGACGGACTCCATTGCCTGAAATGAAAATGAGTTCCATTCCATCCAACGCAATCCGTTTATATATATAACAGGGAAGGTTAGGGCAGGCTTCCGGACTTCCGCTGCGTCTGCGTATGTTTCCAATCCAGTTTACCATGACGAAGGCGAATTCGAACCCATGGCAGCCGGCGGCGCTGGACGCCGAATTCTCGCCGCAGGTGGCCGAGATGCTCCGTGCGGACCAAGGCCGCAGGGAGCTGTCCTCCCGAGTACGCAGCAGAGACGAGGACCTCAGGACCGCGGTCAAGAAGCACCTGCTGGAGCTGGGGTGGACCATCGTGTCCATGCCCAACGCCGCCATGCTTACCAGGCTCCGCTACAAGGCGCCAGGCGACGGCGGCAAGTCCTACTACTCCCTCCCGGACCTCGTCGTGGATAGAGCCGCCGCCCCTCACCTCATCGTCGATAACGGTAGAGCCGCCGCGGAGGACGGCGACCCTCAGTTTCAACAGCAATATGATAACGAACCTCCGTCTCCCCCGGCACAAACCAAGGACGACAGCAGCAGGGAGCAAGAAGAAGGCGACGATGAGGAGGAAGACGACAGGGGCTGGGAGCAAGAAAAAGGCAACGATGACGAAGACGACAGCATCTGGGAGCAAGAAGAAGGCGACGATGAGGAGGAAGACGACAGGGACTGGGAGCAAGAAGAAGGCGATGATGAGGAAGACGACAGCAGCAGGGAGCAAGAAGAAGGCGACGATGAGGAGGAAGACGACAGGGACTGGGAGCAAGATGAAGGCGGCGATGAGGCGGAGGACGGAGACCAGAAGAAGGACGCCGCCATTGCCGAGTACATCGCGCTCATGGCGACAAACTTTCGGGCCAGTGTACCTAGGGCGTGTTGAATAATTAGACAAATTCCAAATTAAATTCCGAATATAAATCATGACCAAATCAGAAGAACTGAAATAAAAGCCAAATCAGATGATGCGTACTGATTAGACTTACTGATTGTTGGCGCGCGCCAGGATCAGCTGGGTCGACGAGGTCAGCAGATCACGAGCAGTCGCGTGAAGACGCTTCCCAAAAACCTTATTCGCCCTCTCCCGGTGCAGGATCTAGAAGACGAAGGGTTCCGGAGACCTGCTCTCCTGATCGCAGATGCACCTCTGCGGTCGGGACGAAGGGAACTAAAAGGCGGCTCAGCTATGAAGAGAGGCGAAAGCGAACTGGGATCTGGGGATGATTTGGAGGCTGGCTGCCGGGCTCCTTTTATAGGGCCAAGTCTGCGACCCCCTGTGCTTATCCGCCCACGAAAATCTCGCAATCAGTTGAGATTTTATAGCGATCGGTTAGGATAAGCGTAACAGCCAATAAACCAAAAAATCAAACGGCAAAAGGTAGCCGCGCCCCCGCAAGGCGAGGGGCCGGATTTCGGCGGACCATTCACGCGCATGTCGTGCGCCCGCGCCCTTCGCCCCGCCCCGGCCCGGCCCGGCCCGGCCAGGCGAGGCGAGGCGAGCGAGCGCGCGCGCGCGCGTGTGGCTCTCCACACTCTCTCCTCTCATCCATGACTTGGTGAGTGAGTGTGGCTTCCATATTTAAGTTAGCTCTACTCCACAAGAGCTAGCAATATGGTGCTATTGGTTCCACCTATCCCTTTGCCATCCACTTATATGGGCTTTTGAGATTTTCCTGGGATTTATTTGAATAACTTAATTGGGCCAAGCCCATAAATCCTAACAATCCCCCACCAGATCTCAAATGCCCATCTGCAGTTTTCGCCACTGTTCACTACTGTTTAATATACTAGTTTTTCAGCAGAGACTGTTAAGTTGAACTTCCGCCTAGAACTCCAAGTTACACCAACCCACAACTTGGACAATGGACTATGCCTTGAATTGCAAGTTTTGCGTGAATGGGTTTCACTTGAAGTCATGACTAGTACTTGGCTACCAGTAGTCCCCTTCTCGGGTGGAGCATATACGTCGTACTCCAAGGTCTCTTCATGAGTTTACTAGAGATCACCCAGATCTCATAGACTGCGACGTTAGACAGTCTAACTCATATAGGTGTGTTCTTTCAAGAATGTTCTGCAGGACAACATCTTCGCTAATACAAGCCAACAGAACACATTGAGGCACAAAGCCAACCTGCCTTACAGCATTTGAGAGTATTGCATCTTTACTTAGAGAGGGTCAAAGGTTACTCTCCTCAGTTCACCAATGGCTTGTTCTTCCCAGGACCTAATTCACGGGATCTCCGATCACATAGACTGGGTTTCCACCATGGCAACTTTATTCGGGTCTCATACCCATCTCTCTCGATGCGATTTCTATCACATTACGTGGTAGTCCCTTGGTAAAAGGATCTGCCAGATTCTTATCTGTTGAAATATAAGTCACACTTATAACTCCGGAGTTTCTCAACTTTCTGACAGACTTCAATCGTCTTTTGACATGTCTTGATGACTTTCCATTATCCTTAGAACTCGTCACTTTAGCAATCACTGTCTGATTGTCACAGTTCATAAGGATAGCTGGTATTGGTTTCTCAACCACCGGCAAGTCCATCAAGAGTTCACGCAACCATTCTGCCTCAACGGTTGCTGTGTCAAGTGCAGCTAGCTCGGCTTCCATGGTTGACCTCGTCAAAATGGTCTGCTTGCATGACCTCCATGATACCGCACCTCCACCAATAGTAAAGGCATAACCACTGGTGGCATAAAGCTCGTCTGCATCAGATATCCAGTTCGAATCACTATATCCTTCAAGTACTGCATGCTGACCAGAATAGTGAATTCCATAACTCATTGTACCTTGCAGGTAGCGCATAACCCGCTCAAGTGCATGCCAATGATCAGTCCCGGGGTTTGACATGAACCTACTCAATTTGCTCACAGCAAACGAGATATCGGGCCTTGTTGCACCAGCAAGATACATGAGTGAACCGACAATCTGAGAGTATCTCAATTGGTCTAAACCAATTCTCTTGTTCTTTCGCAGTGTCACACTGGGATCATAAGGTGTTGAAGAAGGTTTGCACTTAGAGAAGCCAAATCGCTTCAAAACCTTTTCAACATAGTGAGATTGCGAGAGAGTAATCCCACCATCTGCCTTAATCAGCTTGATGTTTAGAATCACATCAGCTTCTCCCAGATCTTTCATATCAAAACTCTTTGATAGAAAAGACTTGACTTCATTGATCACATCAATGTTTGTGCCAAATATCAATATATCATCAACATATAAGCACAATATAACTCCTTCGCCCCCACCACAGCGATAATATACACACATGTCTGCCTCATTAATGGCAAAGCCTGCAGACGTTAGAGTAGTGTCAAACTTCTCATGCCACTGCTTTGGTGCTTGCTTCAGACCATACAAAGATTTCAATAACTTGCACACCTTGCTTTCTTGACCCTTTACTACAAATCCATCAGGTTGTTCCATATAGATTTCCTCGTCCAGCTCTCCATTAAGAAAAGCTGTCTTTACATCCATCTGATGAACAAGGAGACCATACGAGGCAGCCAAAGAAAGTAGTACTCGAATAGTGGTCATTCTAGCAACAGGTGAGTAAGTATCAAAGAAGTCTTCTCCTTCTTTCTGAGTATAGCCTTTAGCCACAAGCCTAGCCTTGTACTTTTCAATTGTACCATCAGGCTTGAGCTTCTTTTTAAACACCCACTTACAACCCACGGGTTTGCATCCATAGGGTCGATCAGTGACTTCCCACGTACCATTTGAAAGAATAGAGTCCATCTCATTATGAACTGCTTCTTTCCAATCATCTGCATCTGGAGATGCAAATGCTTCTGCAATGGTAGTAGGAGTATCGTCCACAAGGTACACAATGAAATCATTACCAAAGGATTTTTCAACCCTTTGTCTCTTGCTCCTTTTAGGAGCATCATTGTCATCCTCCTCTAGGACAATTTCATGTGGCTGTTCAAAACTCTCAATAGGTGTATTATGTTCAGGAATTATCTCAGAAGAGTATCTAGAATTGCTATGAATGTCTTTCATTGGAAATATATGCTCAAAGAAAGTAGCATCACGTGATTCCATAATAGTATCAACATACACATCAGGAACTTCAGATTTAACTACTAAAAATCTATATGCTATGCTACACGAAGCATATCCAAGAAAGACACAATCCACTGTCCTTGGACCAAGCTTGCGTTTTTTATTAATTGGTACATTGACTTTCTCCATGCACCCCCAAGTGCGCAAGTATGAAAGTGATGGTTTTCTCCCAACCCACTTCTCATAAGGGGTTTTCTCTTCTTTGCCCATAGGAATTCTATTCAGAACATGACATGAAGTCAGGACTGCCTCCCCCCACCATGCCTTAGATAAACCAGAAGTGTCTAACATGGCATTCACCAGGTCAGTCAACGTACGGTTTTTCCTTTCAGCAATCCCGTTTGACTCGGGTGAATAGGGAGGAGTCCTCTCATGAATAATGCCATGTTCTGCACAGAAATCGTCAAAGACTTTGGGAAAGAACTCACCACCACGATCTGATCTAAGACGTTTGATCTTTCTCTCTAGTTGGTTTTCAACCTCAGCCTTATAGATTTTAAAGTAGTCTAAAGCCTCATCTTTAGTTTTTAGCAAGTATACATAGCAAAATCTAGACGCATCATCAATCAATGTCATGAAGTATCTCTTACCACCTTTTGTCAACACACCATTCATCTCACAAAGATCAGAATGTATGAGTTCTAGTGGTGCCAGGTGTCTCTCCTCAGCAGCCTTATGAGGCTTTCGAGGTTGCTTCGACTGCACACAACTATGGCACTTAGAACCTTTGACTATGGTGATATTCGGAATTAAACTCATGGTTGCAAGCCGAGACATAGAGCCAAAATTAATATGACACAAACGAGAATGCCAAATACTCGCAAGATCATCAACATTAGCACAAATATGGTTCACAGACTTATTATTAAAATCTAACAAAGAAAAGCGGAACAAGCCTCCGCAATCATAGCCTTTACCAATAAATTGTCCAGACTTGGACACAACTAATTTATTGGACTCCAAAACTACCTTGAACCCATCTCTACATAGAAGGGTTCCGCTAACGAGATTCTTGTGTATAGAAGGGACATGATGCACGTTCTTCAGCTGCACGATCTTTCCCGAAGTAAACTTCAGATCCACCGTGCCAGTGCCATGAACAGAAGCATGTGACCCATTCCCCATTAGCACGGAAGAATCCCGGGCGCCCTGATAAGAAGAGAACAAGTTAATGTCAGAACACACATGAACATTAGCACCAGTATCAAGCCACCAACTAGGTGATTGAAATACTGAGAAGATGAAAGGTAGATTACCATACCCTTTGTCTTCCTCATTGCTAGCGATCACTGTGTTGACATTGCCCTTTTTGCCACGGCGATCCGCTCGATCAGGACAATCCTTGGCAAAATGACCCGCCTCGCCACATGCGAAACATGTCAATTCAGCCTTGTTCTTCTTCTTCTTGAAGTTGGTAGTTTTATTGGGCTTGTTAGATTTTGGCTTCCCTTTGCCCTTGTTGTGGTTCTTCTGAACCATGTTGGCGCTGGAGTGGCCCTCGCCTCCTTTAGATCCCGTGTCCTTAGCCCGAGCTTTCTCCTCAACATCCAGAGACGCTATCAGATTTTCGACTGATATCTCCTGTCTCTAATGTTTTAGAGCTGTGGCGAAGTTCCTCCATGTAGAAGGCAACTTTGCAATAATGCACCCGGCCACAAATCGGTCAGGAAGGACTATCTTAAGGTGGTCGAGCTCCTTGGCTATACACTGTATTTCATGAGCTTGCTCTACAATAGAGCGATTATCAACCATCTTATAATCATGAAAGCTCTCCATGATATACAGGTCACTGCCAGCATCTGATGCACCATACTTAGTAGTAAGTGCATCCCACAACTGTTTCCCGTCTGTATACTGCATATTCGCATCAACCAAACGGTCAACAAGGGCGCTAAGAACGGCTCCCGTGAACATAGTATTGACATGGTCGTACTCTTTCTCCTGTTCAGGAGTCAGTGGACCCTCAGGTCTGCCTTTACTAACATGGAAGACATTCATAGCAGTAAGCCAGAGCGTGGCCTTGACTTGCCATCTTTTAAAGTGCATACCATTGAACTTTTCTGGCTTGAGCGCATCGGCAAAAGCAGCCATAGAAAAACTAGGAAATTGTCTACAATAAGGTTTTTGGATTGTTGAATAATTAGACAAATTCCAAATTAAATTCCGAATATAAATCATGACCAAATCAGAAGAACTGAAATAAAAGCCAAATCAGATGATGCGTACTGATTAGACTTACTGATTGTTGGCGCGCGCCAGGATCAGCTGGGTCGACGAGGTCAGCAGATCACGAGCAGTCGCGTGAAGACGCTTTCCAAAAACCTTATTCGCCCTCTCCCGGTGCAGGATCTAGAAGACGAAGGGTTCCGGAGACCTGCTCTCCTGATCGCAGATGCACCTCTGCGGTCGGGACGAAGGGAACTAAAAGGCGGCTCAGCTATGAAGAGAGGCGAAAGCGAACTGGGATCTGGGGATGATTTGGAGGCTGGCTGCCGGGCTCCTTTTATAGGGCCAAGTCTGCGACCCCCTGTGCTTATCCGCCCACGAAAATCTCGCAATCAGTTGAGATTTTATAGCGATCGGTTAGGATAAGCGTAACAGCCAAGAAACCAAAAAATCAAACGGCAAAAGGTAGCCGCGCCCCCGCAAGGCGAGGGGCCGGATTTCGGCGGACCATTCACGCGCATGTCGTGCGCCCGCGCCCTTCGCCCCGCCCCGCCCCGCCCAGGCGAGGCGAGCGAGCGCGCGCGCGCGCGTGGCTCTCCACACTCTCTCCTCTCATCCATGACTTGGTGAGTGAGTGTGGCTTCCATATTTAAGTTAGCTCTACTCCACAAGAGCTAGCAATATGGTGCTATTGGTTCCACCTATCCCTTTGCCATCCACTTATATGGGCTTTTGAGATTTTCCTGGGATTTATTTGAATAACTTAATTGGGCCAAGCCCATAAATCCTAACAGGGCGAAGCGTCTGCGCCTTAGAGTCAAGAAGCGCCTCCAGGCGTCCGGATGGACGACCTGGATGAAGCTCAAGAGCAGCGGCAGGGAGGAGCTGCGCTACAAGGCGCCCACCGGACGATCCTATATCTCTCTCCACACCGCCTGTCAGGCCTTCATGGCGAAGGCCTCGGCTTCCAACGGCAACAAGATTGATGGACGGGTGCATGCGACTCCTGCCACCGTGCTGCGTGCTGTGCGTCCAACGGGCAAGAAAAGGGAACTGTCCGAACTGATCGGCGACGACGCCGTGAAGGACGTGACAATGAATAGATGCACCACCATCAGGAAGAAGGAGATGGTGCGCGCCGATGGCACCCAGGTGACGAAGAAATCCATCACCACGACCACCCTGACCAGGAGCAGGAGGGAGGACCAAGCGCCGGTCCTGCGGCCCAACAGCACGGGCACGGGCACGGCATCGGTGTGCCAGCCACAGCATCGCTCGCGGACGCTCCTGTCCGTGCTCATCGACAGCGGCATCCTGGCGCCGAGGGGCAATGTGACGTACTGGGCGGTGAGGGACGGTCAACCGGCGTGCAAGTACGGGTTCATCACCGGCGAGGGGATCATCAGATGCAAGTGCTGCAACAAGACCTTCACGGTGGCGGAGTTGGAGGCGCACGCCACCGGGGGGATCGGCACCGACGACCGCCGTGAGGCCTGGGCACGTGTGTTCGTCGAGGATGGCAGGTCCCTGTCGCTGTGCTTGATGGAGCTCATGAGGCGCGACGACGTCGGCGCTGCTGCGGCTAACAGGAACAGGAATGGCAGCGTGATGAGGGTGAAGGAGAAATGCAGCGAGGAGGAGGGCGACTCAGTGTGCTCCGTCTGCATCGACAGCGGAGAGCTGCTGCTCTGTGACAAGTGCCCGTCGGCGTTCCACCACGCCTGCGTTGGGCTGCAGGCCACTCCGGAGGGCGACTGGTGCTGCCCGTTGTGCAGATGCGGCGTGTGCGGCGGCAGCGACTTGGATGATGATACCGCTGAGGGGTTCACGGACAAGACAATCATCTACTGCGAGCAATGCGAGCGAGAATGTAAGTCGTATTCTTCTCTTCTCTTCTACTATAATAGTGTGTACAGTGTACCTCCTAATTAACGTATATAAATAAATAAATAAACAGATCATGTGGGATGCATGAGACGAGGAGGTTCCGAGGAAGAAAGCGCAGCGGAGTGGTGCCGCCGACTATCAGAATCAGAGGGACCAGAAGAAGAATGGCGGCCGTGGCTTTGCAGTCCTGAATGTGGCGAGGTGTTTCAGCATCTGCAAGCCCTTGTTGCGTCGTCCAGGGCAAGATCCATCCCCACTACAGTAGAGGGCGTATCACTCAGCACCCTGCGGCGGCGGCGGTACATGTCCACGGTCACACGAATCACGAGATGGCAGCATGAGGAGGAGGACGCCGCAGATCACGGGCAGTTGTGCGCGGCTTTGGACGTGCTCCACGAGTGCTTCGACGACATGGTGGAGCCCCGCACGCAGACTGACCTCGCCGCCGACATCGTCTTCAACCAAGAGTCGGGTCTGCGCCGCCTCAACTTCCGCGGGTACTACGTGGTGGGCCTGGAGAAAGCCGGCGAGCTCATCAACGTGGGCACGCTGCGGGTGTTTGGGAACCAGGTGGCGGAGCTGCCTCTGGTGGGTACTCGCTTCGCGCACCGACGGCAGGGGATGTGCCGCCTCCTCGTGACGGAGCTGGAGAAGATGCTCCGTCAGGTGGGCGTCCGCAGGCTGGTGCTGCCCGCCGTGCCGGAGCTGATGCCCATGTGGACCGCCTCCCTGGGCTTCCACGCCATGACCCGCTCGGACGTGATGGAGATGGCCGTAGAGCACGCCATCCTGAGCTTCAAGGGAACCACCATGTGCCAAAAGACTCTGCTTGCTTAGCTTCATTTTTCGATTAGGATCAGCTGATCCAGTAGGATGGAGTCACCCCTAACAACTCCCAGGCTCAGGTTGCGATGTGCTCATTATTTTTCACATATGTGGTTACCGTTGCTGTGTTGTTTCTTATATGTCATGTACTCGCTATTTTTGTAAATGGTGATGATAACCGTTGGCAATGATATTGACATCAACACTACTCCCGTGTCTTGTGTCCTGTGCAGATAGTGCTGAGAATATGGGCCAGCCTTTTCGGGCCAGCACGAGCACGGCCCGAAAATAGGAACCCAAAGCACGGCACTACACAAAATAATATGAGCCAGGCTAGCACAGTACAAAGGCGGGCTTAGGTCGGGCCTCAATTTTCGGCTCGTCGGGCCCCCGGCACGGCCCGCATAGATGGGCCGGGCTTGGGCCAGCACGGCACAATTAAGTCCAATCTGTTTAATTTCTTTAATTTAGTAAGATATCGACTTTATATTTTTGTTATATTTGGAGTTTATGTGGTCAAATAATGTTAAAATTGTTTAATATCTTTAATTTAGTAAGCTATAAACTTTATATGGTTGTAATATTTTGATTTTATGTGGTCAAAAATACGGGCCGGGCTTGGGCCGGCACGGTCTAAAGAAGGCACGACGTGGTTTAGGGCCAAGCTGGGCCACTGTTTTTACACTTCGGGCTGGCACAGCATGACCCAAAGATCTTTTGGGCTTTGCCGGCCCGAACCCGTTTGGCACGAAGTACAATGGGCTTGGGCCGGGCTGGCCTGGCCCGGCCCAATTCCCAGCACTATGTGCAGATACACTTTGTCATGTAAATTTAACTACGTGTATAGCTATGTTTTCTATATATCAAATAGGCAGACATTATTTAAATTAAATAGTTATTTTAACACGATCTAAACTCATAGATTAGTTGAGTGCGAAAGACGAGATATATGGTGTGGGGTCAGACAAGATAAATTTTTTTCTTAGCTTTTTTCACGCTCACGAAATCAAGGATAGTGAGAAAGGAGATATTATACTATAAATGATCAAATGGATTGTGTCTAGCTGGCCGGCATAAGGCACGACCTATTTAAAGGCTTGTTCGTTTATTCCCATCTCACATGAATTAGATGGAATTGAAAAAAAATTATGAAAGATTTTAATTTGCTTGGATTTTAAAACCACCCAGTCCACATGGTTTGGAAGCAAAATGAACAAGTCCTAATTTCATTGTTACCAAACCGGCCCTTATTGTTTAGACTAGGAAATTTTTGTTATATCGTATATATAATTATTGTTTAGGCTCATACCGGGTCGCCCATTTGGGCACCTATAGGTTGAAGAATGCATAATGATGCCAAGTGGCCTCAACCTGGCCCCCGCGGCCTTTCCCCTTAGCTTGGCGCCACTGCCGCCTCCCGCGCCGCGTCCGTTCGCCTTCCCCAAGTCGGAAACCACTATCGTTTACTTCTCTCCCTCCCCACGTTCTCTCTTCATTATCGAAGAAACCAGCCACCATTAATGGTTTTAAAGCCGTCGGCGCCGTTACTCCCTCCTCGGCTCTCCCTCTCCTCCTATCTCTATATAAATAGGACCGGCCCGATCTCCTCTCTCCCTCCCCGAGCTCGCTCTCATTCTCTCACTCTCTCTCCCTCGTCGAACCGCCGACCGCCAGAGCCTCGCCATCCGCGCCCGTGCCCGGACCGTCCGCCCGCACCGCTCGGCCGCGCCCCAAGCCATCGGACCGTCCGCGGCCTGCGCGCACGTTCCTCCCCCCCCCCCCCCCCCGCGCGCTGAGTCCCCTGCGCACAAGCAAGGGCTCAAGGTAGAAGAAGCACATTTTCATTTAAGCCCCTAGTTTTGTAAATTAAATTAATTTCGAGATTTCCATATTATAAATTATTGAAAATAGACTCCGATGTATACGTGTAATCGTAAACAAGCCTTCCAACAATATTTTGGACAGGTGTAGTATTTTATATTTCAAAAATAAATTATGTCACTAGTCACTAACTTGGTGATTTTCATAAACGTTTACGATTTAGCACAGGGGACGATATTTGGTGCGCCACTAGCTACGCCCAATCTTGAATGCTCCAAACTATATAGAATTCCTTCAACTCTTTTTATTTGTATGTTTATGTTGAACTTTATGCACCTGAGAGAAATATCAATTACACAAACTAGTTAGTTCATATATTTTGTGATGGACGTCAAACAACAAATCGATTATAAGAAATGTTGAGACCATTTTCTTTTCAAGCACCACCCACCTGGAGCAACCGCTCGGGCTAGGAGGTGGAGTACCAGAGGCGGACATCAGACTCGATCTCTCAGAGGATCAGTACCGACAATCAATAGAGGTGAGCAGTCGCGTGTGGAGGCCCTTCGACCTCCGCACTGTCGTCCAGATCCAAGTGACCAGGTCTCTAGTCTCCATCTGCTCTACTTCACCCTCGGCATGGACGCTCACACTCCCATTGCAATCGGGTACGTGGATCCCCACACGGTGCAACTAGGTACGAGGATCCCCGTGAGGCCTAGTTTAGATACTTTGGGATTAGAGTGTTTTAGAGGGATTGGAGAGGGTGTAAATCCCCAATAAATCAAATACTATCTCAATACATTTCAATCCACTCTAATCCCACTCATTACTAGAGTACCCAGCGGTGAGAGGGAAATCACCGCTGGGGACGAGGATGAGGAAAATCATTTCTAGTAAGACGAGATTTTTCTCCCCCACAAAGACGGCATGAGGGCTCAACCTCTCTAGGAAATTCTTCGTTGCCATCTAATTATTTAAGGTTTATTCGGTTAGCTCCCAATCCATGTGAATTGAGTAAGTTTAATTCAAACAAGTCAAACTTCTTTTAATTTTTTTTCGATACCATCTAATCCAGAAATAAGAGAACAAGGTGTAATAAAAAGAAATTTGGATGGTGTCATCAATGAGAGAGGAAATACTATGTTTGCTTGACTAGTCTCGCAGCGCAGGGTTAGACGTGTGCGGAGCAGGTAGCACACAAGGGAGAGGGAGACAGAGGGAGGAGGGAGAGAGGAATCTTCCTGTTTCCTTGCCTGGGACTGGGACTCCGTCTCCGTCTCCGTCTCCATCCCCATCCCCTGCCGTTGCGCCCATCTCATCCCCGCGTCTTTTCCTCTCGACTCTCCTCTCTCTCTCTCTCTCTCTCTCTCTCTCTCTCTGCGCTGCTCTCGGTTTAGGTCGAGGAGTTGCTAGCTAGCTAGGGGGTTTGGATCCCTGCTGGTGCTGGCTGCTCCGCTGCTGCGTGCTAGTCCTACTCCAGCCCCCCAGCCCCAGCGAAGCAGGCAAGCATAGATAGAGGCTGGGGTGGGCAGGGAGGTGCGCGGACGGAGATCCATCAGATCAGAATCAGATCACATCATCGGCCCTCGGATGCGATGCAGCACCGGCGCAAGCCCGCTTCCGCCGCGGCGCCGCCGGCCGCCAAGCAGCCGGCCGCGCGCAGGCCCACGGCGCGGCTGTCGCTCGCGGGCCTCGTCGTCTCCATCTTCCTCGTCGCCACCTTCCTGTACAACGAGGACGTGGTGAAGGCGGCCTCCGGCTCCTCCAGCTCAGCAACAACAGCCGACGCCGCTGAGGTAGGCGTCTCCGGGCGGGCGAGGTCACCCGACCTAAGGGTGCTGCAGGAGGCGGCGCACCAGGGGGTGGAAGCTGAGGAGCGGGAGGTTGGAGATCGTACGGAAGCGGAGCAGAAGCAGAAGCCCCTGACCCTCCCCATCCCCATCCCCGTGGTGGCGCTGGCGGAGGAGGAACTCGTGGAGAATACTAAGGGAAGGCAGAAGCAGCAGCAGCAGGAGGAGGAGCAAACCCAGAAGCCACCGCCACCGCCGCCGCCTCCTCCCCAGGTTGCCGGGTGCGACCTGTACCGGGGTCGGTGGACGTTCGACGCGGCCGGCGAGCAGGCGCCGCTGTACCGCGAGTCGGAGTGCGAGTTCCTGACGGAGCAGGTGACGTGCATGCGCAACGGCCGCCGCGACGACTCGTACCAGAAGTGGCGGTGGCAGCCCGATGGATGCGACCTGCCCAGGTAGGGTATTTACTGCTCCTGCTCCTGCTCCTCCATTTGTGTTTAGTAGTAGTAGTAATAGTAATTCGTCGCTCCGTCAGTCAGAATGCAATGCAAGTAGATTTGAGATCTGGAGTCTCCTGCTGCGCTAGCAACTACTCCACCAGGAATGTTGCATTGCAGCTAGCTGCTAATCCTGATCCACCGACACAGCCATTTTTCCCCCTCCATTTATTACCTGCATCCGACTATGGGATTGGGGGTGGAATAGATCGATGATTTGTGATGTGATTGGTCCAGGTACGATGCTCGGTTGCTGCTTGAGCGGCTGCGCAACAAGCGGCTCATGTTCGTGGGTGACTCGCTGAACCGCAACCAGTGGGAGTCCATGGTGTGCCTGGTGCAGTCTGTGGTGCCCTGGGGCCACAAGACGCTGCACAAGTTCGTCAACAACGGATCGCTCAACGTGTTCACGGCGCATGATTACAACGCCACCGTGGAGTTCTACTGGGCGCCCTTCCTGGTGGAGTCCAACTCGGATGACCCGCAGGCGCACAGCGTCATGAACCGTGTCATCGCCTGGCGCGCCATCGCCAAGCACGCCAAGAACTGGAAGGGCGTGGACTACCTCGTCTTCAACTCATACATCTGGTGGCTCAACACATTCGAGATGAAAGTCATTCGCCGTCATCAGCATCAGCTTGAAAAGGAGGAGGAGGGGGTGAGGTGGAGCAAGTACGCCCTTGTGGACCGGCCGGTGGCGTACCGGGAGGTGCTCAAGACGTGGGCCAGGTGGGTGGACCGCCACATCGACCCCAACCGAACAAGAGTCTTCTTCATGGGCATGTCGCCCAACCACGTCACGTAATCTCTTTAGTTTTTTTTACCTCCTAGTCCTTTCCTCGTGTGTTGACTGCTGGTCTGCTCACCAGCGTCAGGTTTGGAATTTGGGATTGCAGGCCGTGGGCGTGGGGTAACGACGGCGGCATCAAGTGCGCCATGGAGACGCAGCCCATCAGCAACAACCGGACGGGGCGACTGGACATCGGCACGGATTGGCGCCTGCACGGCGTGGCGCGCGGGGTGCTGGCGCGCTACCTCCGCCGCGTGCCGGTGCACTTCGTCGACATCACGGGGCTGTCGGAGCTGCGCAAGGACGCGCACACCTCCGTGCACACGCTGCGGCAGGGGAAGCTGCTCACACCGGAGCAGCAGGCCGACCCCAAGACCTACGCCGACTGCATCCACTGGTGCCTCCCGGGACTCCCCGACACCTGGAACCACTTCCTCTACGCGCACATCCTCTCGCTCTCCTCGTCCGCCCAGGATCACTAACCATTTTTGCCCAGCCTCACAATGTCAAGCGCTTCCTTTCAACTCCTCTCCCTAGACCACCCACCCACCCTGGATACCTATTACTACTGCTGCTGCTGTAGATCTTCGTTTCATTTTGACAAATGCATGCAGGTCTTCTCTTGTAATTTCTATAAAAAACATCCCTGATTTAATTTTGACTAGCAGTACCAATTACTTTTTCATTTTTAGTGTTGAGAGAGAGAGAGATAACCATGATGATTACCAATCAAGAAACTGTGGTCCGGCAAGCAACAAACAGATGGCGAGTCGTGTCCATGCATCTCCATCCATTCCCACAAACCTTGCCCGTGCCATGCGAATCAATCAATCAATTCGAATCAGTCGATACATACCATCTTTAACGACATGGCACATTTCTATTGGTCTACGCCTACGAGCTAACCGTTTTGAAGTCCAAATATTCAAAAACACTATTTTTTTAAAAAAAGAAAAACTAGAATCTGATCTATAAATAATAGGGCTGGACATAAAATCTGAGCCATCTGAGCTAGTATCCCTATAGCATGAAGTCCGGTACTTAAACATTTCCTACGAGTAGCGAAAGCGAAAACCCAAACCTAGTTCGGGCCTGAACGTAACGTATATATCAGCAGAAGCCTGGAACGAGCCTAACAAAACATTAATGACAAGACACATTCGTCGAAACACCATTACAGCAGAGCAGTACATGTATATAAACGTAACGTATGCAAGTACACGTTGGCTCCGACCTCATGCCACATCTGGATTCAACGCTTCTAAATACTTGGGTATTTGTGTTTTCTTATTATTCTTCATATATATATGGTCGACACGGAGGACTTGGCGACATCCATTGTCATGATACCTCCTCTGCAAGCAAACGAGTCTCTCGTGTTGACACATTCTCTCGTCCCCTTGCCGCCACCGCCAGACTTCACTGCAATTCCCCTGCTCTTCACCTGTCAACTTCTTCGGGTAGGTTAACATTTCCAAAATGTATCAGCTCCATTTCTTCTTTCCAGATCTGCAGTCGAGGGTAAGGGGAGAAGATAAAAACATTAAGGTGCAGTTTGGTTCATATATTTGTACTAAATTGGATAACTGATAACATTAAATCATATTTGTTTAATTTTAATCATAATCGGATAGTACGCTAGAAATTGATTCCAGTCTATTCAAACTTATTACCATTTACATGATATTCCGTGAACCAAACAACACCTAACAGAAAAGGCACACTAAGATACATTATTTAAATACAGTACAGAGGTACATACAGTGTGTCGAAATTCAACCCTGATGTGAGGAACATTTGTCTGGTGGATGTCATTGCCCTCCGGACCCCTTCTGTAGTAGTTTCTCCCGATCCAGTGAGACTAGAGCAGACACCAGACAGTGTTAGAAAATCCATCCATGACCCACACAACAAATGGCCACATAAACCACTAGTTTATACCTTGAGCCTGTGAGAGAATCCGGACTGGTAGACAGAATTTCTAGCGATTTCACACAAGTCACATGAGCTCAGCTTCCAAAGCTGCCAAGAGCAACAAGCAATCCAGACTAAGAACCTCTGGGTGGGATTGGGAAAACACATGACAGAGATAGAGATAGGGGCATTACTGAAGCAGCAACACTGTATTCTTCAACCAAAGGTTCCTTCGTCAGGTGAATTTGTAGAGGGTCGTCAGTCGAAAGAGACACGTTAAGACCCCTTAAGAAAAATGTTGGGAAAGGGTTCCGATGATAGTCGATAAACAGTGAGTTGTTACTTAAGGGAGACATTGCTAGACCAATCTGAACACAGCCGGACAAAATATAATTAATTAGTCCCTCTCAAGCAACTATATGAAAATCCAATGGATGTTCAATCAACACAAAAAATACTATTACTAACCTGAGCAAGATAATACAGGTACTGAAGTACAGGGGATTTCTTTAGGTTCACCCCATGAGCAATGTTATGTGAAGTAAGAAATGCTGCAGCAAGGTGATCGATATCACCAGCCTGAAGATAACAACAATAAGTTCACCAAGTTCAAGTTCGACCTGGAGATTTATAGTTTATGTTAGGCACTAACCTCCCCACAGTGTGGACGAAGTTTGATTGTTGTCATGCCCTTGGACTCACGAAGCTGCGCTCTCAACAAATTTCAAATTAACCATTGTAATTTAACCAGATGAATGTTGAACAAGAAGCTAACTGCAAGCTAAAATTTATTTTATGAAAAAAAAACACGCACTATTATCTTTTTTTCAGAAGATTTTATGTGTTACTTATCCTAAAATGAGCACATGATGAAGAACTTCATGCACAAAAAGATGTACCTTGTTCAGTGTATACAGATTGGCATAGCAATAGTACACATAATACGCATAGGCTGGATTGAAAATATTAGTCCATTGCTCAGGTGTTGGCATGTGTTTTGTTGGGCGTCTTTCAGGTTTGCTTTCATCATCCACCAAATCCAACCCAACAACCTGAAGTAAATAAAGGAAAATGATGCAAATAATGCCTAACAAAATATAACAAATATCAGTTGGAAACAACCCCATTCAGTGGAACATACAAGTATTTCCACTTACCTGTTTTAAGAAAACATGGAGCTGAGGATGTGAAGCTGGGTCAACAGTTACTTCATAAAGAGGGAGAAAAATATTGTCAAGGAGGTTTTGGAAAGAATTGATTGTGCCCATCTCCCTGTATACATTGTATATCCGAGGAATCTGAAGACAAAAAATGAAACAAATAATAAAGCACAGAAATTATACTCTTGTTACATTGTGGGCTAGCCAGAGTTTCACATTTGGTTATTGAACACACTTGAACAAAAGAAGGGGGACAGGGCTATCAACCTGAATTAACCAAACAACATTCTCGCTATATAATTCATTGTTCACTATCCAACTTGCCATTTGGTCCCATTCGCTTTTCTTCCTCCCATAAATAGATATCCGATACTCAGCCATCTGATAAAGGCAATTGCAAGAATCATTAGTTGGGTCCTTTCTAGAAAAATGAATAGCTAGAATCCATAAGATAGCATACTAGAAAGATAAGAAATCAGAAGAACTAGTTCCAGCACGTAGAAAACAAGTTATGAAAGAATAACACACCTGATATTTACTTGCTTCAAGGTCAGAAAATACTTCTTTTGTCAGCTCAGCAAGGAAGCGACCTGTCAGGTTTACATTGACCATGAGATAAATGCTGCATGTAAATAACAATTGCACAATTGAGACAGAAAGACATCTACATAAAATATTTGCACCTTGAATAAGATTATCCTGCTTTAAAAATATCTCCCTCAGGCGAGATTGACCACATGGATTATATTTCAGATTGAACTTGTCAAAACGATGAAATGTACTCTTATCAGCATGAACATCTAAGAGATCAACATTGAGGTCATACCTGGCAGAGAAATCAATGAGTCATGTCAAAACTGGTATCTGGAAGACTTACAGAAGAAAAGTCAAATCTAGAAGTTACCCTGTCAAATCCAAACTCTCAAAAACCTCCTTAAGAGTCAAATAGGTCCCATCTCTAAAGATTACAACCTATAAATTCCAATGTCGGAGTCAAGTCAGACGCAGAACATCGGATCTCAGGTGAAGAACTATTAGACATAACCTGAGACAATAAGAGAAGTTCAGAAACAAAAAAAGTGGATGTACCTCATCAGGTTCCTTCCTCAACTTAGACTTGATAAATCTCAACAGGTGCTTCTGGTTCATGCATGCTGAGTGATGAACATGAGTATCAACCTTCCTAACATTGTAGAAGTCCCGGTGAGGTGCAGCTTTCTGAGCAAGCAGTTCTCTATCCGTATTGACCATCAAGTGAAGATTAAATTTCTGACATACACGAGTCAACATAAGCAAGAGTCAATATATGCATGCACCATATTATTCAGTAAGATTTATGAATCAACCAAGCTTGAGAGCCAGGTCTGGGACACATCCGCTATATGACATCAACCTTAGTAAGATTTATGAATCAAGCTAGCTTGTATGTGGATGCATATTCCTAGTATCCCCATTCATAACCTTGTTATTGCTTTGTTTTAGTAGCCCCCTTTAACTTGTCTCTTTGTAAATATTTTGCTGGTTTTCTTCAGTACGGTACGGAAGACTCTCACTGTGAGTAACTCCCTCAGCTTTCAGTAAAAGAAAAGGACTATAGACTTATAGAGCCTGTTCGGATTGAACCTTGGTAGGCAAATGCCTGCCAGGCAACAAATCCAGGCAGCCAACACTATAAATTGAAGGCCTGAATTGTTGCCTGGCCAAGCAAGGCAAGCAACCAAAGTGGCACACATCATATACAAATGAATCAACAGAGACCATTGCATGCTTCGATGAACAGGCTGTCATTAGGACAACATTTTTCCTTTATACTCATGCAGAAAGAACACACAGTTAAAAAGAACATAACATAAAAAAATTACTTGCTCTAGAAGATTTAAACGGTGATGACACACGGTTCGGATATCCCCAGCAGCCAACACACGAAGGACGTAGTGCATATCAGTAAAGAAGGTAGTTGCATCGGCAACTGGATAGAGTCTTTCTTTAGCTGTAATGACATAGACAAAGATAATAATCAGTATACCCTAAACCAAGTCATCATCACATGAAGGTAGAGATGTATAGAAACTAAAAGATATGGAATTCCTTTATTACTCACAATCTTTATTGGGGTACACATGAATGACGCCATCAACCATTTCGAAATGGTGCTGAAAGAAAGAAATTAATCAGGGAAAAGAAAATCATCTTAAATGATATCCGTCTAGTCAACATGTTCATATCTGAAGAGCTGCACTTACATCGGTTTTAGCCTGATGTTCATAACTGAACGGATTTGGATTAGGCTTTGGAGTACTAGGATCAGTTATGATCTCTTTTTCCCAAGGAGCAACTTCTTCTCTGAATATGTACCTCTGACGCAGCTCAAGGCATTTCTGAAGAACTTTGTATGCCTCAATTTCATCAGGAGAAGGAGTCTCTGGGAGGGGTGAGAAGAGAGTGTAAAATTAATGGCAAAAAGCAACTAAAACAGGGCACGGGCAACAAAAGGATATATAGTGGTTACTGAGTGAATTCAATAATCCATAGAATAAAATACATTGCAGCGCTCGACCTCACAGTGAATAGAAGTGACCTCCCAATCGTAACCTATGAAACCACACCACCACCACCCAAAAAAGGACACAGGTATGTATGCAGAGTAAAAAAGCATATGAGCTGAACATGTTAGTTCATTTATTATCCTTTAGCTAATTGGTTCATAGTTGTTAAGGCGTCGCTTAAGCGGTAATGCGAGGATTAGGGGCAAGGCGTCCGCCTCGCTTTACGTCCGTGACTAAGGTGTCCGCTTTAGACCGCAAGGCGTCGCCTTGGCACCTAGAGCGTCTCTAAGGCATCGCTCTGCAGACGCCATGAACAGATGTAGGGCTGGGTACCTTAAGTGGCTATGCGTTGGAAGTGCTCCGGAGTCCGGATCTCCAACGGCGGCAGCGGTTTTCCGGCGGGGGCCGCTGCGCTACGCCTCTCTAGGCGGCTCCTCCAGCGACGGGCGGCCAACGCGGGAGAAGCTCCCCTCCAACTTCCCTCTGGGCTCCGTGGTGAGCGTCAGCCCTGCTCCATAGAGTTCCTGTCGAACTGTTGGAGGTGGAGCTGCCAGCCGTGGAAGGAAGAAGGATTTAGGGTTGTGTTTTATAGTCTCCCTGTTTGGCCTTTGGGCTATTCGGCTGCAGGCTTAGACTTTAGGCTGATATTCTTTGTTGGGCTGTCCAGCCGTGCTACCTTGTTGGACTGGGGCACTAGGCTGGGGCGCTGGGCTGCTCCTTCTGCTTTCACCCTCTCTATTTGCTACTATTGTCTCTATCTATTTGAGACAATTCCTATATTTTCTAGTTTTATTTTCTATTTTTATATATTACTAAGGTGTCACCTCGCCTTACGCCTTGTCGCTTAAAAGGTAAAAAGGGGGTCGGTCGCCTTACCTCGCCTTGTCACCTCAGCAACTATGAATTGGTTAGGTGGTCTGGGTAGCGCTCCTTAGGTCCTAGGTTCAACTCTCCGCGGGAACAAATTTCGGGTTGGTTCCCTTGGTCGGCATGGGTAAACCGACCTATGGTGGGTGGGCCTTTGTGTAAGGGGTTGGTCCTAAAGGTTGGGCCTCAAAGCACAGATCAAGGCCTGAACCATAGGGGGTGGCATCCCCATGTATGAGGGGTCCCCAACTTTCGTGGCTTTTCTCGGCTGAGCTCCGGTTGAGCTCTTCTTAGTGAAATAACATGGGGCGGTCTTTCCCCCATCGGCCGAGTTTTTTTAATTAGAAAAAACACTATGAGGAAGTAGCAATGTTGTTACTATAAAAGGTGCAGCCAAATAGATAAAGAAGTGGCCCATACCAACAGCTGTGATATTGATTTTACTGAAGGTTTCATGTTCAGGCTCCTTTCGAAGTATATCAGCTGCTATTGGGTTAAGCTGGGGTACATGCAGGCTGCCAGTTGCACTATGGGATCTAATCATCTGCGTTGATGGTGCTGATGTTAATTCCCCATTCTGGCTCGCTTTATCTGTGAGATCTGATCCCTGAGAGAAAGAACAAAAATGAAAGAAGCCACTGTTAGTATATAATACCAGTAAGTAGGATACATTTGCAAGGAAAATGGAATATTGCCCCTACATTGAAAAAAAAATTGTTGGACTGCAGCACATGAGAAAATGCACAACAAAGTTTACACAGCACATAAAAAACATTTCATATTTCAGTGAGACAACATCTACAGAAAACAGAATAAATTTCCATTTATAATGTCATAAGCAGTTTAAACTAGTTTTTTTTCCAAATGAACAGTGTAACTCTTTTCAATGGTCGATAGTTACTAACTTGGCAACAATCCAATCATACTATTGCAGCTGTATACCAACCCAGGATAGACAGATGGTACCATGATTCGTATCTACAAACACAACTAAACATGCTCACTGCTCACATGAATATATGTGTATTAATTGATCAGTATATAAGTCACTTGCGTTGCAACATAGACTAAGAAACTCTACTTGATAACCGGTGTAACATAGGCTAAGGCCTAAACAGCAAACACTGAGTTGAACCTCCTGGAATGGCAAAGATTTTGAGTCAGATTGCATTTAGCTAAACAAAGCTCAAAATGTGAAGATCCTCAAGTCAAAGAATACATGCAATTGATAGATACAGATCTAGTGGAACTAGCAGACAGATTGGTATCACTTGTTTAGAGTAAGCATAGGGATCTGATACTTACAATAGCACCATTTGGGGTCAAGTAAGCAGTATCATTCTTGGCATCTGGGACAAGATCCTCCTCGTCATCTGAATCTTCAATTCTATCAAATGCACTGATAGTGGGGACAGAGGATTTGGGTGTAGTCGGTCTAACAATAGGTCCAACTCTTTTAGTCGAACCTGGAGAAACAACTGGCCTACCTGAAAGATAAATGAAAAAGACAAACATTAGCAGGATAACTGGTTCCATGTTACAGAGCCATGCTAAGTGCTAGAAACCATGCTTTCATGAAGGATCTTCCAAGTCCTAAATAATCCTGTTTTTTTTGTGTGTGTGTGTGGTTGCTGTTGTTGAGAAATCCCTAAGTAGCCACTGGTCAGTGCTTACATTACATACATGATGAGGATAAACTACATACACCTAGTAAGTAGGCGAGGCGACCAACTTGAATCGCAACTTAACTTGGACCGGCAATTATTTCTCCAGAACAAAGCAAGCAACACTGAACAAAATCAAACTATCGTGCACATTGTGTGATCTCATTTACCAATAGGAAGTTGATGGTCAACTTAAGCAGAACGCATCAGCGCGCCGATCACATGACACGTGACTATGAGGTGGTGCAGCTAGGAGCCAAAAAACATGACGAATCGAATCGAAACAGTAAAAGGAGCGGGAGGCCTACAACCCTCTCGGCCGGTGTGGAGCGGCGGGAGGCCCGGCGGGATGGGCAGGGTGCGGCGATCATGATCCCAGTGCGGCGGAGGGTCCTCTTCGCCGTCCTCCAGTTCGTCGCCTTCGGGGAGGAGGCGGTTGCGGCGGCGCTGCTGGTCGCGGGCGAAACGGAGAAGCTGGTCGAGGGTCTTGCGGTGCATGTAGTAGGCGGAGGCGGCGGCGAAGGAGGCGCCGACGAGCGCGGCGATGGCGAGGTGGAGAGCGTAGGGGGAGTCCATCGCCGCCGGAGCGCCGCCGCCAACCTGGGTTCTCTCCTTTGGGCTCGAGCTGGCTGCGGGCCTGCGGCGGCGTCGAATGCAGAAAAGGCAGCCGGGGGGAAACCGCTCTCTTTTATACGAGAAACAGGGGAGGTGGGGCACTGCCTCAGTCACTGCTTGCTCGGTGGGGTCGCCTCTTTGTACGCTACCGAATAGACATTCTCGGGGCCGGGGGCACGTTGCAAGATTTTAGAGGCTTGTTTGCAAGAGCTTGACAAATTGAATCTGTACTGTATAGCATATAGCAGCTCTATCAGTCAATCTAAAGATCTGTCACTAAAGCGTTTGATCTACGCGGTAGCTTCAATTTTATACAAGATTATTTTAGTTTGATTATTCTCTTTTGTTTCTAGAACAGACCTACATATAAATGATTGCCATTTTTTTCATTCTTCAATAAAGTAGGGCAGGACCGGCCGTGGACGAACAGGGTGGGGTCTGATACATGCAGTGGCGAGTTGAAATTAGTAAGTAGCAAAAATATATATATATATATAATACCATATAAAGCCTAGCAATACTACCGAAATATATTACTACATAACAATAATTTTATAGTATACATCTGATATATATTAAACAAAATTAATTCTTACATGAGCATAAAAAATGATTAAAAATTATAATTCTTCAATACTAGTTATCAGAGCCAACACTTGAAATATATAAAAGATAATAATATTTAAATAATATGGAAAGTTACATTACATGACAAGTTTTTTTATCCTTCATATTTTGAAAAGGAGCGATGATGTTTTATCTTTGGCTTGCAAGAAGAATTTTCTTTAATAAATATAACAAAGCAACCAGTCAACAATGTTCATAAGTAATGGGAGAATAAAATAATAGAATTACATTGTTTCTATTTATATAATTTCAGAAAATATTGACACAAATAGCAACATGTGAAATAAACAAACATTCCTATGAGATTGCTGATCGACCCTAATCGTATATCGTATAAGTCTGTAAGATGAATTCTAGTTTTTAAGAAAGCTGAATTAAATATGAGACTCACAAACGAAAAAGCGAAGGACTAAATGTCAAGCTAAAACAATCATCCACAAATCGAGCATAGGCAAAAAAATGGAAAATTTCACGCGCAGGTAAAAAAAAAGGTGTGGGGATTAGAACCCTAGTTGTCTCCACCACTAGAGCTTATGTCTATATGTGTCATATGAAGTATGGGCAATTAACCAATATGTGTTTATTATATACTACATATACTTATTTTTTGACAAAAACTTAGGTATTCATTTGAATGCCTATGAATTGAAGTGGGCCCGTCCCTGGAAACATGGCACTAACATAGTGGTTGCATAATATGTGGAGGTAAAGAACTACTCGAAAGAGCTAACAAGTAACAAATTTCTAGTTGTTTTGTCCTCTTCATGGCACTAATATAGTGGTTGCATCTTGTATAGAACTCTTATCCTATATTTTGCTGATAGAACGCTGCCAGAGGCTTTGGATACAATCTGCAAGAAACTAGGGCTTAGGTATCGCAGCCATGTTCTTTGTAGCCTGTCATGATACATGCTCACAAATCTTATCAGAATCAGAACCCAAGTACGTCACTTACGGATTCGCAGTAGAGTTAATGGCATTTCGTTTTGTATAGAAACTAAAGTTTGTTGGTTTTACTGGGATTGGAGATTGTTTTAGTTCCATTCCTAATGCTGACACGTTGGCATGCGACACAAGTGTAGTTGTTGATTGCTTCGGACTCAGAATCAATTATGTTTTAGTTCATATTAGCATAATAATTCACCGTGTTTACATTGGAGTTATAATTTGTTCTACATCTGTTCCTCAGACCATTAAGCATGAGACCATTATCTCATAAGTTGTTGCCCCCGTCCCTGCTGGTCTAGTGATGAACGCTAATACTTGCAACATCCATTCTAAGGCTTTCCGAGATGTATGTCCCTGCCACCTTTACACCTAGTTTTTCCTTAGCTTGGTGCACCAAACATCTGGTTAAACATTTCTGTGATGTGGTAGTGAAGGTTATGGTGACCTAGTTTTTTATTCTCTTTACCATGTTGAAAACTGAGATCACCTACGGGGGTGAATAGGTGATCCTGCAAAATATGACTTAACATACAAACTTAGTCTAAAAGTTAGAGTTAGCGCAAATTAAACTAAGTTTTGAGATGAGAGAAAGAGAAAGAAGTTCCTTCACTTGATTACTCTATCAAGATATGAGGTAAATTTAAAGCAATATTACAAGTGAGAATAGAGAATTTTAGGAAGAGGAAAAATCGTAGTAAAGTAATAGCACAGAAAAACAACGATTTTATTCTGTGGTTCGGCCATATAGTAAACGATGACGTCTAAAAGGGGTTGAATTATAACTTCTAAATTCACACTAGCGAGGGGCACCCGAGTTCATCGCTGGAACTGGGCCCCTACGGGGGTGCGTCAGGGGCAGATGCGGTAGGCAATGGTGAGCATCAAAGCAAAGGAGGCGTGGGTCGGAGGCGACGTTGAGGTGCTGGAGCAAGAGGTGACGTCGCTCGTCAACGAAGGTGCGCTCGGAGATCCAGACGTCGTACGCGAGGGATAGTGGTGGTGGCGATTAAGGAGGAGGTGGTGCCTGCTGCTGCGCCGGTGGTGCTCGGCGTCGTCATTGGACTATTGGAGGCAAAGGAGTAGAAGGAGATGATAGATGGACTGGGGCTGTGGTGGTAGGAGGGAGGGAGGGAGGGAGAGGCAGGGCTGTGGTAAGGCGTCGCGAGTGGCAGTGACCATGGGCGGAGTGAAGTGAGGCGACGACCGAGCCGTAGGAGGGGAGCCGGAGAGGGAGCGAGAGGAAGCGAAATCGTGCGGAGGTGAAGCAGACGAAATTGAGGGAGGCGGGTGGCATGCCCTCTGTGGCTTGGAACCGCAAATGCGGGATCTGACGGCGCCAGGAAAAAGGAGTGATGTAAGCATGTTCGTGAAGCTTCTAGGATGGGCCCCGCAGCGGACGCGACACATCGAGGGAAGTAGCTCTTCACGACAACAGGTACGGTTGATGGATGCTCGAACGACTATAATGGAAAAGGGCGACGTGGATACTACGAGAGAAGCCGTTTTAAACTGGTTTTCATATATAAAATAAAATAAATGGTATTCATATTTCAATTTTTCGAAGTCCAATAATTTAGCTTTGCAATTAATAGAAGCATATATATTTTTTATGTGATGGCGTGGCAGTGAATAATCTTGTTAGTCAATTGAGTTTCCCATGTCTATTATCCATTATCCTAGCATGATACTCCCTCCATTTTTTTTATTTGATATTTGTTAGTATAAACATGAATTATCTGACATCAAATAGAAAAAATGGAGGTAGTATTTCGTGGAAAGTGTCAATGTACTATTACAGTTGATTAGCTACCGTTCCGTTCCTAACATGAAGTTGCTTTGCTCGCACACGTAATAGCTAGCTCCTACAAATAACGGAACCTAGACGAGGTCAAACTCATTAATAAAATACAATTTCATAAAACAAACTTAAAAGTGGCTGTAGTTTAGTGGTCAGAATTCTACGTTGTGGCCGTAGAGACCTGGGCTCGAATCCCAGCAGCCACATTCGCATGTTATTTTTTTTACTTTGCTCCTAGCAATATTTGGTTTTCCCTGTTAACAATATACTAGTACTTCGCCATCCACTTTGATCTATTATTCATTCATTTATTTCATGATGACACAAGGAAGCTACTGCGGGTTGGGTGGCCTGGAGTTTGCGGCGGAGACCCTGGAGCCCCATTCCAGGAGCTCCTTGCTGGTGTCATCCTTGTGCACCACCACCTCGATGAAGCAGAGGCAGTCCTTTCTGTCGTCGCCGGTGGCCGTGGCGATGGCCGCCGTGAGCTCCTCCTCCGTGGCCACCCTAGCGGTCCAGCACCTCCCCTGGCCGTTGTGGATGGCGTCGACGAGGCCCGTGTAGTCCCAGTTCTTGATGACGTTGTAGGGCCCGTCGTGGATCTCCACCTCGATGGTGTAGCCGCCGTTGTTGATGAGGAAGATGATGCTCCTCTGCTCGCACCGGAGCATCGTCGACACGTCCTGCGCCGTCACCTGGAAGCTGCCGTCGCCGATGCAGGCGATGACGCGCTTGTCGGGGGCGCCCTGGGCGTAGCCGAGCAGCGCGCCAACCGACCAGCCGATGGACCCGTACTGCATCTGGAACTCGTACCCGCAGCCGTCGGGTAGCCGCAGCTTCTGGCAGTTGAACCACGAGTCTCCCGTCTCCGCGATGACGGCGCTGCCGCCGCTGAGCATCCTCTGGATGTGCTTGAAGAGGACGTTGACGCGGAGGGGCTCGCCGGCCTCGCACTCGGGCGGCTGCCCGCCGGGGACGAAGATCCTCCGGTAGTTGTCGTAGGCGGTGGTGTTGGGGCGCACGCGCTTGGCCAGCGCCGACAGGAAGTCCCTCATCATGACGCAGCCGAAGGTGGGGCCGTTGCCGACGGTGACGCGGTCCGGCTGCACCACCACCGCCTTGTCCTTCCTGAGCAGGATGGAGTAGCCCACGGAGCTGTAGTCGTTGAAGATGGGGCCCGCCAAGAGGTAGGCGTCGGCGGACTCCACGATCTCGGCGCAGAACGCCGTGCTCACGGCGCCCCAGTAGGTGCCCAGGAACCGCGGCAGCGTCTCCGGCACCAGGCCCTTGGCCGACGGCATGGCCGCCACCGCGTACCCGCTCGCCTCCGCCAGCTCCACGAAGGCGGCGGCGGCCTTGGCCACGCGGATCTTGGGGCCGGCCACCACCACCGGCTTCACGGCCTTGTCGAGGAACGACACGGTGGCCTCGACGGCGGCGGCGAGACCCGTCAGGTTGCTAGGCCTTGGCGCCAGCAAGTATGGCACAGGGTCCGTGGCGAACGTCGGATGCGGCAGCCCCGGCAGGTTGCAGCTGACGCTCATGTAGACGGGCTTGCTCTCCCTGAGCGCCGTGGAGATGGCCCCGTCGATCTGCTCGTGCGCGTCCTCCAGGTTGTTGACGACGGCCTGGTGGCAGGTGACGGGCTGGAAGCACCGCAGCTCCTGCGAGAAGTCCGGGAGGCCGATGGTGTGGTGGAGGACGCGGTTGGTGCCGTAGTCGTTGGAGTTGGGCCCGCCCACCACGCACACCACGGGCAGGTTCTCGCTGTAGGCGCCGGCGATGGCGTTGAGCACGCTGAGCCCGCCCACGGTGAAGGTGACAACGCAGGCGCCCACGCCCCGCGCGCGCGCGTACCCGTCGGCGGCGTACCCGGCGTTGAGCTCGTTGCAGCAGCCGACCACGCGGAGGCCGGGCTCCGCGATCAGGTGGTCCAGCAGCGTCAGGTTGAAGTCCCCCGGCACGGCGAACACGTCGCTCACGCCCACCTGCACCAGCCGCCGCGCCAGGTGCCGGCCCAGGGTCGCGTCCCTAGGAGGAGGCTCCCCGCCGCCGCCGGTGGACGTGATGAAGCCTGAAACGCCGGATGCAGGGCAGGCCACCGCGCCGCTCGCCGCGGGCCTGTGCCCGTCCACGGACCCGACGATGCCGCTGGTGTCCATGGAGACGAGATGCTTTCATGCATGGATAGATTTGGTTCTTTTTAATAAGGAAATGGGAGACGTAGCGGGCGGGCGGGCGAGAGCAAATTAAGCGCGGCGATTGACTTTGGTTGACTTGTGTAACACGACGCTTTAATTAAAATGGGATTGGGGACCAAGTCATGAACGTTTGTCTATTGAACTACAAATAACTCCCTTATTTTGTACGTGACAAAACACCACCATTTTAAGACCGACGGAGAACCACATGGACATGGTGACCTCCTGAAACTCCCTCCATGGCGTGACTAGAGGTGACAATGATAGAGATATATACCGTTTAGTTTCACACCAATTTCTATATTAACCTATTCAAATTCATATTTAGATATTTCGATCGTTTTTTTTTGTTTTAGACAAATATAAAAACTGGACAGAAACAATTTGAACGTTTTCGATTTTTCCCGTTTTAATCGAGATATCTCAGTTTTAGTCATATAATATCATGTATTAGATCATGCAATAAATAAATCAAAGACGACCATGTCACATCGTAACAAACTAGTCAATAATTGATCATTTTTTGTTAGCTATACGTATGTTATAAAATATCTCTACTACCTATTAAACACATAGTGTAAACTACACGACGTGCCCCTGCCTCCTTATCCACCGTCGCCGCAACGAACTCAATACTAGATATAGTTTAAAATATGTTACTAAATTTTTAACTTATATTTTTATTTTATATAATAAAAATATATAATTTATACTCTAAATTAAGACTTAATGTGGTGGCTCTCAAGTGGACTCACGAGCCTAAACAAGCCCGAATCAAGCTAGGTCTCTCAACTCACCGAGCCAAGACTAACTAGCTGGGTTACCAAGCCGAGATCAGCTCGTTTCCGGTTTCCGGTCCTACTTGTGACTAGTAAATCTCTTTGGGTGTAGTTTAGAAACCCCATTTTCTCAAGGTATTTCTATTTTTCAAGAGAAATTAATTCATTTTTAATTGGAAAAATAGAAATGCCTTAAAAAATAGGTTCCCAAATTAGCCCTTGGCATGGGAATTTGATTGAATGCAGTCCATCGTCTGTTTATCGTTCCAGATGACCGAATGTGTTCTCTTGGACGACATAATAGACTTGACTTTGTATGTGCAGATAGAGGGAGACTATCGGAAGTACACCGAGACTAGAGGAATGTCAATGTCATTCCCATCGTCATCCTCGCATGCTACCACCACATCTATGTGCCTCCGGTATTCAGGAACCTCCACCTTGGCCACCTCCCTGGCGACATCAACCACCTTCCTCTGCAGCCTCTCCTTGTGCCTCGCGAACATGCTGTTGTACAGCAGACAGGTGCCGCAGGACATGCTGTAGGCGCTGAGGCCCTTGTCACTGAACCACTGCAGCAGTTCCGCCACAGTCAGGTTGCCCCTGATAGTCCACCGGTCCCATACGGTCCACCTCATATCTTGATGCTTCATCAGCTTGGCCCCAACCGGCTCCGCCATAGACAGCAGAGGTATAGCTAGGTTGGCGAATGTGTTGCGGTAGTCCTCCATGGGGTGCTCCCCAGCAATGACCTTGTACAGCTCCAGGCACACTAGACCTGTGGCCATGGCTGTTGAAGTTGCGATGGCCGGGATGATCCTTCCGGCGATGAACTTAGCCTTCAACTTGTCAACCTCAGGAATGCTGTAATTCCTTGCGCGCATGTTTGCAAGCCCAGCTATTAAATCCATGTGAAAATTAGTATCATCATCCTGGGGAAAGAAAGCAGCGCATGCTATTAAATTCATATCCATCTGACTCGAACAAACAAAATCCTAATAAAAGAAAAGTGCACGTTGGGGAACCTTCTCAAATTGAGTTTCATTTGGAATACTTACCTTCTCAAATTGGATAGGTTTCATTTGGAACCCTGGTGGCAGGCCCTTGGCATATTCTTCCAGTTTCGCCAAAAGATCATTAATAACAGCAACATCATCAACTGAGGCGCTAGAAAGGTTAGTAGCCTTCTCATCTGTCACAATATTCACCCCTTTCTTTGGCTCAAATTTAGGAACTGCAACCTTATTGACCGCATCGGCCAGCTTGCTAGTGTTCTTTGCCCACTCAGGTATAGCAATCCCAAATGACTCCGCCCTCAGTATTGAAGCAGCCATGAGGAAGTTGATGTGAGATGAATCAGTGGCTGAAAATTGCAGAGGGCGGGGAAAGCGCTTTGGGGCCGACCAGAAAGGAGTGCCTGTGCTAGTAGCAGCATCTTCAGGAAAAGTGAATGTAAGCTGCTTCACGCGGTTTGAGAAATAATCCTCAAATCTGACATGAAACAGATGAAATCAGTTAATCTTGCACAAAAGCTAAATAAAGAAAGATGCATGTCCAAGAAAAACAAACTGAATTTGCCTGATCAAAATACAATATTACTTCTTAAATTTTAACAGTCCTCAGCTACAAATGGAATCAACTGGTTAAATTAGCAGTACAATGTCATAAAACTGATAATTCATTTATCATAAGCTGGGTAAGAGGAAGATGTGGAATCCCAGAGAAGTCAAGAAAATAGAAACATATACCATATACAGAAGAATCAAAGAAATATGACAATAACAGTAAGCATGAACATACCTCAATCGAGCCCAAGTTATACAGTCCTCAAATGTATTGCATCGCTCCTTGTCAAGACATTCGGAGACGCGTTCAAGTAATTCCCTTGCTTGGGCATCACCTGCCTTCCTCATGACAGCAGCATATTGAGCAGGATTAGACAGAAAAGAGTTTACTTCATTTGGTGTTTTCTCTAGCAAACCCTCAAACTCTGAACGGGCCCATGTCAAGCAATGGTCAATGTTGTGTGGAAAAGAATGGACTGTGCACATGGGTGCCTGCTTCTCAGGTGGGTCTCTTGAAGCTCCATAATTTTCAGTAAGGTGAGGAATGACCATTTGTGTATTGCACTTTGCGCCCAATGTCCCTGACTCCAGTAGTGGCTTCTGGAAGTACAGGCACCTCATGTCCATATACATCCTAGCATTCACATTATCAAGGGCATTGATGACAACATCCAAACCATCCCAGAATGTGTCATGGAACACATTTTCGGTATCTGGAGAAGCACGGTTTTGAAGAGCGTCAATTTGTAAGCTGGGATTGATAGCAATGGCAGCGGCTGCAGCTACAGTAGACTTTGCTTGCCCAATGTTCCAGTCACGGAATAGAAATTGGCGGCTCAGATTGCTTTTCTCGATGACATCGTCATCTGTTATAGTTACCTTTCCCTTGGAGCTGCAGGAGACACCCATTAAGGCAAGATTCTTCAAGAACTCGCATCCAAGAGCGCCAGAACCCACAATGAAAACATTTGCATCTAGCAGTTTTTTCTGAAGCTTGGAACCAAATACAGAGATCTGGGCATCATAGCGGCTATTTGAAGGCTTCAAGTCCTGGGGATCCAACTGATATGTAGGAAGAGATTCAACTGAATCGAAGTAGAAGAACTGCATAAGATGGAGTTTCATCAGACAAAGATATAAGGGACGCCAATATAAATAGAGAAGGTACATTATTTAAAACACAAACCTGGTAAAGCGGATGGAATTTCCCTGAACATGCCTTCACAACTTCCTGGCCAACAATACCACCAAACATTGCGGCCATTGGGTTCAAAACAGCTCGAGAACCACTTGCGAAATGACGGAGCAACTTTTCATCAATGTTTTCCAGCTTAGAACCAACAGATGCTTCATTAATATCAGCAGCAAACTTCAGGAAACTTTGAGCATCCTGCTCACAGCCGGCGGTAGGATAGCGCACATGCTCCTTCTTAAACTTATCCAGAGCTTCAAAGGCTAGATGAAGCACAGGTGAATGTTCAAACTTCGAAAAGTCGCTCAGAAGGAAATCACCAGGATCTCTCATTGCATCTCTTAGTGCCTTGAAACGTAGAACCTTCGGTTCTTTGACTTGTGTAACGATACCACCTTTTGTGTAAACACCATAGCTACTTGTGTCCTCCTCGACGCTAAATGAAAACGGCCTAGCATTTTTTACCTTCCTTGGTTTTCCATCATTCAGTTCTGTCATGCCTTGGACCTCAGAGAAAACAACAAGATCACCGTCCTGAAACTCAAGCCTCTCATCATCAACACAGGATACAATTGCAGGAGTGTCGTTGCTGATGGATGCAATTATACCAGTATGTGGATCTTCACCATCAACGTCAAGGACAGTAAACTCAGGTCCAAAATCACAGAAGACACTACCGAAAAGGCCACAGACTTGAGCTTTGATAAAAGAGATTGGAGGCTGGTGGCTGTGACAATAGTCGTCAAATTCATAAGCCTTCTCCAAACTTATATCAGTGAAAACAACAGCCTGCGCAATCGAGCACGCTGTGGGTTAAGCAATCATAGCAAATAGACAAGAAAGGTGTGAAATCAGAAATGTAATGCTTTAGCAGGCAACAGATAAATAACGCTGCTAGCAACAACGACAAGCATCACAGATTCACTGGATCAAGACCAAAGGATACTGCAAGTCGAAAGCAATGAAAGATGGTACTGAGTACTAGAGACGAACCTGGAACTTAGACAGGTGCTCTATCGTCAATTCCTCTGTCAGAGCAGAGACCAGAACAGCGTTATTCAGCTCTTGCAGCTTAGAGACACAAGCTAGAGCCCTGTTCTTTCCGATGTCTTGCTCTGACAAGAAGAAATTGCCAGACAAGTCCCACATTTCCACCATTTTGACATCATGTATGGTGACAGATTTGACTCCAGCAAGAGCAAGATTCTTTGCTGAAAAAGGAACAGCACAATTGTTTAGTGTAACATACATAACACGTGAAAGAGGTTGATGTGTTGTTGTTTTCGTTTAAGAGCAAGTGGATGGACGTGTTGTTAGCGTGTTGGTAGAATCAGCCGGTATGTTATGCTTAATATGTGTGTGTCGGTACCACAGAACTGGGGTACCCCTTACTATTGTATCAAAACGCAGTACCCACACGGTTATCTCTAATCTGTGCCAAAGGACTTCACCAACGGGAAACACAGTACCCACACGGTTATCTCTAATCTATGCCAAAGGACTTCACCAACGGGTTTGGACCCCCATGGGTGGAACCCGAACCCCCATGTATGCAGTCCCCCCCTGAAAGGCCTAGGTCCTCCACGTGTATGGACCGGACCCCTGAGTAGGGACTCGGGCCCCCCCCCCCCCCCCTGTGGGGTCCGAGTCGCCATCAGGGCCTCTCGGTGCTTCAGGGCAGAACATGCCCTCAAGCTCTGCTCTGGACCCAGCCAAGGGTCCGGTGACGCCACGTGGCTGCTGGGCGCAAGGTGTAAACCTTTGCATGGAAGCAAAGCCTCAGCCCGCATCAGATGCAAGGCGGCTGCAGCGTACCCAAACCAAGCGCAAAGCATTGGCAGGCTTGTGACAAGCCTCTGTGACCGCCCAGCATGTTACCGAGGTGCGTTGTAGCATGGCAGCGCCGCGCGCATTAAATGCGCGAGTTACCAAGGCCATTGTGTGTCACACACGCGTGTGACACCATCATGAAGCATCATTCGGTCGGGTATTGGGTCCGCTACAGTGATCGGCCGGACGTGACAGCACGGGCGACTGCGTAACGCACCTATGCATGCCAGCATGCCAATCTATGCTGCAGCCTATACCAGAGACTTCGCCCGTACGCTAACGTGACAGGGCAAAAGATAGGCTAGTCAGGAAATCTGCACGACGACCAAGAGAAGATCTCTGTCCGCCGACGACATTACTTATTCCATGTAGTATGTTTTTATTACTATATTTCTGGGTCCACCTGTCGGGGCTCAGCTTACTGGTATGTGTCCCCCTTAGACTATAAAAGGAAGGGGCAACATTACAACGGACAAAGACTCCCAAGCAATACAACTCATGTAGGGTATTACGCTCCGGCGGCCCGAACCACTCTATCCCTTGTTATCGTGTTCTTCCAGCTAATCAAGTAATCCCTAGTCTCCTCCTCATCTTAGGATTAGGCGGGTGCACTCCACCACTCGGCTGGAGATTTCACTGTCCATTGTGTTTATCTAAAACTGGACCCCCCACCCCACCACACACACACACACAAACAGTAATGGTAAGCACAGACATCTCAATTACTGAGTTGGCAACAGGAACTTGGCGTCGATTCAGACATAGCGTGATGAATCTGAAAATGTAGGACGGCAAGGGAAAGGGGGTGCAGACGAGACGAACCAATCTCAGCACCGAGGCCATCGAGGCCAGAGACGAGAACATCGGCGGCAAAGAGGCGGCGCATTGTCTCCCTGCCGTACACGGCGAGCTGCCTGCTGTGCAGGTCCTCGTCAATCTCCGGCGCCGCCCCATTCCGGGTGCCGTTGCTGGTACCCACGCGGGCGGCGGATGGCGATTCCCCCAGCTTAGCCCGCTTGGGCTCGCCGCCGTCGGCGCTTGCAGACCTCTTGGACGGAAGCATGGCGAGGAAACCCCTGCGCAGAAACCGTAAGCACCTCATCGCGAACACAACGCCGAATCCGACGACGGCGGGAGGGCGCGGAAAAGAGAACACAAGTAATATTTAGCAGTCAGGAGGGTGGGACGGATGCGATGCTTACCTGGGCGGCGGGCGGGCGGCGACCTCGCCGGTGGGGGAAAGGAAAGGATCGGAGGCGAGGGAAGGTGCTTGGCGTGGCGGCTAGGTTTGGGATGGGCTGGAGAGAGTGAGCTCTCTGAGTATTCGTGTCAAGGCAAGAGTACACTAGGACAGAGCGGAGAGGCGGCGGGGCTCATTGCAAGGTACTTATTTATACGGCACGCAGGGGCCAGGTTTTTTCTTTCTTCTTTTTTTTTCTTTTACATAGGTTGGGTCAAAGACTCAAGGTTCACCAAATCAAATCGGTCTGCAGTCTGCACACCGGGCTAGCCGGTAATCGGTCCGTGGGTATGGCTGGCCGACCGGTTTTACATTTTGAATTTATAAAATTTAAAATATGTTGATGAAAATTTTCTTATAAATACTACAGATTATTTTAAGACTTTTCACTGAAACTAAATTTAAAAATATCCTACCGAATTCAAACTAAAAACCAAACAAGTTTTTAAAAAGAAAAAAGAAAAACCCTTAAATGGGTTGGTAGTCTATAAGACCCAATAGCTCCATACAATACCCTAACACGTCGTGACCCGTGCTAGAGCATTCCCCATCCTTCTCTCGCCTCATCCGCCCAAAAATGACGCACGTCCGCCACAGGAGCACGCAGAGCCACTCTCATACGTCGCCTAGCCAGACGGCTAGGCCGAAAAGCCGCCAGTAAGTTCTTCTCGCCCGCTCAATATGTGAACCGCGCGACTTACTGATTAATCGTTGATTTAGCCCGATAAATCGGCCGGCTAACTACCGGCTTATACTATCGCGTCTGTCCGGACGAGCCGCTGGTAAATCGTACGAGCTAACGGCTTAGTCAGCTTACCGAGCGTGTGGCCCGATTAATCGGCCAGAGAGTCCGATAAGCCGGCCTGCCTAGTAGGGGATAGGGTCGGAGAGATTTTTCCCTTTTGACTTCAAATCCTTTGAAATCAGCACCGCTACTTGTTATGTATGCTAATAGTACTTGTAATAATAGTTGTTATCGCTATTTTCGGGGATGTCGGATCGGATCGATCCCATATGGCAACACGAGGATAACATATATCCAGGATTCAACTACAAGTACTGAGGCAACACGTTTCAAGCAACACCTTGCATCGCGTGGGGAATGTGTAAGGTTGCCGCAACGTTCCGTCGGACACTGTCGATTGCTTTCGGCGGGAGCTTGACAAGGTCCATGAGAAAAAAGGAAAGTAAGAGTAGCGGAAGAGCAAGAAACTTGCAAGTGGAGGGTTCGCATCGTGGTTCCGATGATGATGATGGTGGTGGTGATGATGATGATGATGAGTTATAGGGCACAATACGTGTGTCTAGGGAGGAGGAGGAGCTTAGGAGGCGTGCTCACGTGAGCGATGGCAGTGTGGCATGTATGAGACGAGTGGTGACTCGTCCAAAGAGGTGGTCTCCGTGCCGCGTTTGGGAGAATAGATTCTATGAAGGAGAACTCGTTGTTGCAAGTACATTAAGGCTTTTGTACATCATGTGAATGTGCTACTTTTTGCAGCATCATGGTGGGCCATGTTTGGTTCAGACACTCCGACGTTACAAAAGCTTACTTTGAGATTGGTTCCACGGTGTTGTTCCTCCAGTGGTTGTGAGCGCAACTGGAGCATGTTTGCCTTGTTGTACACAAAGGTGAGGATTCGGTTATCGCATCAGAAGCTCCATAAGCTTGTGTATGTGAACTACAACATAAGGCTACACCTAAAGGATGCAATCAGGTTCATAAGTGTGCAAGGAGGGATCCATTTTCACAGTTCATGGAGTTGTCCTTACATGACACAAACAATCCAATCTGTCACTGGATGGAAATGGGTCGCTCAAACGTGGATCCAGTGCTAGATGAGGAGGACACCGAGAGTGACACACCATTACCATCAAGCATCGTGGCTGAAGGCACTCCAAAAGAAAATTTGGTTAATTGGACAAATAAGAATGTGGGGGACACTCACGTTGGTAAGCGAAAAGCGCAGTTCATGTTACGAAAAACAACCAACAAAGGAAAGAAAGTGGTGGCTAGCGATAATGAGACCGATAATGGTGATAATAGTCCACAATACCAAGAGTCTGCCGATGGCAGTTCGACGACGTCTTCTGATGATGCTGATGGTGGTGCTGGTGGTAGAGGTGTTGGTGCTGGTGGTGGTGGTGGTGGTATTGGTGCTGGCGGTGATGGTGGTGTTGGTGGTCTTAGATGGCTCCGATACATTTCACAAGTACCATTACATTTGCTTCTCAATAAATTAGTGATTGATATCTAACCATATTTTCATAACTATGTAGGGGGATCCTAGTACGAATACGCTAGACAAGACCAATATCACGACGCATCTGAGGAGCGTAGGACCACTCACACAGGGATCAGACACCAATGTCTACAACAAGCATATTGGACCCCCGATTCTAGCAACGAAAGACAAGGTTCGTCTTCACCCCTATCCCTATGTCAGTTGTCCAGTTGGTGAGGTGACACAGCAACCAGTGAGGTGGGTGTACGAAATGGGAGGACACCGAGTACTACCAAATGTCGGTGGAGTCGTGGAGTACGACTTCTGCATGGACCAGTCAGACTTGGGCAGAGTAAAAGGCATAGTTGATGCGTGAGCAAGGTATTATGTTGATATCAATGGAGAAGTACAATATGACACAAGCACAATATCAGTGGAATGCACCCCATGGGAATGATCTTCGACGAAGGATCAACTATGAAACATGTATATGTATCTTTGATTTTGTCTGTGAACTATGAAACAATGTCATGTAATGTATTTGAACTGCTAAATGTTGTTATTGGACTTGTGATAATGTTTGGGGTCATCTTTTGTACAAATTATGGGGCCTCGATGTGCTTTATTTACAAAAATACACATGACTCGGTTTCTATTTCTGTGCCGCCGGTTTATCAGGCTAGGAGCCGATTAATCGGGCTTATCGAACGCTTTATTGGTTTGAAACCGTTTTGAATTCAAAAACTGGACGGTTTAGATTTTGGACGGTTTCTACCGGGTTATCGCGATAAACCGGTTATCGGTCCCGACCGTTTTTCACCCTCCAACTGGTTTGGTGAGTTGGCTATTCAGTTTATTTGAAGCTTCAGTTTGATTTTTCGATTTAAAAAAAGGTTTTCTAAACATTAGAAACCGAGAAGTTTGATTCCGATTTTTTACTTCGGTTTTTGGGTAAAAACCAAACACCAAACTTATATCAAGACAACACATACAACAAGTTTACATGATAGATTACACACAATTTTGAAATGCAAGAATTATACAAGTATAAATATTTAGAGATGCATCATACATGGAATACTAATAAGTGAATAACAATTTAATTGCATCACATAATCAAATAGTCAAATTTTAGAATTGATAAAGTTTGGTATTCAATTTTTTTGGTATTTCGGTTCGGTATATGGTGAAAATAGATTACAATACCGACACTGAACTTCTTAGATACAAAAACCAAAACTAAACCAAACTACTGAAAAATAAATTTTCAGTTTGGTTCGGTACTATTCGATTTTCGGTTTATGGAAAAAAATGTCCATCTATAGTCTGAGAAAGCCATTGTGCCAAGCTTGTTGAAAAGAATAGGCCAAGGAGGGAAACACCGTCTTCCTGGTATTAATAAATATTATATTAAGAAGAGATTGAAACACGGTCCTGGTCATGAAAATCCCCGAACCTTGGCCCCCATCACTAACGGGTCATCACTGTGCACTCTACAGCGGCCCAGCCGGAGGGTGGCTCGCAAGACGTAAGCCACGAGCGCACGGGCCATAGCGATGGGATTTGTTTTGACTAAGCCCGAAATTCGCCCTCCGAGGGATGGAGCCGAGACCTGGAGGTGCTACTTAGAAATTGTAACCATTACGCTAGAGACCCTTTCGCAACTCGTTAAAGATTATAAGCAAGCAACTGAATCAATTCTGTCATTGATGAGGAATGGCCCCAAGTAGCAGAAACAAAGTTTGTTTGAGGGTCTATTGGCCAATGAAGTTTGTACATATGTTGAACTCCAGATCAAGGTCAAAATTATCTCGTCTTTGTTTGGGTTATAGTCAGACAAGATGCTCGTGCCTCGTCAGCTCATTCGGCTTGGCTCGACTCAGCTCGTTTTAGTTTTGTCACGAGCTGAGCTAGCATCTCTAGCTCGATTTGTTAACGAGTCAGCTCGAGTCGAGCTCGTTAGCTCGAACGAGCTAGCATTTATCAGTAAAACAAAGCCTCCGCTTGTGTTGGATGAAGTAATAAGTGGTGAACTATATTACTTTGGTGTTAAATCCATGTGGTATGTGAAATTATGAGTGTTATTAGTTTATTACTCTTTTCTAGTGTTAATTTGGTATAAAATTAATTAGTAATTGATTGTATTGTTGTGTGTGTCTATTGTTTTTGGCTCACGAGCACATACAACAAGTTTACATGATAGATTACACACAATTTTGAAATGCAAGAATTATACAAGTATAAATATTTAGAGATGCATCATACATGGAATACTAATAAGTGAATAACAATTTAATTGCATCACATAATCAAATAGTCAAATTTTAGAATTGATAAAGTTTGGTATTCAATTTTTTTGGTATTTCGGTTCGGTATATGGTGAAAATAGATTACAATACCGACACTGAACTTCTTAGATACAAAAACCAAAACTAAACCAAACTACTGAAAAATAAATTTTCAGTTTGGTTCGGTACTATTCGATTTTCGGTTTATGGAAAAAAATGTCCATCTATAGTCTGAGAAAGCCATTGTGCCAAGCTTGTTGAAAAGAATAGGCCAAGGAGGGAAACACCGTCTTCCTGGTATTAATAAATATTATATTAAGAAGAGATTGAAACACGGTCCTGGTCATGAAAATCCCCGAACCTTGGCCCCCATCACTAACGGGTCATCACTGTGCACTCTACAGCGGCCCAGCCGGAGGGTGGCTCGCAAGACGTAAGCCACGAGCGCACGGGCCATAGCGATGGGATTTGTTTTGACTAAGCCCGAAATTCGCCCTCCGAGGGATGGAGCCGAGACCTGGAGGTGCTACTTAGAAATTGTAACCATTACGCTAGAGACCCTTTCGCAACTCGTTAAAGATTATAAGCAAGCAACTGAATCAATTCTGTCATTGATGAGGAATGGCCCCAAGTAGCAGAAACAAAGTTTGTTTGAGGGTCTATTGGCCAATGAAGTTTGTACATATGTTGAACTCCAGATCAAGGTCAAAATTATCTCGTCTTTGTTTGGGTTATAGTCAGACAAGATGCTCGTGCCTCGTCAGCTCATTCGGCTTGGCTCGACTCAGCTCGTTTTAGTTTTGTCACGAGCTGAGCTAGCATCTCTAGCTCGATTTGTTAACGAGTCAGCTCGAGTCGAGCTCGTTAGCTCGAACGAGCTAGCATTTATCAGTAAAACAAAGCCTCCGCTTGTGTTGGATGAAGTAATAAGTGGTGAACTATATTACTTTGGTGTTAAATCCATGTGGTATGTGAAATTATGAGTGTTATTAGTTTATTACTCTTTTCTAGTGTTAATTTGGTATAAAATTAATTAGTAATTGATTGTATTGTTGTGTGTGTCTATTGTTTTTGGCTCACGAGCTAAATGAGCCAACTTGGACTCACAAATGGGCTGAGCCAAGTTGATTCTCTGGCTCGGTTCCTTAACGAGCCGAGTAGAGATGGCAATGGGTACCCGCGACCCGATACCCGATGGGTATTTACTCCATTAGGGTATGTATGTGGGCTAAATATTCTACCTGTGGGTCTGTTATTGGGCAAAAATCTTCACCCAATGGGTAAACGAGTATTAGAACGTTCTGCCTTCACCCATACCCGTTAACCCGTGGGTATAAAATACCCAATATAAACTTATCTGAATCATGCACTTGGACTTTAGTCATCCAACTTTTTTACTATTAAACAACAATTTAATGACCATATAATGGAACATGTAATGCGCTATGTAGTACTATCATAGTGTTACTACTTTATCCAATTATCTTTGGTGTGTTGAATGGATGGTTAAATGATGCTAGAAATTTTTGTAATGTTATTTATATGGATATACTTACCATTTGTATAGTATAATATTTTGATAGTTGTTTAATTTTTGTGGGTACGGGTGACCCGATGGGTGACTCATACCCACATGGGTATGGGTATGGGGGTAAATTCATATCCGCCAGTGTATATGGGTGACCCGGTGGGATTATTTTTGTGTCGTGGGTATGGGTATGGGGTAGTAATACCCGGTGGGTATTTACCCATTGCCATCCCTAGAGCCGAGTCGAGCGGGCTCGATATCCAGCCCTAGTTTGGGCCCTATGACACCAATGCATCAAAAGTACTAGAGAAAACTTAAGGAAGAGGGATTATGCTTATGAGTGTTGGTTCAGGGCATTGACATAACTATATACACAAGCAATATTTATATAGGTTTGAACTGTGTAAGTGTAATCCTCTAGATGATTGATGTTTAGATGCAAATATGGTTATTGTTTACACGCTTAGGTGGTATCTGAGCTAGCGAGTGAGGAGAGCCCTAACTACCCCTTATGATATCTACCCCTAAGTTGAGCGAGGGAGCTCTGTCCCGATCTATTTCTATGTGCATACTAGTATTAAACAAAAAACTGAAGTGAGAGCTTTTGAACTCGAATCAGAACCCTTTCTATGCTACTCTACACCTTCCTTTTATAGAATAAGGAAGAAGAGAGATACATCCCTGCTTAGGCAAGGGTCCTATCTTACCGTAGTTGTTGTACCATATGCAAAGCATGTCCTTAACGCGTCATAGAGATAAGTGTGGCATGCCACAGTGACACGACTGGTGTCCAAGCTATCAAGGACGGTGTGGTTGAAAGTTGTAGTAGGCGCGCACACTATATATTGCTCACTGGTAACTAGCAATTAGTGTTGTGCCTATAGTGGCACCTTTTGATCACTATGTCATCTCTTGCATTAAATGTGATAGATGGTAGCAATATATTACCCACTCGATGCCACATGTCACTACACCAAAAACATAAACTTCCTACGGTTTTTTAACTTCCTACAGCTTTTATAACAAACCGTAGGAAATAAATAACTTCCTAGAGGCAACTGGTAGCTCTAGGAAATAAACATAACTTCCTACGGTGTTTTATAAAAGCTGTAGGAAGTTAGCTTTCACATGCTGACCCACGCGTGTGGTCAAACGAGTCGCTAACTTCCTACGGTCTACTCTAGGAAGTTAACTTCTCCTGCTAACTTTCTATGGCATACTCTAGGAAGTTAGCTTCTCCTCCTAACTTCCTACGGACTGCTCTAGGAAGTTAGCTTCTCCTGTAAAAAATAGGCGATTTATATACCCGAAACCCTACCTGTTCGTCTCTTTCCTCACCCGCTTGCTCGCACGGAAGCGCCGCCATGGACCCGCCCCTGCCATCGTCGACCGCCCCGGCCCCGGCCAGCACCACCCTCGGCCACGCCAACCCAACCCCAAGAAGAGTGCGTCCGCATCCAAGGTGAGCAGGGCATTGCTGGCATGGCCCCAAGAGGAGACATCGGCCATTACTATCGCATGGGGTCTGCTTGGATATCCCAACCGCTCTGACCTTATCCCTTCACTTTCCACTCTCTCTCTCACGTTCCTCTCCCTTCTATCGAGAACCCATGAATTTAGATGGAGAATACAACGAGGTGATTGTGTAGGTCGCTAATCTTGATCTTATTTGTCATCTCCCATGTCGCATGACTTGTAAAAAACTGATTTGTGGTCCGTCGCAGCTTAGGTAAGCAAAATCCCTTTGTACGCTTTGTATTCTACAACTATATATCAATCTTGTTCATGCAATTGAATGTCGTTGGCTGCTGATTTCATTGTGTGCAGATTTGTTTTCTTGCATATTTCCTTCTTAGTAAATAGATCCACTTTCTTCAGCTTGTGAGATTCATATTTAATTTAGCATGTACATATAACATACTGATACTACTTAGCATCGGTTGCTTTCAATTATTACATTTTTTGAGTAAGTAGAAAATGGACGCTCTGCGTATTATTCAGCCCACTCTGCTATGTGTTATTCATGCAGAACATACTGATATTTTATATAGCCCACTCTGCTATGTATTATTCATGCAGAACATGTGTACTTGTACTATATATATCTATTATTATTTGGGTCGTATAGTTGTAAGACTTCTTACAATGTTTTGTATATTATGGTTGTTACTACCATGTTGTATCCTCTTTTAGTTTAAATAATGGATACATGACATGATGAATGGTATGGCTAAATATGATAATGCAGATGATCCACATGGGCAAGATTCAGATAAACTGGAGTCTGATAGTGATGATTGTCAAGAAGTGGCTGCCCTCAGCTAGTAGCCAAATTTCTTCATATAGTATCAAGGCTAAAAAGATGAAGTTCAAGTTGGGGTCAGTTTTTCTTGTACCCTTTTGGACAAACTAAACTAATTAGTGTTGTGATGATACTAGTGAGTGCTTTGGAATGTGTGCACTCGATAAAACTAAGGTAATAGTAGGTTACTAGGTTCTATTAATTTCCTATGTTGATTTGGCTGTGAGCCACATTTTTGTGATGCAAACTTATATGTACATGCTAGCTAAATAACACACTTGTTCTTTGAGTAGTTAAACTTGATTAGGATAAAACCCTAAACCCTAAACATATTTGACTAAAATTGTTTGGACTTTTTCTTTGAGTAGTTAAACTTGATTAGCATAAAGGAATTGAATCTGAGCTTAGTATTTAACATTGACATTGAGATGTAATGATTCACTGATGCAATTTAGACTTCCACGAAGGGTATGTAGTACTATTTATCTTGAGTTGTTGTGGACCTCATTATCTTGCAACTCATGTTTCATGACTAATAATTATTTCTTATTTGGTGCAGGATCCCTGAAAGGGAATTAGGCTTACACCTAGTCCCTAATTAATTTTGGTGGTTGAATTGCCCAACATAAATAATTGGACTAACTAGTTTGCTCTAGTGTATAAGTTATACCGGTGCCAAAGGTTCACACTTAGCCAATAAAAGGACCAAGTATTGGGTTCAACAAAAGAGCAAAGGGACAACCGAAGGCACCTCTGGTCTGGCGCACCGGACTGTCCGGTGTGCCACCGGACATGTCCGGTGCACCAGAGGACTCCAGTGCAAACTCGTCGCCTTCGGGAAAATCTAGAGGCAACTCCACTATAATTCACCGGACTGTCCGGTGCTCCAACGAAGAGCGGCCTCAGGAACTCGCCAGCTTCGGGAAACTGCAACAGCTGCTCCGCTATAATTCACCGGACATGTCCGGTGTACACCGGACTGTCCGGTGTAACTGCGGGGCAATGGCTACTTCGCGCTAACGGTCACCTGCAACAACAATTAATGCGCGCCAGAGCACGCAGAAGTCAGGCACGCGCGTTGTGGCGCACCGGACACTCTACAGTACATGTCCGGTGCGCCACCGGACATCCAGGCGGGCCCAGAAGTCAGAGCTCCAACGGTCAGAACCCAATGGCTTTGGTGACGTGGCTGGCGCACCGGACATGTCCGGTGTGCACCGGACTGTCCGGTGCACCATGCGACAGACAGCCCCACCAAACGGCTAGTTTGGTGGTTGGGGCTATAAATAACCCCAACCACTCACCATTCATTGCATCCAAGTTTTCCACTTCTCAACCACTTACAAGAGCTAGGCATTCAATTCTAGACACACCAAAGAGATCAAATCCTCTCCAATTCCACACAAGGCTTTAGTGATTAGCGAGAGAGATTTGTCGTGTTCTTTTGAGCTCTTGCGCTTGGATCTCTTCTTTCCTTTCTCACTTGTTCTTGTGATCAAAACTCCATTGTAATCAAGGCAAGAGGCACCAATTGTGTGGTGGCCCTTGCGGGGAAGTTTTGTTCCCGGTTTTGATTTGAGAAAAGAAACTCACTCGGTCCGAGGGACCGTTTGAGAGAGGGAAGGGTTGAAAGAGACCCGGCCTTTGTGGCCTCCTCAACGAGGAGTAGGTTTGCGAGAACCGAACCTCGGTAAAACAAATCCGCGTGTCACACTCTTCATTTGCTTGCGATTTGTTTTGCGCCCTCTCTCGGACTCTTTATTATTTCTAACGCTAACCCGGCTTGTAGTTGTGATTAATTTTGTAAATTTCAGTATCGCCCTATTCACCCCCCTCTAGGCGACTATCAATTGGTATCAGAGCCCGGTGCTTCATTAGAGCCTAACCACTCGAAGTGATGTCGGGAGATCACGCCAAGAAGGAGATGGAAACCGACGAAAAGCCCACTACAAGCCACGGGAGCACTTCATCGGAAAAGTCCCACACCAAGAGGAAGGAGAAGAAGAAGGACTCCTCCAAAGGGAAGGAGAAGAGATCTTCTTCACACCACAAAGAAAAGAAGGAGAAATCCTCTTCCCACAAGCCGCATCGGAGTGGGGACAAGAAAAAGAGGATGAGGAAGATGGTCTACTACGAGACCGATTCTTCATCGGCATCCACCTCCGGCTCCGACGCGGCATCCGTCACTTCTAAACGCGAAGAGCGTAAGAAGTATAGTAAGATTCCCCTACGCTACCCTCGCATTTCTAAACATGCACCTTTACTTTCCGTCCCATTAGGCAAACCACCAACATTTGATGGTGAAGATTATGCTAGGTGGAGTGATTTAATGCGTTTTCATCTAACCTCACTCCACAAAAGTATATGGAATGTTGTTGAGTTTGGTGCACAGGTACCATCCGTAGGGGATGAAGACTATGATGTGGATGAAGTAGCCCAAATCGAGCACTTCAACTCCCAAGCAACAACCATACTCCTTGCCTCTATAAGTAGAGAGGAATATAACAAGGTGCAAGGGTTGAAGAGTGCAAAGGAGATTTGGGACTTACTCAAGACCGCGCACGAGGGTGATGAACTCACCAAGATCACCAAGAGGGAAACGATCGAGGGGGAGCTCGGTCGCTTCCGTCTTCGCCAAGGGGAAGAGCCACAAGACATGTACAACCGGCTCAAAACCTTGGTGAACCAAGTGCGCAACCTCGGGAGCAAAAAGTGGGATGACCACGAGGTGGTTAAGGTTATTCTAAGATCTCTTATTTTCCTTAACCCTACTCAAGTTCAATTAATTCGTGGCAACCCAAGATATACACTAATGACTCCCGAGGAAGTAATCGGGAATTTTGTGAGCTTTGAATTTATGATCAAGGGCTCACGGAAAATCAACGAGCTTGACGGCCCCTCCATGTCCGAAGCTCAACCGGTTGCATTCAAGGCCACGGAGGAGAAAAAGGAAGAGTCTACACCAAGTAGACAACCAATCGACGCCTCCAAGCTTGACAACGAGGAGATGGCACTTGTCATCAAAAGCTTTCGCCAAATCCTCAAGCAAAGGAGGGGGAAGGATTACAAGCCCCGCTCCAAGAAGGTTTGCTACAAGTGTGGTAAGCCCGGTCACTTTATAGCTAAATGTCCTATTTCTAGTGACAGTGACAAGGGTGACGACAAGAAAGGGAGGAGAAAGGAGAAGAGGAGATACTACAAGAAGAAGGGCGGCGATGCCCATGTTTGTCGGGAATGGGACTCCGACGAAAGCTCTAGCGACTCCTCCTCCGACGAGGACGCCGCCAACATCGCCGTCACCAAGGGCCTTCTCTTCCCCAACGTCAGCCACAAGTGCCTCATGGCAAAGGACGGCAAAAAGAAGGTTAAATCTAAATCCTCCACTAGATATGAGTCCTCTAGTGATGATAATGCTAGTGATGAGGAAGATAATTTGCGTACCCTTTTGCCAACCTTAACATGGAACAAAAGGAAAAATTAAATGAATTAATTAGTGCCATTCATGAAAAAGATGACCTTTTGGATTCCCAAGAGGACTTCCTAATTAAGGAAAATAAGAAACATGTTAAGGTTAAAAATGCTTATGCTCTAGAGATAGAAAAATGTGAGAAATTAACTAGTGAGCTAAGCACATGCCATGACACTATTGCCAACCTTAGAAATGAAAATGCTAATTTATTAGCTAAGGTTGATTCTCATGTTTGTAATGTTTCAACTTCCAATTCTAGAGATGATAATGATGATTTACTTGCTAGGATTGAAGAATTGAACGTTTCACTCTCTAGCCTTAGAAATGAAAATGAAAAATTGCTTGCTAAGGCTAAAGATTTTGATGTTTGCAATATTACTATTTCTAACCTTAGAAGTGAAAATGACATATTACATGCTAAGGTTATAGAGTTAAAATCTTGCAAACCCTCTACATCTATTGTTGAGCATGTTTCTATTTGTGCTAGATGTAGAGATGTTGATATTAATGCTATTCATGATCACATGGCTTTAATTAAACAACAAAATTATCATATAGCTAAATTAGATGCTAAAATTGCCGAGCATAACTTAGAGAATGAAAAATTTAAATTTGCTCGTAGTATGCTTTATAATGGGAGACGCCCTGGCATAAAGGATGACATTGGCTTCCAAAGGGGAAACAATGTCAAACTTAATGCCCCTCCTAAAAGATTGTCAAACTTTGTTAAGGGCAAAGCTCCCATGCCTCAGGATAACGAGGGTTACATTTTATACCCTGCCGGTTATCCCGAGAGCAAAATTAGGAGGATTCACTCTAGGAAGTCTCACTCTGGCCCTAACCATGCTTTTATGTATAAGGGTGAGACATCTAGTTCTAGGCAACCAACCCGTGCTAAGTTGCCTAAGAAGAGAATTCCTAATGCATCAAATGATTATGACATTTCATTCAAAACTTTTGATGCATCATATGTTTTGACTAACAAATCCGGCAAGGTCGTTGCGAAGTATGTTGGGGGCAAACACAAGAGCTCCAAAACTTGTGTTTGGGTTCCCAAAGTTCTTGTTTCTAATGCCAAAGGACCCAAAACCGTTTGGGTACCTAAAGTCAAGAACTAAACTTGTTTTGTAGGTTTATGCATCCGGGGGCTCAAGTTGGATCATCGATAGCGGGTGCACAAACCACATGACTGGGGAGAAGAAAATGTTCTCCTCCTACGAGAAAAACCAAGATCCCCAACGAGCGATCACATTGGGGGATGGAAACCAAGGTTTGGTCAAAGGATTGGATAAAATTGCTATATCTCCTGACCATTCTATTTCCAATGTTTTTCTTGTAGATTCATTAGATTACAACCTGCTTTCTGTATCTCAATTATGCAACATGGGCTACAACTGTCTCTTTACTGATGTAGGTGTCACTGTCTTTAAAAGAAGTGATGATTCAATAGCATTTAAGGGTGTGTTAGAGGGTCAGCTATACTTAGTAGAATTTGATAGAGCTGAACTCGACACATGCTTAATTGCTAAGACTAACATGGGTTGGCTTTGGCACCGCCGACTAGCCCATGTTGGGATGAAGAATCTTCATAAGCTTCTAAAGGGAGAGCACATTTTAGGACTAACCAATGTTCATTTTGAGAAAGACAGGGTTTGTAGCGCATGCCAAGCAGGAAAGCAAGTTGGAGCCCATCATCCACACAAGAACATCATGACGACCGACAGGCCGCTTGAGCTACTCCACATGGATCTATTCGGCCCGATTGCTTACATAAGCATCGGCGGGAGTAAGTATCGTCTTGTAATAGTGGATGATTATTCTCGCTTCACTTGGGTATTCTTTTTGCAGGAAAAATCTCAAACCCAAGAGACCTTAAAGGGATTCTTGAGACGGGCTCAAAATGAGTTCAGCTTAAGGATCAAGAAAATAAGAAGCGACAACGGGACAGAGTTCAAGAACTCTCAAATCGAAGGCTTTCTTGAGGAGGAGGGCATCAAGCATGAGTTCTCTTCTCCCTACACCCCTCAACAAAATGGTGTAGTGGAAAGGAAGAATCGAACTCTATTGGACATGGCTAGAACCATGTTTGATGAGTACAAGACTTCGGATCGGTTTTGGGCGGAGGCGGTCAACACCGCTTGCTACGCCATCAACCGGTTGTATCTACACCGAATCCTCAAGAAGACATCCTATGAACTCCTAACCGGTAAAAAGCCCAATATTTCATATTTTAGAGTCTTTCGTAGCAAATGCTTTATACTTGTTAAAAGAGGTAGAAAATCTAAATTTGCTCCTAAGACTGTAGAAGGCTTTTTACTAGGATATGATTTAAACACAAGAGCATATAGAGTCTTTAACAAGTCCTCCGGACAAGTTGAAGTTTCTTGTGATGTTGTGTTTGATGAGACTAACGGCTCTCAAGTAGAGCAAGTTGATCTTGATGAGATAGGTATTGAAGAGGCTCCGTGCATCGCGCTAAGGAACATGTCCATTGGGGATGTGTGTCCTAAGGAATCCGAAGAGTCTCCAAATGCACAAGATCAACCATCCTCCTCCACGCAAGCATCTCCACCGACTCAAAATGAGGATGAGGCTCAAGTTGATGAAATAGAAGATCAAGCAAATGAGCCACCTCAAGATGACGACAATGATCAAGGGGGAGATGCAAATGATCAAGACAAGGAGGATGAAGAACAAAGGCCGCCACACCCAAGAGTCCACCAAGCAATCCAACGAGATCACCTCGTCGACACCATCCTCGGCGACATTCATAAGGGGGTAACCACTAGATCTCGAATTGCACATTTTTGTGAGGATTACTCTTTTGTTTCCTCTATTGAGCCACACAGGGTAGAGGAAGCACTACAAGATTCGGACTGGGTGGTGGCGATGCAAGAGGAGCTCAACAACTTCACTAGGAATAAGGTATGGCATTTAGTTCCATGTCCTAATCAAAATGTTGTAGGAACCAAATGGGTCTTCCGCAACAAGCAAGACGAGCATGGTGTGGTGACAAGAAACAAAGCTCGACTTGTGGCCAAGGGATACTCCCAAGTCGAAGGTTTGGATTTCGGTGAAACCTATGCACCCGTAGCTAGGCTTGAGTCAATTCGCATATTATTAGCCTATGCTACTTACCATGGCTTTAAGCTTTATCAAATGGACGTAAAAAGTGCCTTCCTCAATGGACCAATCAAGGAAGAGGTCTATGTTGAGCAACCTCCCGGCTTTGAAGATAGTGAGTACCCTAGCCATGTTTATAAACTCTCTAAGGCGCTTTATGGGCTCAAGCAAGCCCCAAGAGCATGGTATGAATGCCTTAGAGATTTCCTTATCGCTAATGGCTTCAAAGTCGGAAAGGCCGATCCTACTTTATTTACTAAAACTCTTGAAAATGACTTGTTCGTATGTCAAATTTATGTTGATGATATCATATTTGGGTCTACTAACGAGTCTACATGTGAAGAATTTAGTAGGATCATGACACAAAAGTTTGAGATGTCTATGATGGGGGAGTTGAAGTATTTCTTAGGATTTCAAGTGAAGCAACTCCAAGAAGGCACCTTCATTAGCCAAACGAAGTATACTCAAGACATTCTAACCAAGTTTGGAATGAAGGATGCTAAGCCCATCAAGACACCCATGGGAACCAATGGCCATCTCGACCTCGACACGGGAGGTAAATCCGTCGATCAAAAGGTATATCGGTCGATGATAGGTTCATTACTCTATTTATGTGCATCTCGACCGGATATTATGCTTTCCGTATACATGTGTGCAAGATTCCAAGCCGACCCTAAGGAAGCTCACCTTACGGCCGTAAAACGAATCTTGAGATATTTGGCTTACACTCCTAAGTTTGGGCTTTGGTATCCTAGGGGATCCACATTTGATTTGATTGGTTATTCGGATGCCGATTGGGTGGGGTGTAAAATCAATAGGAAGAGCACATCGGGGACTTGCCAGTTCTTGGGAAGATCCTTGGTGTCTTGGGCTTCAAAGAAGCAAAATTCGGTCGCTCTTTCTACCGCCGAAGCCGAGTATATTGCCGCAGGCCATTGTTGCGCGCAATTGCTTTGGATGAGGCAAACCCTGCGGGACTACGGTTACAAATTAACCAAAGTCCCTTTGCTATGTGATAATGAAAGTGCAATCAAAATGGCGGATAATCCCGTCGAGCATAGCCGCACTAAACACATAGCCATTCGGTATCACTTTTTAAGGGATCACCAACAAAAGGGAGATATCGAGATTTCTTACATTAATACTAAAGATCAATTAGCCGATATCTTTACCAAGCCACTTGATGAACAAACTTTTAACAAACTTAGACATGAGCTAAATATTCTTGATTCTAGGAACTTCTTTTGTTGATTTGCACACATAGCTCATTTGTATACCTTTGATCATGTCTCTTTCATATGCTATGACTAATGTGTTTTTCAAGTCTATTTCAAACCAAGTCATAGGTGTATTGAAAGGGAATTGGAGTCTTCGGCGAAGACAAAGGCTTCCACTCCGTAACTCATCCTTCGCCGTCGCTCCGCGCATCTCTCCATCTTTGGGGGAGAGAACTTGAGTCCAAAGCAAAAGGACTACATCTTTGGTATATTCTTCACTTATTTATTTATGACCAAAGGGAGAGAGTAATTCGAGGGCTCTAATGATTTCGTTTTTGGCGATTCATGCCAAAGGGGAAGAGAGTAAGAGCCCAAAGCAAAAGGACCGCACCACCACCTAACTTTAAAATTGGAGATTTTCAATTGGTAAATTTCAAATTGGTATCTTATTGTGTTCAAAAGAGGGAGAAAGTAGTATTTCAAAATGATATATCAAAACCCTCTTGAACACTAAGAGGGGGATCTCATTTAGGGGGAGTTTTGTTTAGTCAAAGGAAAAGCATTTGAAACAGGGGGAGAGAATTTCAAATCTTGAAAATACTTCGTAAAATCCTATTCATTTACCTTTGACTATTTGCAAAAGAACTTAAAAAAAAATTTACAAAAGAATTTGCAAAAACAAAACATATGGTGTAAACGTGGTCCAAAATGTTAAAAACAAAGAAACAATCCATGCATATCTTGTAAGTATTTATATTGGCTCAATTCCAAGCAACCTTTGCACTTACATTATGCAAACTAGTTCAAATATGCACTTCTATATTTGCTTTGGTTTGTGTTGGCATCAATCACCAAAAAGGGGGAGATTGAAAGGGAATTAGGCTTACACCTAGTCCCTAATTAATTTTGGTGGTTGAATTGCCCAACACAAATAATTGGACTAACTAGTTTGCTATAGTGTATAAGTTATACAGGTGCCAAAGGTTCACACTTAGCCAATAAAAGGACCAAGTATTGGGTTCAACAAAAGAGCAAAGGGACAACCGAAGGCACCTCTGGTCTGGCGCACCGGACACGTCCGGTGCACCAGAGGACTCCAGCGCAAACTCGTCGCCTTCGGGAAAATCCAGAGGCAACTCCACTATAATTCACCGGACTGTCCGGTGTACACCGGACAGTGTCCGGTGCTCCAACAAAGAGCGGCCTCAGTAACTCGCCAGCTTCGGGAAACTGCAACAGCTGCTCCGCTATAATTCACCGGACATGTCCGGTGTAACTGCGGGGCAACGGCTACTTCGCGCCAACGGTCACCTGCAACAGCAATTAATGCGCGCCAGAGCGCGCAGAAGTCAGGCACGCGCGTTGTGGCGCACCGGACACTCTACAGTACATGTCTGGTGCGCCACCGGACATCCAGGCGGGCCCAGAAGTCAGAGCTCCAACGGTCAGAACCCAACGACTTTGGTGACGTGGCTGGCGCACCGGACTGTCCGGTGCACCATGCGACAGACAGCCCCACCAAACGGCTAGTTTGGTGGTTGGGGCTATAAATAACCCCAACCACCCACCATTCATTGCATCCAAGTTTTCCACTTCTCAACCACTTACAAGAGCTAGGCATTCAATTCTAGACACACCAAAGAGATCAAATCCTCTCCAATTCCACACAAGGCTTTAGTGATTAGCGAGAGAGATTTGTCGTGTTCTTTTGAGCTCTTGCGCTTGGATCGCTTCTTTCCTTTCTCACTTGTTCTTGTGATCAAAACTCCATTGTAATCAAGGCAAGAGGCACCAATTGTGTGGTGGCCCTTGCGGGGAAGTTTTGTTCCTGGTTTTGATTTGAGAAAAGAAACTCACTCGGTCGGAGGGACCGTTTGAGAGAGGGAAGGGTTGAAAGAGACCCGGCCTTTGTGGCCTCCTCAACGGGGAGTAGGTTTGCGAGAACCGAACCTCGGTAAAACAAATCCACGTGTCACACTCTTCATTTGCTTGCGATTTGTTTTGCGCCCTCTCTCTCGGACTCGTTATTATTTCTAACGCTAACCCGGCTTGTAGTTGTGATTAATTTTGTAAATTTCAGTTTCGCCCTATTCACCCCCCCTCTAGGCGACTATCAATCCCAAACAAAAGGCCAAAGATGAAACAAGAGACTGGCTTAATTATGTGGTGTGTTGTAATCCTAATTTCTAAATTGCTACTTTTATGCTTTTATGTTTTTATTTTTCATATCTGTTTTTTGTTGTATATACTAACTGAACCACAATGTTAAATCACAATATATGTATACTATTTTATTTGAGAATACGTTGGATCTTTAATTCACTTACGAGGATATTATTTTTGTCCTTTTGGCCTCATATCAATTTGAATACTTCATATTATTTGTAGACCAATGTAGAATAGAATCTTGTGATGATACAATCCAGTACGAACATCAGGTATGAAAATTCATCATCATTTACTTGATGTTAGTTATATTATGATGTAACTCAGCAAATATTATTTGTACATGTATATATTAGACCCCTCCAGCTACCTTGCCGACGCATGAACGAGAAGACGGGTTAGACTTTGTAGAAGCCCTCTTCTCTAGTGGAGGTATCGACCATCACTCGACACTGTACCCCGATGGTGATCGGTGATCGTGAGCTTCCATGTTATGTGTTGTGATACTTGAGAATTTTATTATGACTATGTATAAGATATTGTCTCTTATTATGACTAGATGAGATGTGTCTTATTATGACTATGAATGAGACTTTTATGATGTAATTGATGAGACTATGGATTTAAATATTGTTATGTGATGTGTGTGAGATGTTTTATGTGAAAATATATTGTGCTATATAGATGTTGATATATATGTTATGTTTTGGAATGTGGTGTAAAATAAAAATAAACAACATTTGTAATGCTGGTCAAATTAACTTTCTAGAGGTCAAATGGACCGCTAACTTCCTAGGGGCTATAGTCAACCGTAGGAAGTTAATCGGCTGATGGTGTGAATCTACTAACTTCCGAGAGGCTCCACTGGCTGTAGGAAGTTAGCTAACTTCCTAGAGGGCTCTAGGAAGTTAAGCTAACTTCCGACAAAAAAATTTCGAGAGTCAAACTTCCGACGGGATGGCTTTACTTCCGAGGGTTTAGCTAACTTCCTAGAGTTTAGGGCTAACTTCCTAGAGTTTAGGCTCTAGGAAGTTCACTATTTTGGTGTAGTGTGTGCTCGACCTAGTCAGGGGCACACATGGTGCTAAAGCAGTATCACCCAAGATCATCATGTCCCGCGGACATCCTGGGAGTATGGTGGCCTCTTGCATAAGACCCTCGGCTCATAGGGCCTCGAGGCACAGCCACCATGAGGCTTAGATTCTGATTCACTGGGCCCCAGGAATGCTAAGATGGCATTGAATTGGGCTCTCCATGGACACGTCTTCTCCTATTAAAGTCCTCGAAGGTATTTTGGCAGCACTAGGGGTATGCCTTTTCCTTCGAATACTGACAGCGGCCCTTAGAACCATCGTAGGTGAAAGTACCTAGATGGCTAGAAGGGGTGAATAGCCTATAAAAATTTTCTACAAAGACTAGCAAATTAACTAGTGCAATTTAACTGAATATGTGGCAGCGATTACTTGCACTAATTTTATTCTATAGTTATTTCTTTAAACAAACATATAGCTTGTGAAAGATATGTATGAATATAATAAGTTATGAGCTAAGTATGAGAAATGAAATAAACAATATATATACAACAAGATATTGAATTAGCAACAAGAATATATGAAATGGCAAGGATAGCTCAGAGAGAAAACTACATGAGGCAAGATATGACACAATATTCATTCTCGAGCTTCAGTTGCCCAACAGCAACCTATGTCCTCATTGTGGCAAGTCCAAACTGAGGGTTTCATCTTCTAATCGACATAATAAATCAAGACCATGATAATGGTCTCGTAAGAATTACACTAAAATGACACTCCAACAAGTCATTATTTCACTAGAGTTGCTCTTTGCGGATCTCCAATAGGGATGAGCACAAGAGCCTATTCACAAGAATGATCGAAGCTATCAACAATCACCAAAGCCGACCAATGATCCCATAATCACCGAGACATCTAAGTGATTACAATCACCAAGAGTAATAAGTGTAGATCTAGCCCAACTCACTTCACTAGTGTCACAAGATGCATAAACACTACGAAATACAGTGAAGGTGCTCCAATCTCACCCAAATGATGAACTATGTGATCTAATTGCCATTGACAAAATCCGACGAGGTTTCCTCTAGAAAGACTGTAATGATGTTAGAGGTGGTCATTGTTTGGTCATTTGAACAAAGGTGTGAAGACCACCTGACTTGGGTGGATTAGGTATTCATAATTTGGAGATACATGGATGGGCTCTCAATATGAGGTGGCTCTGGTTGAAGAAAACTCAACCAAATCGAGTGAGGACTGAATTAGAGGTTAAGGTACACCTAAATGTTGCAGCAATGTTTTCCTCTTTAGTAATTTCTCTAGCAGGTGATGGATCACATACACTATTTTGGATAGACCGGTGGCTTCATGGTCATGCTTTTGTTGATATGGCACCAACTCTTATCTTTGTAGTGCCAAAGGAAATTGTCAACACTAGGACAATGAGAGAAGCTCTGAATGAGAACAAATGGGATCTATTGCAAGGTTATCAACACAAGGACAGTGAGAGAAGATTGTCAAGCAGCTTATCGGTCCAAGCTCTCCTTGAATACTTTATGTTATGGGATCTATTGCAAGGTTATCAACTTCAGCGAGGAGCTCCATATCAACATCTTTGGACTCCTTCTGCCTTAGGGAAGTACTCATCCAAATCGACATATCTCTATTTATTTAAGGGCAATTACCTTTGAGCCGTCAGGAAAATACTTGGAAAATCTAGGCTCCCCAAGATGTAAATTTCCCCTCTGGTTGGCCTCTTTAAATCGATGTTGGACATCATACCACTTATCTCGTCGTGGATTGGATCATCCTATGCAATGTCTTCTTTGTGGCCAAGAAGAGAGGAAACGATAGAGCACATCCTAATTCAGCGCGTGCTTGCTAAAGAACTATGGTTTGATATCATATCTCTCATTGGGATGCAACGCCCCACTCCAGGAAACGAGGAAACTAAATTCTAGAACTGGTGGCATAATGCAGAAAGGACAATCCCCATGACCCAAGTAAAAGGCTTCGGTTGAGTAGTAAATTTTGTTGCCTAGTGGCTTTGGAAACACATGATTCTATGTGTCTTTGATAGGGCTACTCCGAGCATCAATACTTTTACTTAGGACATCAAGCATGATGTTAGGATATGGTGTGTGGGTGGGGTTGCATGGAGTGTGACCTTAGTACTGTCATTTTGCTGATTGGTTGTTATTATTATTTTTTAGTCATGGATAGTTTCATGTATGCTTGTTGGTGGCTAGGGCTGGAAACGAGCCAAGCTCGACTCGGTCATATTGCAAGCTCAGAGATCAGGATTGGCTTGGGCTCGTTTAGGCTCGCGAGCCATCACACTAAATCCAATTTAGAGCATAAAATGTATATTTTCATTATATATAAAATAAAAAATATGTACCAAAAATTCAAGAACATGATTTAAACCATATCTAGTATTAGATTCATAAAAAATTAAGAAAATAAATTAATAACATAATAAAATAATAATGTCACAACGTAGCACTACATGATATAATAAGCTCGTGAGCCGGATAAGGCTTGGCTTTGGACTCGTTCAGCCTCACGAGCCTGAGCAAGCTTGCAATCTTCGAGCTTTTTTTGTAGCCCTATTGGTGGCCACCGTAAGGAAGCTCTTTGATGTTTGCACTGGTTATCTAAGACTCGTTTTTTTCTTCTTAATATAATGATACTGATACGTAATTATGCCGTGTTCTCGAGAAAAAAAGTGAGTGGAATGTGTTTCTAAACCTTCAGAATGTGCATGTAAGTGATAGAGGTTGTGGGCTCATGCTCATTGGCACGTCCGGTGGGACCACTACAACAAACTTTTGCAATGGCGGAAGGGGATGATGATCCAAACGCGGTAATCCCAGTGGCCATAGAGCAGTTGACCGAAGAACCACCGAGACCATCGGCAAAGCCTGACAAATTCAAACCAGAAGAAGAGGCGGAAGCTGTTGATAAGGCGCCACATCGGGTTCTGATCATGCCGAGTGGAATATGCATTTCATGCAAGACTAGTTAGCAAGGCAAGCACATCCTTGTTACAGCACAAAGTCTTAACGAAAGATATCCATAGGTTTCTTTTTCCTCAGCTAAAACCACCAGATTACAATTACAAAAGCATAGCAGCACTTAACCATGTAGAACAAAGGGACCATATCTTTTTTTTTCAGTCCTGTTTCACTATCATATGGAAAGTATTGGTCTCATCTTCATCAGCAAGCTCCTTGAGAACCTCGTCATCGATTTCGGTCACACGGTTTTGCAATGGGTCATCGAAATGACGGCCAAAGAAGACCATTTTTGCGATCCAAGCTTTCCTCCTGTTACTGTTGTATTTATCTTCCTCCCATGTCCCAGACGCCACAAGAAGGTAGACAAACACCATCCTCTCCTGGCCAGGCCGGAACGCCCTCGCGATTGCCTGCCTTGTCTTGGAATGGTTCCACTCCGAATCAAGCATCACCAGTCTGGACGCGCCGGTGAGACTGATACCCTCGGCACAGGCTGTAGTTGAAGCAATCAGCACCTTCCTCTTCCCTCTTCTGTCGCTGTTGAATTTATCCATGACATCTGACCGCACATGCAGTTCTTGGTCTCCCTGCAGCACCAGGACTTCCTGCCCAAGGCGCCATCCAAAGACGATCTCTATGAGCGTGACCAGGAAGGCTATCGGGGCCACGTTGTGGCAAAATACCAGAACCCTCTCCCCTCTGAACGAGGACTTGTGCAACAGATCAATCACAAACTTTGCCTTGCAACCAGCAGCAAAGTTCCGCTTGTACTTGTCAACGCTAGCTACTTCTGCTGGGGTGAAGTAAGTGCTAGCACACTTGGTTGTGTTTATAAGCCAAGGATGGATAGAAGCAATTGTGATGAGCAGCTCATACTCGAGAGGGTAACGCGCATTGCCTGACAAGGGCATCAGCAGTTTCGCCAGTACCTCTTCCTGGACGTCGGTGGGTTTCATGAAAAGGGTATAAACACGTATACCCGGAAGAATGTTCAGTTTTGTACCTTCGAACGAATCGATGAATCCTTGAGTAAGCTCATTTAACAAGGAGATGCCATCCATCCTGTCATGTTTGCTGCTAGACTCTATCTTGTGCCCCACTCTTTCCACAAAAACATGCCTTGCCAGTGCTTCTTGATGTTTGCCGGTTCGGCTCCGTGTTCTCTTTTCTGATTCTGTAACCAGCGTGGTCATAACGTCGTTGACAAAACGAGGTCTGGCCAAAGACAAGGTGTTGAAGTACTCTTCAAAGTTGTTCTGAAAGACCGTGCCAGACAAGAGTATCCTGAATTCAGTCTTCACCTTCATCAGCAACTTTCTCAACTTTGATTTGTTGCTCCTTGGGTTGTGCCCTTCATCAAGAATCAATAGCCCGGGGTTGTTCATCAAAACTTTCGTTATGAACGCCTGATGACGCAGTTTTGAGTCTTCTTTCGTAAGCGATAAGAAGGAAGAATACGTCATGAGAAGAATGCTTGGTTCCTCATGCCACTTGCATAGTTTGTCCAGACAATGCATGATGCGCATTGTTTTCCACGATGGCTGGTGGAAACTCTTCAAAACCGCCTGCAGTTTCGAACTAAGACCCCCCATCAGTTTGCTTGTTCTGTTAGAGTGGTGAAGCACATGTAACGGAAGCAGGATGCCCCATTTCTGAAACTCTGTCCTCCAGGTATGGATTGCAGCTTTTGGAGTAAGGACCAATGGCCGGCTTCTTGGGTGAACTTTCAAGTAACTGACAAGAAACGAAATCAGCAGAAGAGTTTTACCCGCTCCTGGAGTATGTGCAACCACACAACCACCTCTACTTGTTGAACCATCCATTTCTTCAAGCTGTAATGATCCTGCCAAGTTTTTCCATATAAATTCGAAGGCTTTTCTCTGATGAGCAAGTAACTTTGGTTCAAGATCAGTGATTGAAGCCCACACATTCCCAGATTCCTTGATTTTGGAGAATTCTGGAGCACAAATCTCAAAAAAGGAAAGGTCAAGTACATGACCATCCTGGCCAAAATGGTTCCTTTCAGGCCTCTCGTGGTCCTTACCAGTGAACTGCCAAAAAAAATGAAATATGCATACAGTCAATAATGGGGTCTCAAGTAAAATAAAAGGGAACTAACTTGATTGCTGTTTGAAGCTACCATTGGTGGAAAGATATCCTTTGCCTCAATGCATACAACATTGCACAGTCTGCAGGTCAGACCAAGCTGTTCGTCCAGCATGCAGTCATGATGACAGTGCTCTCCTCCTTTTCCTAAATCAGTATTGCTCTCATGAACGACTTCTGAATCTGTCATCTGGAAGTCCAAACATTTTATTAATTGTGACAACAAAACAAATATGTTTGTATCTTAAATAATGGTTGAATATGTTCATAGAAAAAGAGGAAGGCAAACTACAAAACAAAACCACTCACCTGCTTTTGTTCAAGAATTGCTACTGTGGCCAGTGCATAGTCCATTTCTTTCCACAATTCGTCAAGCTCATCCTTCTCCTCTTGACTATCAGCGGAAGATGGCCACGTAAAATCCACTTCTTGGTAAGCACGTACACAGCCATCCAATATCTGGTCACCAAACTTAAAGTCAGAATCTCTCTCCACTTCACACTGGATATTTCCGATGCATTGGTCTATCATTCGCTTGTACTCTATTTGGCACATGTGTTTCTTTCTTTTCCTACCCCTCTTTTGGCAGAATGCTGGTTCACTATTGCCATCTAGGCTTCGAGACGAAGCAAATGGCTTTAGTCGAAACCTCGGACGCTCTGTATTCTTTGCTGGCGTATGTGGAATGTAAGAATCTGAACACCCTTGGTCTGTTGTGTTCTTCTTTATTTCCATTGAGATCTGTTTCTCTTTTACAGGCAAAGAGCACTGATTTCTTTTCACTGGGTACTTGTGCTCGGCTGCCATAGACCTTGGATTTTCTAAGGCCTCTTCATCACTTGATTCTCTCTGCTCTGATGAATCACAACTCAAGCCGCTCTCCGAATCTTCATACTTAGTAGATGGTCCATCTGCTTCTTTCTTGTTGTAGGTCCGGTTGAAATTACGCGCATCATAACTAGTAAAGCGATCTGGTTGAGTTTTCATACGCTTTGAGCGTCTTATGTCCACATGCGCATACAAGATCTCGACATCTTGTGCACTATCAGATTCTCCCTTCACGGCGATACACCCATCTTCTGTGAGATTGCCTTCTTCAACCTGAGTGACTGGAACTGTTCTGGTAATTGGGCGTAAAGCCTCACCACGTGGTTTGAATGATATTATGTCCATGTTCTTCCCAAAACCTGGAGGTATGCTCATGGAATCAATACTATCCCGTGCTTGGTCTCCTTTGATGATCTGGTAAATGATGTTGCCGTCGACCATCTTGATGTTGAATTCCATTCTCCTCAGGCTAGACAAAACTATGAGGTATGCGACTTCCAGGGAGAATCTTGCACTTAGCAGCTTGCTTCTGTTATGATGGAAGCAGTCCACTGCAGAATTCCATCGCACGCTCCCATCCTGGAGCTCCTCAGGTTGGAGATTCTGCAAGATGCAGATGTCGTCTATCGTCACTACGTCAGCTATTGTACCGGATATCACTTTTTCTTTGCTGCCTGGGCACTGGTCTTTGTAGAAAATAACGGCAAACAAGCATAGGCACCGGTCCGATTGATGGTTTCTCTTGATTTTGATGAGCCTTGCATCACGGCAGCACAACAGTACCTGCACGTATAAAGAGAACAAAGCGGATGTGAGATGATGCATCCATTCCATATTGAAGTAAGGATAGCAAAGATGGAAGGAAGTGACATACAGAATCTTTTGTTTCTCCTCTGTAAACTGCTTGCCATACACAAACATCGGCGCCTGGCTTGAGAACATGTGAGCAATCCGAGCAAGTTGCCTTTCTAGAACGAACGCGCAGATAGGACCCATCAATATCATGCTGGACTGCGACTGCGTATCCAGAGGAGACAAATTTTACAAGCAAACCACCATCCCGTATCATTATAGAATTGGCTCCATGCCATGATCCGTTATGAAACGCCTCAAACGCTGCAAGCAACGGATAGATCCTAAGTTTCTGTCCGCTGGCACAAGAGATGCAGGTGCTGAAACTATCACTTACGGACTGGAGCGATGGGGTTGCTGTGGTGGCCTGTGGATCCCTTGACCATGTTGACAGCAATATTACTTGAGGCACATGAACACAAACGAAAGTGCCTGCTAAACACAACACAGACAAAAGAAAAGTTCATAGCCAAAATGGAACAAAGATTCGGCTTTGGTTACCGGTGACTGACTCACGGCGGCAACGATTAAAGAAAACCCCAGCCCCGGTTCTGACAGAGACGAAGATAATCAACCCACACAATAAAAGCAGGGCTACCTTACCGGATACCAGTAGAAGGAAGACAATCGATTGCACTGCCGCTGTGGATGGGCAATGCGGCGGCCGGCGGCCGGCGGCTGGCGGCTGGCGAAGTATACCAGGCCGTTGAACAGTGAAGAAGATGGGTTGGCCGTTGGGGCCTTGAGGAAGGAAAGGAAGTGGAGTGGAGTCCACAGTCAAGTCCTCAAGCTCCAGGTGTCCAGCCAACAAATGGCATCGCCCGCTTTTTTTTTTAATCATCATCGTGGGCCCCAGCGAGGAGTGAAGGCAGCGCGCACCCGAAACCCAAAAACAGAAGTGTAAAAGGCTGACTAATTTACCATATTTAGCGTAACTTTTTTTAGATATTAGTTCTTCAATTCAAAAGGCTAACCTTACTTGAAGTATGACATAATTAGCCACGAACTAAACAGACCCTTGATAAGACAACGGGTCTAAAAATATATTCTCGGACCTTTAGATTACACCGTAAAAAATTGTATCATATATATCTTCTCTATCTTCAATAACGTTATCTAAATTTGATCCTCTATATTTACAATATTACTCAATTTCATAATCTACATTTTATTTTTACCAACCTTGTACTTAAAAATTTAAATTTATTGTGTATTTCATGAAATTTAAATATTTGTTACATTACTTTTCAATTTTAGCGAGGAATTCTTATCGCTTCTAATAAGCAAAATAGTATACCGGAAATTTGTATTATAAATTGTTTGACGCAAAAAAACGATCTTACGCTGGAAAAGTTACACACACGCCCAACAAGACGTACTGGTACACGAACAAAAAAAGTAAACAACGAGCAAGACACCGTTTACCGAACGCTAGAAAGACGCTAGATTTAGTAGACGACACACCCATGCTACAATTTACTGGGTTAAGACTGCCTCCAGCAATACACGCTAAATGGTTCTGTACTCTAAATTTAACTGCCTCCAGCAATACACGCTAAATGGTTCTGTACTCTAAATTTAGAGTACGAAACGTTCTCTATGTCGTCCAACAAGGAACTCTAAAAGGAACTCTAAAATATAAAGGACGTACGGCGAACGCTAAACGTAGAGGAGTCCTTACGCGCACTATCCGTCTGCTCAGCCCTGGGGCCCGCTCTTCAATGTGGTCATCCGTCTGCAGCTACCTCTACTACCTCTGTTGGCCGATTAATTCTATTCTTTTTTTTGCGTGTAAATCTAATAGTAGCAGCACTTTTGCTAATTGGGATTATTAGATTAGTATTATCAGTTTATGTCCAATATATATATAGATATGTACGTAGACGGCGTTATGAAAAAATGATTAGTAATGTCGGTTGCAAAATGTAATTATTATAATTAGTTCCTAATTCATTTTTATAAAATTTCTAAAAATAAATAACTTCATTTTTCCATTACGCACATAAGTTCAAATTGTATTAATATAAAAAATAAGTATTAAAAATGAGTATATGAATTCTGTTAGATATAGAGTACCGAATTTAGAGGACGTTGCTGGAGTTGGCGAAGATATAGAGGACGAAATTTTTTAGAGAGTTCTGTAAAGGACAGAGAATATTCCTTTAGGGGATAGAATTTAGGGGGACGTTGCTGGAGACAGCCTAATACCAAACACTGCTGGATGTGTACAAATCTCCTTCAACCGAAAAAGAGGGTGTTTGAATACACTAAAACTAATAGTTAATGGTCATGCTACAATTTACAAATATAAACACAACTACAAGCCGGGTTAGCGTTAGAAATATAATCGAGTCCGAGAGAGGGCGTGAAAACAAATCGCAAGCAAATAATGAAGTGAGACACGAGGATTTGTTTTACCGAGGTTCGGTTCTCTCAAACCTACTCCCCGTTGAGGAGGCCACAAAGGCCGGGTCTTTTTCAACCCTTTCCCTCTCTCAAACGGTCCCTCCGACCGAGTGAGCTTTCTCTTCTCAAATCAACCGGGAGCAAAACCTCCCCGCAAGGACCACCACACAATTGGTGTCTCTTGCCTTGGTTACAAGTGAGTATTGAACACAAGAAAGAATGAAAGAGAGAAAGCAATCCAAGCGCAAGAGCTCAAATGAACACGGCAAATCACTCTCACTAGTCACTAGGGCTTTGTGTTGAATTGGAGAGGATTTGATCACTTTGGGTGTGTCTAGAATTGAATGCCTAGCTCTTGTAAGTGGTTGAGAAGTGGAAAACTTGGATGCAATGAATGGTGGGGTGGTTGGGGTATTTATAGCCCCAACCACCAAACTTGACCGTTGGCTGGGATGTCTGTTCGATGGCGCACCGGACAGTCCGGTGCACACCGGACAGTCCGGTGCCCCCGCCACGTCATCACTGCCGTTGGATTCTGACCGTTGAAGCTTCTGACTTGTGGGCCCTCCTGGGTGTCCGGTGCACACCGGACAACTTCTGTTCATTGTCCGGTGCGCCGGAATGGGCGCGCCTGCCTTCTGCGCGCGCAGAGCGCGCATTAAATGCGCTGCAGGTAGCCGTTGGCGCCGAGTAGCCGTTGCTCCGGGGTCGCACCGGACAGTCCGGTGCACACCGGACATGTCCGGTGCACACCGGACATGTCCGGTGAATTTTAGCGGACTAGCCGTTGGAGTTTCCCGAAGCTGGCGAGTTCCTGAGGCCGCTCTCCGTGGCGCACCGGACACTGTCCGGTGTACACCGGACAGTCCGGTGAATTATAGCGCGAGTGCCTCTGGAAATTCCCGAAGGTGACGAGTTCGAGTCTGAGTCCCCCTGGTGCACCGGACATGTCCGGTGGCACACCGGACAGTCCGGTGCGCCAGACCAGGGGTGCCTTCGGTTGCCCCTTTGCTCCTTTGTTGAATCCAAAACTTGGTCTTTTTATTGGCTGAGTGTGAACCTTTTACACCTGTATAATCTATACGCTCTGGCAAACTAGTTAGTCCAATTATTTGTGTTGGTCAATTCAACCACCAAAATTAATTAGGGACTAGGTGTAAGCCTAATTCCCTTTCAATCTCCCCCTTTTTGGTGATTGATGCCAACATAAACCAAAGCAAATATAGAAGTGCATAATTGAACTAGTTTGCATAATGTAAGTGTAAAGGTTGCTTGGAATTGAGCCAATATAAATACTTACAAGATATGCATGGATTGTTTCTTTCTTATATAACATTTTGGACCACGTTTGCACCACATGTTTTGTTTTTGCAAACTCTTTTGTAAATCCTTTTCAAAGTTCTTTTGCAAATGGTCAAAGGTAAATGAATAAGAGTTTGCAAAGCATTTTCAAGATTTGAAATTTTCTCCCCCTGTTTCAAATGCTTTTCCTTTGACTTAACAAAACTCCCCCTAAAGGAGATCCACCTCTTAGTGTTCAAGAGGGTTTTGATATACATTTTTGAAAAACTAATTTTCTCCTCCTTTTGAACACAATAGGATACCAATTGATAAATACTCTTGGAAAGCACTAAGTTTTTGAAATTGGTGGTGGTGCGTCTGTGGGGGATAGATATCCCCTGGGTCCACTAAAGAAGTAAAAGGCCTCACGAAAGGCCCAAGGGCCCGATAATTCGTAAGGTCATTCTTTCGTGGGCCTAGGGAAAGACAACCAATGAAGGAGAGAAGACGTGAGACCGGCCTGGTGCAAACCCGAACGGCCCACATTGCTGAGCGAATGATCGCAGCGGAGACCCGACTTTCCCGCGCTGGAGCCCCCATGCAACGGAGCCGTGCGAGGATAAGTCGGCGAGGATCACGCAAGATAAACTCGAGAGGTTCACTATCTTTCAGTTACTTGTTGTTATCATATCCACATGTACTGCCCCACGGTCGAGTATATAAGGCCTAGGGGGCACCCCTTCAGAACGATCGATCGACCCTTTACTTAGCCACCCACGTCAACTCTCTATATTCTCAATCCAGAGAGCCCTCTTGTAACCTCATTCACCAAACATACTCATCAGGACGTAGGGTGTTACGCATCTCTAAGCGGCCCGAACCTGTAAACCTTGTCCACTGTCCCTCGTGCGACCGACACGAACCATTTTGCTACAGTTGTCGACACCGTCCTACTCCTAAAACACCTTGAGGGGCAACCCCGGGTGTGCGGTCGGACCCAAAACACCGACAGCTGGCGCGCCAGGTAGGGGGTGTGTCGACGATCCAAGCTAGCTCAATGGCCGTCACTTTCCACAGCAAGATCGCCGTACGTCCCGGATCTGTATTCTGCTTCGGGACAATCTCGTCCGTAGCGGATGAAGAAGGAATTCTACACCGCCTCGCAGATCTGCCGAAACAGAGGTCTCCTCCAACCAACTCCGAAAACGCTGGAAAGACGCTACCTCCGGCTCTTCGGAAAAAGATCGTCTCCGGGGAGGCTGGAGCTAGAAGCTCGCTGACCCGGAAGACTCCGCTGTCCACTTCCCCGACGAAAGAATGGACACAGGTCGTGAGAAAGAAGGAGACCAGGGCGAGGCAAGTCGTTCTTCCCGTTCCTCCGGCCTCAAAGGAGAACGGAAAGAAAATCGCCGCAACAGCAGCACCGTTCTACCCCGACGTCCTCTTCATCGGGAGAGCAGAGTCGCCCGCCGTCTCTGACGATGAACCGACCGCGCCTGGAGAAGAACCACCTCAGCGAGAATCCCGCCGACGAAGAAACCGACGCAGGAACGTTCGGCGGCATCACACAGCTGGAGAACGGGATCCGGAGCAGCCTGTCTCGCGAGACGAGGTCTCAGAGATAGGAGAAACTCCAGAAGAACGCGTCTTCAGGGAACGAAGGAACTCCCGACGACGTGATCGCCGGCGGACTCAGGAGCAGGCCGAGCAAGATGCAAGGCAACGACGCGAGAATCCGCTCTTCGGGCGCAACCTGAACCCCGACTTTGCCCGAGCTATGAACACGCCGAGCGAAGTCGGAGGCGTTCTAGCTCGGATAGCTGACGGTCTTCCTCGGACTCCCGACGCCGAAGGATACCGACGCCTGTTCACTCAGGCGGCCAACCATCTTCTACCGCTCGCTCACCCGCCGAACGATTTGCGACACGCCATCAACAGTCGCCGAGACGCGCGAAGCTCTATCAATGCTTCGCGCGAACGGCGGCATGAGAACGAAATTCACCGTCGGGAGGAGTATGACCGAGATCATGGCTTCCCGACTCAAAGTCAGGCCACCAGGACTGAGTCGGCAACAACTTCGACTGGTGGTACCACCCGGGGATGGTCGAGGAACCACCACCACCACTCCCCTCCCCGGGACAGGCGTCATCCCCGACGACAGGAGGACACGTGCGGAGTATCCGCTCTTACTCCGCGCCTTAGGGCCATCCAATGGCCTCCCAACTTCAAGGTATCCAATGTCGACAAATATGAACCTAAGCAGGATCCAGGGGGTTGGTTAGCCGTCTACACCACCGCTGCTCGGGCTGCCGGAGCATCCGAAGACGTCATGACCGCGTATCTGCCCATCGTCCTTGGGCAAGACGTGCTGCAGTGGCTACGACATCTACCCCGACACTGCATCGACGACTAGGGAGACTTCAGTCGACGTTTCACCGCCAACTTCCAGTCTCTCTCCGACAAGCCAGCGCAACCATGGGACCTCAAATCCATCAAGCGCCGGGGGGATGAGACTCTTCGGTCATACCTCAAAAGGTTCCAGACCATGAGAAACCGCATCCCCGAAGTCACGGAGGCGGCCGTGATTGAGGACTTCTACAGAGGATCCAATGACTCGGCTTTCGTCCGAGCCATACTGCAAAAGGCGCCAACTACCTCCGAGGAGCTGTTCCGGGAAGCCGACCTCTACATCACCGCCGACGAGCGGGCCCAGGATCTCATCGGAGGAGCGAAGCCTGCACCGGCAGCACCACGACGCGACGCGAACCAGCCATCCGACAAACGCTGGGAGAAGAGGCCTCGAGAAGAAGTACACGCCGCCGGGCCACCCGCCTCTCGCGCCCGAGGAGGACCTCGTGGAGGCGAGCGCACGCTGGACGACATCCTCGACGCCCAGTGCCCGTACCACAAAGACATGTGCCACACTCTTCGAAACTGCCGGGACTTCAAGCACTCCGTCGGGCACGGCCGACCCTTCCAACCTCTACCGCCTCCTCCGCCGAGGGGAGGACCAGATGAACCACGACAGCCCCATCGGCAGGAGGAGGGGGAAGGAGGAGCTTTTCCACGCGTTGACAGGGAGGTCAACGTTATCTTCGGCGGACATGGGTCGCAGGAGAACAAAAGACAACAAAAGCTCAACGACCGCCAGATACTAGTGGCAACCACCGGTCCTCCCGCCCCATACCGGTGGTCAGAGCACCCGATCACCTTCACTCGGGAGGATCAATGGCTCAACTTCGACCATCCAGGCAAATACCCGCTCCTCGTCGATCCGGTGATCCGAGAGAGCCGGGTAAAGAAGGTGCTAGTGGACGGGGGGAGCAGCATCAACGTCACCTTCCCCCGTACGCTCCAAGGCTTGGGAGTTCACCTCAAAGAGCTCCACGAGTCGGACACTCCTTTCTTCGGCATCGTGCCGACGGAAGGGGAATACCCGCTGGGCCACATCTACATGCCGGTTACCTTCGGAACTCCGGAGAACTACAGAACCGAATTCCTGAGGTTTGAAGTGGCAAACTTTGACTGCGGGTACAACGCCATCATCGGAAGGCCAGGATTGGCCAAGTTCATGGCCATTCCACATTACACATATATGATACTGAAGATGCCGGGACCACGAGGAATCATAACTGTGCGCGCCGACTTCCAAGGCGCCGCAGAGTGTTTCCGAGTGGCCATTCAGGCAGCCCTCACCACCAAGCCGTCGACGGTTCCTTCTACATTGGCGAACTCTAAGCCTGAGGAGGACCCCACAGTACCGGCGAATGAAGCTCAGGCCGCGACCTCTATGCGGCCGACTGAAGAAACCAAAAGAATCAACCTGGGGTTCGCTGACGAGCGTAAGACGGCCATCATCAGCTCCAGTTTGAGTGACAAATAGGAAAGCGCGCTCGTCCAGTTCCTGCAAGATAACCGAGACGTATTCGCATGGCAACCTGCGGATATGCCGGGAGTCCCAAGAGAACTGGCCGAGCACAAATTGAAGGTTTATCCCCAAGCGAGGCCGATCCGGCAAAAGTTACGTCGTTTCACGCCCGACAAGAGAGAGGCCATTCGTGCCGAGTTAGCTCGCTTGGTCGCGGCTGGATTTATTAGAGAGGTATTACACCCCGAGTGGTTAGCCAACCCTGTTCTTGTACTCAAAAAGAATAAAGTGGATTGGCGCATGTGCGTCGACTATACTGATCTCAACAAACACTGTCCGAAGGATCCCTTCGGGCTCCCGAGGATAGATCAGGTGGTGGATTCCACCGCTGGATGTTCTGTGCTGTCTTTCTTAGATTGCTATTCCGGGTATCATCAGATTAGTTTGGCAAAAGAAGACGAGGAGAAAACGGCGTTCATCACCCCGTTTGGTGCTTTCTGTTATACCTCCATGCCGTTCGGCCTCAAAAACGCTGGAGCAACTTATCAGAGAGCCATTCAAACATGCCTAGCCGATCACTGGGGCAAGCGTGTGGAGGCTTACGTTGATGACGTGGTAATCAAAACTGAGAATTCGGAAAACTTCATCGAAGACTTACAGCTGGTTTTCAACAGCCTGAGAAGATATAGATGGAAGCTCAATCCTGAAAAATGCGTTTTCGGGGTACCAGCAGGAAAGTTGCTCGGATTTATCGTCAGCCACCGGGGAATTGAGGCTAATCCAGATAAGATCGAAGCTATCATGAAGATGGAAGCTCCTCGGTCACAAAAGAAGGTTCAGCGACTCACTGGATGTATGGCAGCTCTGAGCAGATTTATATCTAGACTGGGAGAGAAAGGTTTGCCATTTTACAAGCTGCTTAAGAGGGTGGATAAGTTTCAATGGACTTCAGAAGCACAAGAAGCTCTAGAAGCATTGAAAAAATTCTTGACAACACCACCAGTACTGAAACCACCTCGGCGAGCTACATCAACTCAACCGGCTGAAGATTTGCTGTTGTACATCTCTTGCACGACTCACGTGGTAAGCACCGCGTTGGTAGTCGAGCGAGTAGAAGAAGGACATGCCTACCCAGTACAACATCCTGTTTACTTCATCAGTGAAGTTCTGGGCCCCTCAAAGAAAAAGTATCCTCAAGTTCAGAAGCTATTATACGCAGTACTTCTAACTGCCCGTAAGCTGCGCCACTACTTTGACAACCACAAAGTCATAGTAGTCACTGGTTTTCCAATAGGGGATATTCTTCACAACAAGGAAGCCATTGGCCGAATAGCCAAGTGGGCTTGCGAGTTAGGGTCACACGACATCGAGTTCCGACCTCGCACCGCCATCAAAACCCAAGCACTAGTTGATTTCGTATCAGAATGGACCGAACAGCAAGTACCGGATAATCCAGAGACTGCAGAAGTATGGCGAATGTATTTTGATGGCTCGCTGAAGCTGCAGGGAGCAGGAGCAGGAATTCTCTTCACTGCACCTGGAGGCGAACACCTCAAGTACACCCTCCAGTTACTATTCCCGGCCTCCAACAATGCAGCTGAGTATGAGGCTCTGATCCATGGATTAAATATTGCCATATCACTAGGCGTCAAGAGATTGATGGTATACGGAGATTCTCTGGTAGTTATCAGCCAGATAAACAAGGAATGGGATTGCTCAAGTGATTCAATGGGAAAATACTGCGTTGCCGTCCAAAAGCTGGGAGATAAATTCGAGGGTCTGGAATTTCATCATGTAGAAAGAGATCGGAACACGGCAGCCGATGCACTGTCCAAGCTCGGATCCGGTCGAACTCAGGTCCCACCTGGAGTCTTCGTGCAAGAAATCCTGCAGCCGAGTATCTCGATGGATCAAGCAGAAGAGTGCAACGTCGTAGATCAACCCGAGTCAGACTCTGATGACTGGAGACGGCCGATTACTAAGTATATAAAGAATGAAGAAGAACCAGATGACAAGAACTCGGCAGAGCGAATTGCCAGACAATCGGCTCACTATACGCTCATTGGGGAGGTATTATACAGGAGGGGCGCGTCAGGCGTCCTCATGAAATGCATTCTCCCGTCTACCGGGAAGCAACTTCTGAAGGAAGTCCATGCAGGGCAATGTGGAGTACATGCAGCCTCCAGAACACTAGTTGGAAAGGTCTTCAGGTCAGGATTCTATTGGCCAACAGCAAAGAACGATGCAGCCGAGTTAGTTCAGAGGTGTGAAGCTTGCCAATACCTGTCGAAGCAACAGCACATGCCCGCACAGCAACTACAGACCATACCAGTAACCTGGCCTTTCGCATGCTGGGGACTGGATATGATTGGACCTTTCAAGAAAGCTCAAGGGGGATATACTCATGTATTGGTGGCGATTGACAAATTCACTAAATGGATAGAGTTCAAGCCCATTGCTTCTTTAACCTCTGCTAAGGCCGTGGAATTCATACAGGATATAATATTCAGATTCGGGATACCAAACAGCATCATCACTGACTTAGGATCCAACTTCACCAGCTCAGAATTTTTGACTTCTGCGAGCAAAAAAGCATTCAGATCAAGTACGCATCTGTAGCACATCCAAGAGCCAATGGGCAGGTTGAGCGAGCCAACGGAATGATACTGGAGGCACTCAGGAAAAGAGTCTTCGATAAGAATGAAAAATTCGCAGGAAAGTGGATAAGAGAGCTGCCTTATGTTGTCTGGAGCCTGAGGACCCAACCTAGCCGAGCCTTGCATGGAAACACTCCTTTCTTCATGGTCTATGGGTCGGAGGCAGTGCTACCTGCTGATCTCAAATTCGGGGCACCAAGATTGATCTTCGAAAGCATAGCAGAAGCCGAGGCTACCAGGCTGGAGGATATTGATGTACTTGAGGAAGAACGACTGAACGCAGTAATCCAATCTGCACGGTACCAGCAGACTCTGAGGCGCTATTACGACAAGGCTGTGCGGCAACGTTCCTTTTCGATAGGGGACCTCGTCCTCCGCCGAATTCTAACGGGGGAGGGACGGCACAAGCTATCACCCTTATGGGAAGGACCCTTCATGGTAGCAGAGGTCACTCGGCCCGGATCGTATCGCCTCACCCAGATGGATGGCACAGAAGTTGGGAACTCCTGGAACATAGAGCACCTCAGAAAGTTTTACCCCTAGCTGTATTTCAAAACAGCCGGGGCGACCATGTACTCTGTAAAGTGGAAATATGTCATCAATAAAGATAGATTTCAAAGATACTCGGTTCGTTTACGATTGACTTGCATTCTTACTCGGGGTGACCACTATACCCTGCTAACGGAGCAATCGACTTAAGTCGGCAACGACTTAAGGCGGTGCAACATGCTCACGCTTACTTAACTCGGGGCGACCACTATGCCCTGCTAACGGAGCAATCGACTTAAGTCGGCAACGACTTAAGGCGGTGCAACATGTTCACGCTTACTTAACTCGGGGTGACCACTATGCCCTGCTAACGGAGCAATCGACTTAAGTCGGCAACGACTTAAGGCGGTGCAACATGCTCACGCTTACTTAACTCGGGGCGACCACTATGCCCTGCTAACGGAGCAATCGACTTAAGTCGGCAACGACTTAAGGCGGTGCAACATGCTCACGCTTACTTAACTCGGGGTGACCACTATGCCCTGCTAACGGAGCAATCGACTTAAGTCGGCAACGACTTAAGGCGGTGCAACATGCTCACGCTTACTTAACTCGGGGCGACCACTATGCCCTGCTAACGGAGCAATCGACTTAAGTCAGCAACGACTTAAGGCGGTGCAACATGCTCACGCTAATCCAACTCGGGGTAACCACTAGGCCCTACAAACGAAGTTATCGGCTGAAGTCACTGATGACTTAAGTCGGTACAGCATACTCGCGCTCATGCAGTTCAGGGGATGACTTCTATATCCCGCAAACGAATCTCACAATCATCATGCATCGTTTCATTACTACAAAATTACGAACTAATGAATTCTGATACAATAAAAGAGTAATCATGATATCTGAATACTAAACTGAAGTCCTCTAACTCGATCATACTAACTGCGCGCTCAAAGCACGCAAAATGTCTTCTATTTGGCAATATCTTTCTCAGGAGCGACCGACGAAGAAGGGCGACTCGAGGAATCAGGGGCAGCGATCACGTCAGCCCTTATGTCCTCAGGAACAACCACGCCGGGTCTCCTCATCAAGATTCGTCCTGCCCGAATAGCCTTGTCCATGGCTTTGTCGCGCTGGGCTTTGAGAGTAACAGCAGTCTCCTCTGCAACCTTAGCAGCCAGTCGAGCGTTCTCTAACTCCTGGGCGATGGACTTCTTGGAAGCTCGGAGTTCCTTGATGGTGGCATCCTTTGCTGATAGCAACTGCGTAAGACGGGTCACTTCATCCGAAGATTCCTGCAGCTTGCAACGCTGATTGTCCAGTTCCTCCATTGTGAAACGGTGGCTCCTCTCCAAGATGGTCAGCGAGTTGCTAGAATCACGACACAATCTGTCCAGATTGTCGCGAGAAGCAGCAAGGATACGTTTCTCTTCCTACAAACAAAAATCAACTCCTTCGGAATCCAAGCAAGTAATAAGAGCATAGCAAGGTGAGGCACGGTCTCGTAAGTTACCTTTTCAGAGTCAAGCCGAGCATGAAGAGAAGAACTCAGAGCGTTGGCGTCATCCAAAGCAGCGGAGACTTGATTCAGTTCAGTCTGGCTTTGAGAATACTTCTCCTCGAAGTCAGCGCATCGTTGAGCCATTTCAGCTTGATCTTGGGAATGTTTTTCTTCAAGAACTGCAATCTGCCGAGTCATTCCTATCAAGGGGTAATCAAATGAAATAAGGTCAGAAGGTAAAACAATCCACGAACAAAGGCAAAGAAGAAGAAGGAAAAGAGCACCAACCAGCATTTGTTGCCTCCAACTCGGACACACGACGTTGAAGCGACACTGGATTCCAGCACGCAAGAGACGAAGCCACTTCCGGGACAGAAGCACCCTACAATCTCAGCTGGCTGGCCATCCCATTCACTAAAGCCTGATGAGAAGAACAGATGAGTATAATGGCAACAGTTCATGCAATGTAGGGATCAAGCTACAATACAACACAAATACCTGGAGGTTGGAGAAGAACGAAGGTATTCCCAAATCAGGAGAAATCAGTGGATAATCAGGTACAAGACCACCATCCGAAGCAGCTTGCAACGGATCAGTAGGAATCAGCTCAGTGCCTTCGACAGAGCCAAACGCCAGATCAGCGGGAACGCTGCCCTCTAAAGCAACTCCCTGATTCGGAATTTGGGCTACAACCATGCAGCCAGAATGTGGAGGCGAACCCGCGTGAACGTCCATGGAAGTGCAGGAAGGAGACCCTGCTCGGGCATCCTCGGGGGCTGGGTAACAGTCGGCACTGCCCACTCGAGCCGGGTCATCTCCGGCAACACCCTCGGGGGCTGGGCAGTGACTTACACTCTTCGCCCGAGCTAAGTCATTCCTGGCGACATCCTCGGGGGCTGGACATGTGTCAGCACCATTCTTGGGGCCTAGGCTTTCTGCAGTAACCACCTCTAAGGTTGACAGGCCTTCAGCCACTTCCATGGGACCAGGACAATCCAAGTCAGCATCCTGACCCTCGAGATCGTGCTCTAAGGTCGACGAGGCACGGGATGACCTCAACCCAGCATCAGGCACGGCAGCGCAGATCTCTGTTGCATCAACATCCACAGGCTCTGATAACAAATCCTCTGGGACCATATCCTCTAGAGTTTGATCAAAGTTGGCCAGGGACAGTTCTTGCAGACCAATAAGGGCAGACAAAGCAGGAGAAGGAACTCCACTACTTCCACCGCTGGCAATGAACTGCCGACTGTTTTTCTGAGTTAATGGAGTTTCATTTTCTTCCTCCTCATCTTCCACAGTAACAGCACAAACAGCATCCTCATTGGGGTCAGCAGCAGGCGGAGCACACCCATTGGGATCAATGTCAGCAAGGCCAGTTGCAGTCATTTCTTCAGCAGCAGGAGCTAAGGTACGGGCATCCTCATCAAAACTGGATACTCGCCGGAGGCGTCTTCTCTTTTTCTTTTGCTCGTCAGCAGAAGGCTCAGGCTGACTGGTTCGGCTAGGACGCCTCGGGCGAGTACTGACAGGTTTCGGGACATCCAAAGTTGTATCAACCTCCGGGAGGGGCACCACTGCCAACGTACCATCAGGAGCAGCATCGGATGAATCCTCAGCTAACAGATCAAGCATGTCATTTATGTCGGCATCACTAGGGTTCAGAGGCACTTCAAAATAAACCTGCCGTTCATCATCTGGAATCTCCCCGAGCGAAGCAACCAAAGTACTGACTTCTTCATCAGAGGGTCGCACTCTAAGACCCAAATTGCTGTCGGTCACAGGTGGATTTGACACAAAAAGGGTGAAAGCTTTGGGAGGAGGAAGGTTCCAAGCCGAGTATGCTACTGGAGCACCAACATTTGAAACTTTACCCCTGAGGATCATCTCAAGTCGGCCCAACAAGTCAACAGAAGGAATTCTCCTATTGGTAACCCGAGTTGAGTCGGCCAGCCCTTGATACAGATATGCCGGATAGGCCCTGTCTTTTAGTGGCTGAATGTTCTTGAACACAAAATCAGTGACTACAGCTTCGGCAGTCAGACCTCTCTCTTTTAGTAATCCGACTTCAGTAAGCAACACGCCTGCCTCGGCCACTTCTTGATCCGTGGGGGACTCAGTCCAACTTGGAGTACGAACGTCTGGCTGTCTTCCTGACCGGGAGGGGAGAGAATTTCCATAATTATCAACTATAAACCACTCCAGACGCCAACCTTTAATACTATCTTTGAGGGGTATCTCGAGATACTCGGTCTTCCGCCCCCGACGCATCTCCAAACTTGCACCTCCGACCAACTGATGTTGCCCCCCGGCCATCCCAGGACGGCAATGATACAGATACTTCCATAAACCAAAATGCGGCAGCACGCCGAGATAAGCTTCGCAAAGGTGAACGAAAATGGAAATTTGGAGAATGGAATTAGGGTTCAAATGAGTCAGGTTGATGTGATAAAAATCAAGGAGGCCGCGGAAAAAAGGAGAGATGGGAAGGCCGAGGCCGCGGAGAAGGAAAGGAGCGTAAACTACAGACTCGTGGGTATCCTCTGTTGGGACAGTTGTCCCGTGGCAAATCCGCCAAGAACAGAGTTCTCGCGGAGGAAGAACCCCGATGGAGACAAGACGGAGAAGCTCAGTTTCAAAAATAATGGACATGTGGTTACCTGCGAAAGGTAACTGACTGTTGGGGTCGATTGCAGGGATCACCGCAGCAGATGAGTTCGCAGTTTTTCTCTTGGGCGCCATCTTGTTTCTCACTGGCGGACAGAATAGGAGGCGAGTGGCAGAGGAGATTCAGATGCGAGAATGCAAGAACTAGGGCACGGAAAGCAAAGGCGGCTAAAAGCGCAACTCTTATGGGATATTCTTAAGACAGATACCATTTCAAAAAGTGCCCAGTCATCACCCGGCAGCTATTTCCGAAACCTCAGCATGCCACGTGGACATCTGGCAGTTATTTCCGAAAAAGCCGACGCGCCACCTCATCACTCGGATATTATCCTCAAAATAACCCGCGCGGCTGGCAATTACTCAGCGTTGCCTCTAAGACGCCGACCCCGTATTCAATCGCTCGGCATTACTTCTAAAATGCCGACGAAGACCTTCAAATCACTCAGCGTTGCCTCTAAGACGCTGACCCCGTATTCAATCGCTCGGCATTACTTCTAAAATGCCGACGCAGACCTTCAAATCACTCGGCGTTGTCTCTAAAACGCTGACCCTGTATTCTATCGCTCGGCATTACTTCCAAAATGCCGACGCCGACCTTCAATCACTCGGCGTTGCCTCTAAAACGCTGACCCTGTATTCTATCGCTCGGCATTACTTCCAAAATGCCGACGCCGACCTTCAATCACTCGGCGTTGCCTCTAAAACGCTGACCTCGTGTTCAATCGCTCGGCATTACTTCTAAAATGCCGACGCAGACCTTCAAATCACTCAGCGTTGCCTCTAAAACGCTGACCCTGTATTCTATCGCTCGGCATTACTTCTAAAATGCCGACGCCGACCTTCAGTCACTCGGCGTGGCCTCTAAAACACCGATCTCGTGTTCGATTGCTCGGTGTTACTTCTAAAACGCTGATGTCAACCTTCAATCGCTCGGCGTTGCTTCTAAAACGCCGATGCCGACTATAATATTACTCGGCAACTACTTCTAGAAGCGTCAATGTGATGCGCAAGTTATTCATCTGCAATATCAAAAGAGCCAGTTCAACAGTCAGAGAAAGCGAACCACCGAGATGGGGCCAACGACAGTTCTTCATTAAGGGGAAGTTAATCAGTTTACAAACCAACTCTTCACGAGTTGGTGCTTCCCTACTTCTACTCTACATTACTACTACTACTAAACTACACTATACTACTCTACATTACTACTACATTATTCTAACTATATTAATATCTAAAGACCAGTGGCGTTTAGCCACTGGCCCTGCCGCCACTGCCCTTGCCGCCGCCGCCCTCGGTACTGCCCACGCTGCTGCCGCCCTTGGTGCCGCCTTTGCCGCTGCTGCCTCCGCCGCCGTTGCCGCCATCACCGTCGCTGTCGCCACCGTCGTCATCGTCGCCGTCGTCGTCGTCGTCATCCTCGTCCTCGCCGCCGTCCGAGTTCTCCTCGTCCGAGGAGAACTCAGACTCATCCGAGCCCTCGAGCCCGGAGCGCTCGACGGCCCGGATATATGTCCAGACCTCCGCGGCAATCCCCTGGGAGTCGTCTGAATCATCAGACGACGCCAGGGGAGAGACGGGAGCTGGAGATCCCTCGGACTCGGAGGAGAACTCCTCCTCCGAGTATTCCGAGTCGCCGAAATCCTCCGATGGAGGAGTCGGCTCACGCTTGCGCTTGTTGTTCTTGCCCATGGTGGAAGCAGACAGAAGGGAGGAGAAGAAGGCCGTAAAGAGCAGCGAAGAGATATGAAAAAACCAGAGAAGCAAAGGGGTTATTTATAGAAAGGAAAGGCAACCGCTCACCTCCAACCGCGGCCACTGAACAGTCGCAAAGCATTCAATAAGCACTTCCACCCGTCTGAAGACACGCCAGGCGGCTGACGCTGTTTCATGCAACACTACACCCATTGGGACTCCAGTCAACAGGGCAAAGAATATGATTACACTAGCCGTCCCATCGCGTTACTACTCAGAAGCAGTCGGCTAAAACACTCAGCGTACCAAGCTGTCCCTTGCCCACACCCATTGGGGGGGGACGCCCAGGAATTATCAGTATATTTTTCAAAATGGTCACATCCGTGCAGGGCACGCAGTAAATACCTCAAGACAAAAATGAGATATCAGTAAGGATCAGAGGAAAGCCAAATATAGCCAGCAAAGTACAAGATATGGCCGACAGAAGCGACACAATGAATAGACAGAGAACGTCCATCAAACGTCCAATCAAGTCGCAGAAGCAAATAAATTGCGTTACCCAGCAAAATGGATTGCAAACTCGGCTACTAAAGACAAAAAAGATGCTGACCTCCGCATCAAAGTATTGATGACATAATGCTGACCTCCAAAGCATAATGCAAATAGCTTCATGCCAATTCTTACAAGCAAAGGGAAGACCTTCGAACGGATTATCCTTAAAAAATCCATTTGAAGGTCGGGGGCTACACCCATTGGGTGCACCTCCGGTGCACCCCATGGATTACCATTCCAAGCCAAGAAAGTACCGACCTCTAAGGTGTGAGACAAGATTAAAAGGCCAGCCCTCAACCAAAACGCAGGGGCACCATTGGAGATAAATCTTTGAGGAAGACCTTCGAGTAGATTGTTTTCTAAAATCTACTCGAAGCTCGGGGACTACACCCATTGGGTGCACCTCCGGTGCACCCAATGAAGTCCAGAATCTTACAATCCAGAATGCCGACTTCTAAGGCACGAGCACAAAACTAAACTTTGGTCGAACGAGTGATCAGAGCAAGAGAAGGCAGCAGGGAGACACTTCTTGGACCTTGGATCTTTGAGTTGATTACCTCTAAATCAACCCAAAGATCGGGGGCTTGTGGGGGATAGATATCCCCTGGGTCCACTAAAGAACTAAAAGGCCTCACGAAAGGCCCAAGGGCCCGATAATTCGTAAGGTCATTCTTTCGTGGGCCTAGGGAAAGACAACCAATGAAGGAGAGAAGACGTGAGACCGGCCTGGTGCAAACCCGAACGGCCCACATTGCTGAGCGAATGATCGCAGCGGAGACCCGACTTTCCCGCGCTGGAGCCCCCATGCAACGGAGCCGTGCGAGGATAAGTCGGCGAGGATCACGCAAGATAAACTCGAGAGGTTCACTATCTTTCAGTTACTTGTTGTTATCATATCCACATGTACTGCCCCACGGTCGAGTATATAAGGCCTAGGGGGCACCCCTTCAGAACGATCGATCGACCCTTTACTTAGCCACCCACGTCAACTCTCTATATTCTCAATCCAGAGAGCCCTCTTGTAACCTCATTCACCAAACATACTCATCAGGACGTAGGGTGTTACGCATCTCTAAGCGGCCCAAACCTGTAAACCTTGTCCACTGTCCCTCGTGCGACCGGCACGAACCATTTTGCTACAGTTGTCGACACCGTCCTACTCCTAAAACACCTTGAGGGGCAACCCCGGGTGTGCGGTCGGACCCAAAACACCGACAGCGTCCTTTTGCTTTGGGCTCATACTTTCTCCCCCTTTGGCATGAATCGCCAAAAACGGAATCAGTAGAGCCCATCGAAGTACTATCTTCCCATTTGGTCGTAAGTAACTGAGTTAAGATTATACCAAAGACGAAGTCCGGTCCTTTTGCTTTGGGCTTTTACTCTCTCCCCAAAGACAAGGTCCTTTTCTTGGAGCAACGGCGAAGGATGAGTTACGGAGTGGAAGCCTTTGTCTTCGCCGAAGACTCCAATTCCCTTTCAATATACCTATGACTTGGTGTGAAATGGACTTGAAAAACACATTAGTCATAGCATATGAAAGAGATATGATCAAAGGTATATAAATGAGCTACGTGTGCAATCTAGCAAAAGAAATTGCGCGAATCAAGAATATTGAGCTCATGCCTAAGTTTGGTAAAAGTTTGTTCATCAAGAGGCTTGGTAAAGATATCGGCTAATTGATCTTTAGTGTTAATATAAGAAATCTCGATATCTCCCTTTTGTTGGTGATCCCTAAGAAAATGATACCGAATGGCTATGTGCTTAGTGCGGCTATGCTCGACGGGATTGTCGGCCATTTTGATTGCACTCTCATTATCACATAGCAAAGGGACTTTGGTTAATTTGTAACCATAGTCCCGCAGGGTTTGCCTCATCCAAAGCAATTGCGCGCAACAATGACCTGCGGCAATGTACTCGGCTTCGGCGGTGGAAAGAGCAACCGAATTTTGCTTCTTTGAAGCCCATGACACCAAGGATCTTCCCAAGAACTGGCAAGTCCCCGATGTGCTCTTCCTGTTAATCTTACACCCTGCCCAAACAGCATCGGAATAACCAATTAAATCAAAAGTGGATCCCCGAGGGTACCAAAGCCCAAACTTAGGAGTATAAGCCAAATATCTCAAGATTCGTTTTACGGCCGTAAGGTGGGATTCCTTAGGGTCGGATTGGAATCTTGCACACATGCAAACGGAAAGCATAATGTCCGGTCGAGAAGCACATAAATAGAGTAAGGAACCTATCATCGACCGGTATACCTTTTGATCCACGGACTTACCTCCCGTGTCGAGGTCGAGATGCCCATTGGTTCCCATGGGTGTCTTGATGGGCTTGGCATCCTTCATCCCAAACTTGCTTAAAATATCTTGAGTATACTTCGTTTGGCTGAGGAAGGTGCCCTCTTGTAGTTGCTTCACTTGAAATCCTAAGAAATACTTCAACTCCCCCATCATAGACATCTCGAATTTCTGTGTCATGATCCTACTAAATTCCTCACAAGTAGATTCGTTAGTAGACCCAAATATAATATCATCAACATAAATTTGGCATACGAACAAATCATTTTCAAGAGTTTTAGTAAAGAGAGTAGGATCGGCCTTGCCGACTTTGAAGCCATTAGCGATAAGGAAATCTCTAAGGCATTCATACCATGCTCTTGGGGCTTGCTTGAGCCCATAAAGCGCCTTAGAGAGCCTATAAACATGGTTAGGATACTCACTGTCTTCAAAGCCGGGAGGTTGCTCAACATAGACCTCTTCCTTGATTGGTCCGTTGAGGAAGGCACTTTTCACGTCCATTTGATAAAGCTTAAAGCCATGGTAAGTAGCATAGGCCAATAATATGCGAATTGACTCAAGCCTAGCTACGGGTGCATAGGTTTCACCGAAATCCAAACCTTCGACTTGGGAGTATCCCTTGGCCACAAGTCGTGCTTTGTTCCTTGTCACCACACCATGCTCATCTTGCTTGTTGCGGAAGACCCATTTGGTTCCTACAACATTTTGGTTAGGACGTGGAACTAATTGCCATACCTCATTCCTCGTGAAGTTGTTGAGCTCCTCTTGCATCGCCATTACCCAATCCGAATCTTGAAGTGCTTCCTCTACCTTGTGTGGCTCAATAGAGGAAACAAAAGAGTAATGTTCACAAAAATGTGCAACACGAGATCGAGTGGTTACCCCCTTATGAATGTCGCCGAGGATGGTGTCGACGGGGTGATCTCGTTGGATTGCTTGGTGGACTCTTGGGTGTGGCGGTCTTGGTTCTTTCTCATCCTCCTTTTCCTGATCATTTGCATCTCCTCCTTGATCATTGCCATCATCTTGAGGTGGCTCATCTTCTTGATTTTGCCCTTCATCAACTTGAGCCTCATCCTCATTTTGAGTTGGTGGAGATGCTTGCGTGGTGGAAGATGGTTGATCTTGTGCACTTGGAGGCTCTTCGGATTCCTTAGGACACACATCCCCAATGGACATGTTCCTTAGCGCTATGCATGGAGCCTCTTCATTACCTATCTCATCAAGATCAACTTGCTCTACTTGAGAGCCGTTAGTTTCATCAAACACAACGTCACATGAGACTTCAACTAGTCCAGTGGACTTGTTAAAGACCCTATATGCCCTTGTGTTTGAGTCATAACCAAGTAAAAAACCTTCTACAGTTTTAGGAGCAAATTTAGATTTTCTACCTCTTTTAACAAGAATAAAGCATTTGCTACCAAAAACTCTAAAGTATGAAATGTTGGGCTTTTTACCGGTTAGGAGTTCATATGATGTCTTCTTGAGGATTCGGTGAAGATATAACCGGTTGATGGCGTAGCAGGCGGTGTTGACCGCTTCGGCCCAAAACCGGTCTGGTGTCTTGTACTCATCAAGCATGGTTCTTGCCATGTCCAATAGAGTTCGATTCTTCCTCTCCACTACACCATTTTGTTGTGGCGTGTAGGGAGAGGAGAACTCATGCTTGATGCCCTCCTCCTCAAGGAAGCCTTCGATTTGAGAGTTCTTGAACTCCGTCCCGTTGTCGCTTCTTATTTTCTTGATCCTTAAGCCAAACTCATTTTGAGCCCGTCTCAAGAATCCTTTTAAGGTCTCTTGGGTTTGAGATTTTTCTTGTAAAAAGAATACCCAAGTGAAGCGTGAATAATCATCCACAATAACTAGACAGTACTTACTCCCGCCGATGCTTATGTAAGCAATCGGGCCGAATAGATCCATGTGCAGGAGCTCTAGTGGCCTGTCGGTCGTCATGATGTTCTTGTGTGGATGATGAGCTCCAACTTGCTTCCCTGCCTGGCACGCGCTACAAATCCTGTCTTTCTCAAAATGAACATTTGTTAATCATAAAATGTGTTCTCCCTTTAGAAGCTTATGAAGATTCTTCATTCCAACATGGGCTAGTCGGCGGTGCCAGAGCCAACCCATGTTAGTCTTAGCAATTAAGCAAGTGTCGAGTTCAGCTCTATCAAAATCTACTAAGTATAGCTGACCCTCTAACACTCCCTTAAATGCTATTGAATCATCACTTCTTCTAAAGACAGTGACACCTACATCAGTGAATAGACAGTTGTAGCCCATTTGACATAATTGTGAAACGGAAAGCAAATTGTAATCTAAAGAATCTACAAGAAAAACATTGGAAATAGAATGGTCAGGAGATATAGCAATTTTACCAAGTCCTTTGACCAAACCTTGATTTCCATCCCCAAATGTGATCGCTCGTTGGGGATCTTGGTTTTTCTCATATGAGGAGAACATCTTTTTCTCCCCTGTCATGTGGTTTGTGCACCCGCTGTCGAGTATCCAACTTGAGCCCCCGGATGCATAAACCTACAAAACAATTTTAGTTCTTGACTTTAGGTACCCAAACGGTTTTGGGTCCTTTGGCATTAGACACAAGAACTTTTGGTACCCAAACACAAGTCTTTGACCCCTTGTGTTTGCCCCCAACAAACTTGGCAACTACCTTGCCTGATTTGTTAGTAAGCACATAAGAAGCATCAAAAGTTTTAAATGAAATGTCATGATCATTTGATGCATTAGGAGCTTTCTTTCTAGGCAACTTGGCACGGGTTGGTTGCCTAGAGCTAGATGTCTCACCCTTATACATAAAAGCATGATTAGGGCCAGAGTGAGACTTCCTAGAATGAATTCTTCTAATTTTGTTCTCGGGATAACTGGCAGGGTACAAAATGTAACCCTCGTTATCCTGAGGCATGGGAGCCTTGCCCTTAACAAAGTTAGACAAATTTTTAGGAGGGGCATTAAGTTTGACATTGTCTCCCCTTTGGAAGCCAATGCCATCCTTAATGCCAGGGCGTCTCCCATTATAAAGCATGCTACGAGCAAATTTAAATTTCTCATTTTCTAAGTTGTGCTCGGCAATTTTAGCATCTAGTTTAGCTATATGATCATTTTGTTGCTTAATTAGAATCATGTGATCATGAATAGCATCAACATCAATATCTCTACATCTAGTACAAATAGTGACATGCTCAATGGTAGATGTAGAGGGTTTGCAAGAATTAAGTTCAACAATCTTAGCATGAAGAATATCATTTTTATCTCTAAGATCGGAAATAATAGAATTGCAAACATCAAAATCTTTAGCCTTAGCAATCAAATTTTCATTCTTTAATCTAAGGCTAGCAAGAGAAATGTTTAATTCTTCAATCCTAGCAAGCAAATCATCATTATTATCTCTAGGATTGGGAATTGAAACATTACAAACATGAGAATCAACCTTAGCATTTAAACTAGCATTTTCATTTCTAAGGTTGTCAATCATCTCACGACAAGCGCTTAGCTCACTAGGTAATTTTTCACATTTCTCAATTTCTAGAGCATAAGCATTTTTAACTTTAACATGCTTTTTATTTTCCTTGATTAGGAAGTCCTCTTGGGAGTCCAAGAGATCATCCTTCTCATGGATGGCACTAATTAGCTCATTTAATTTTTCTTTTTGTTCTATGTTAAGGTTGGCAAAAAGGATACGCAAGTTGTCTTCCTCACCACTAGCATTATCATCACTAGACGATTCATATTTAGTGGAGGAGTTGGATTTAACCTTCTTCCTTTTGCCGTCCTTTGCCATGAGGCACTTGTGGCCGACGTTGGGGAAGAGGAGTCCCTTGGTGACGGCGATGTTGGCGGCGTCCTCGTCGTCGGAGGAGTCGCTAGAGCTTTCGTCGGAGTCCCACTCCCGACAAACATGGGCATCGCCGCCCTTCTTCTTGTAGTACCTCTTCTTCTCCTTTCTTCTCCCCTTCTTGTCGTCGCCCCTGTCACTATCACTTGATAATGGACATTTAGCAATAAAGTGACCGGGCTTACCACACTTGTAGCAAACCTTCTTGGAGCGGGACTTGTAGTCTTTCCCTCTCCTTTGCTTGAGGATTTGACGGAAGCTCTTGATGACGAGCGCCATTTCCTCATTGTCGAGCTTGGAGGCGTCTATAGGTTGTCGACTTGGTGTAGCCTCCTCCTTCTTCTCCTCCGTCGCCTTGAATGCGACGGGTTGAGCTTCGGATGTGGATGGATCATCAAGCTCGTTGATCTTCCTCGAGCCTTCGATCATGCACTCAAAACTTACAAAATTCCCGATAACTTCCTCAGGGGTCATTTTAGTATATCTAGGATTACCACGAATTAATTGAACTTGAGTGGGGTTAAGGAAAATGAGAGATCTTAGAATAACCTTAACCATTTCGTGGTCGTCCCACTTTGTGCTCCCGAGGTTGCGCACTTGATTCACCAAAGTCTTGAGCCGGTTGTACATGTGTTGTGGCTCTTCCCCTTTGCAAAGTCGGAACCGACCGAGCTCCCCCTCGATTGTTTCCCGCTTGGTGATTTTGGTGAGCTCATCTCCTTCGTGCGCGGTTTTGAGCACATCCCAAACTTCCTTGGCGCTCTTCAACCCTTGAACTTTGTTATACTCCTCTCTACTTAAAGAGGCGAGGAGTATTGTTGTTGCTTGAGAGTTGAAGTGCTCGATTTGGGCCACCTCATCCTCATCATAGTCTTTATCCCCTACGGATGGTACCTGTGCACCAAACTCAACAACATCCCATATACTTTTGTGGAGTGAGGTTAGATGAAATCGCATTAAATCACTCCACCTAGCATAATCTTCACCATCAAAAGTTGGTGGTTTGCCTAATGGGACGGAAAGTAAAGGTGCATTTTTAGAAATGCGAGGATAATGTAGGGGGATCTTACTAAACTTCTTACGCTCTTGGCGTTTAGAAGTTACGGAGGGCGCATCGGAGCCGGAGGTCGATGTTGATGAAGTGTCGGTCTCGTAGTAGTAGGGATGAAAACGGGACGGATACAGCCGGATATAGGGTCATCCCGTATCCTACCCTAATGTATTTCTCTCGGATACGGGACCGGATACGGGTAGTTAAGATTCGGGACGGATACAGGACGGGGCCGGGTAATAATCCGGACGGGTAAGAAACGGATAACGAATACTACTCGGGTAGGTACCGGATAATTGTCGGGTAGTTCATCCGATGATATTAATTGTCCAACCATCCATAAGTTAAGCAATACATAATCATGTATATGATACATCAGATGTAAGAAAGGAAACCGGTAAAATTGACATCATGCAGTTCAAAGTTGCTTATCACAAGAACATTGTAGAACCAACACCGCAATATTTAAAATTCATAAAATATTCTAGTTCTAAAAATTTGCAAATAAGTTACAAAAACTAATAAACATTTTATATGAAGATAACTCAAGTCCTCGTATAAAAATGATAAAGTGAAGTACTGATTATATTGAAACTTGGATACTTACACTAATTTCACATGTAACTCATACAAATAAGTGAAAGTGAAAGGAAAGAAATGTGGGCATCTTATAGATCTTATGATCCAAACATTTTTTATGGTTACATATGGACATACGTTGTATCTCCGTAAAATTTCACAATTTTTTGAGGCTATTTATGTATTATTAATTTCTTGTCATAGAAAATCATCAAAATACAATTAAATCATTAAAATATTGTTTAAACAAAAACATGATGTATTACAAAATCATAGATCTCTTCAAGCTCTACAATTTTCATATAAACTTTATCTTCATCCGATTTCATATGTAAAAGTTATGATTTTATAACTATATTATGCAGAAAAAGAAAAAACGGGTACCCGAATTCCGGGTACCCGTATCCGACCCGGGATTTTCGGGTACTGACCGGGTATTAGTGATTCCGTATCCTACCCGTATCCGAGGTTCAATATCCGGGTAATACCCGTATCCGTCCCGACAAACAAAATACCCGTATCCGTATCCGAAATTACGTCCCGTTTTGGTACCCGTATCCGATACCCGTTCCGGGTACCCGTCCCGTTTTCATCCCTGCGTAGTAGACCACTTTCCTCATCCTTTTGTGCTTGTCCCCTCTCCGATGTGGCTTGTGGGAGGAAGATCTCTCTTTTTTCTCTTTGTGGTGCGAAGAAGATTTCTTCTCCTTCCCTTTGTTGGAGGAGCTCTTTTTCTTCTCCTTCCTCTTGGTGCGGGACTCTTCCGATGAAGTGCTCCCGTGGCTTGTAGTGGGCTTTTCGCCGGTCTCCATCTCCTTCTTGGCGTGATCTCCCGACATCACTTCGAGCGGTTAGGCTCAAATGAAGCACCGGGCTTTGATACCAATTGAAAGTCGCCTAGAGGGGGGGTGAATAGGGCGAAACTGAAATTTACAAATATAAACACAACTACAAGCCGGGTTAGCGTTAGAAATATAATCGAGTCCGAGAGAGGGCGTGAAAACAAATCGCAAGCAAATAATGAAGTGAGACACGAGGATTTGTTTTACCGAGGTTCGGTTCTCTCAAACCTACTCCCCGTTGAGGAGGCCACAAAGGCCGGGTCTTTTTCAACCCTTTCCCTCTCTCAAACGGTCCCTCCGACCGAGTGAGCTTTCTCTTCTCAAATCAACCGGGAGCAAAACCTCCCCGCAAGGACCACCACACAATTGGTGTCTCTTGCCTTGGTTACAAGTGAGTATTGAACACAAGAAAGAATGAAAGAGAGAAAGCAATCCAAGCGCAAGAGCTCAAATGAACACGGCAAATCACTCTCACTAGTCACTAGGGCTTTGTGTTGAATTGGAGAGGATTTGATCACTTTGGGTGTGTCTAGAATTGAATGCCTAGCTCTTGTAAGTGGTTGAGAAGTGGAAAACTTGGATGCAATGAATGGTGGGGTGGTTGGGGTATTTATAGCCCCAACCACCAAACTTGACCGTTGGCTGGGATGTCTGTTCGATGGCGCACCGGACAGTCCGGTGCACACCGGACAGTCCGGTGCCCCCGCCACGTCATCACTGCCGTTGGATTCTGACCGTTGAAGCTTCTGACTTGTGGGCCCTCCTGGGTGTCCGGTGCACACCGGACAACTTCTGTTCATTGTCCGGTGCGCCGGAATGGGCGCGCCTGCCTTCTGCGCGCGCAGAGCGCGCATTAAATGCGCTGCAGGTAGCCGTTGGCGCCGAGTAGCCGTTGCTCCAGGGTCGCACCGGACAGTCCGGTGCACACCGGACATGTCCGGTGAATTTTAGCGGACTAGCCGTTGGAGTTTCCCGAAGCTGGCGAGTTCCTGAGGCCGCTCTCCGTGGCGCACCGGACACTGTCCGGTGTACACCGGACAGTCCGGTGAATTATAGCGCGAGTGCCTCTGGAAATTCCCGAAGGTGACGAGTTCGAGTCTGAGTCCCCCTGGTGCACCGGACATGTCCGGTGGCACACCGGACAGTCCGGTGCGCCAAACCAGGGGTGCCTTCGGTTGCCCCTTTGCTCCTTTGTTGAATCCAAAACTTGGTCTTTTTATTGGCTGAGTGTGAACCTTTTACACCTGTATAATCTATACACTCTGGCAAACTAGTTAGTCCAATTATTTGTGTTGGTCAATTCAACCACCAAAATTAATTAGGGACTAGGTGTAAGCCTAATTCCCTTTCACTATGCATATAAATAATTATGGGTTTGATTAAAGCAATTAATAATTAAATAATTGTGCATCATGGTGGTATTTGTGGTTGTTGCATTTGATTAGCCAAACTCATAATTAAAAATTAGAATTTAAACTTAAATTTGAAAATAAAATAGAAATTAGAACAGAAAAAAGAAAGAAATGAAAACTCACATGTTTACCTGGGCCAAATCTTTAGGGCCTGTTTGTTTACCCCCATGGATTATATAATCTGGATTATTTTTGGAGGATTATATAATCTGGATTATATAATCTGGATTATATAATCTGAGTAGTCCTGTTTGTTTACCCAGATTATTTGAGTTGTTAATAAGATTCTTTTGTATGAGGAAGACAAGAATGCCCTCTATATTTGTACTAGGTTGAAACTCATATATGAAAAAAAATTCAATTGACATTGGCAAATATTGCATTAGCAATATTATCACGGAAGGCATTCATGTCACCTTCTTCATCCCCAAATTGACTAGTACTAGGCGCAAAAACGATTCGGTGGATTATAATGGCAATGGTGGGTAATTTCTAGGAAACTTGAAAGGGTAGTGGGGAAGTGGGAAAAAAATAATCTGAAATAAGCACCTCCTCACTTGCTTATGGATTATCATAATCTAAGGGGTTAGATTATATAATCTGGGCAAATAAGCTGGACTGTTTGTTTGCCTCTTAGGATTATTTAATCCAGATTATATAATCTGGGGGGTAAACAAACAGGCCCTTAGTCCTCGCCCACTTCTACTCCAGTTTCCACCTGTGGAGCCTAAGGTTGTCCGCAGCCGTTCCCCCTAAATCTTACTATGCAGCTACGTCAGCAAGATTCTCTCCCCTATATTTACTCGTCCCGCAACCGTTCCCCCTAAATTTTACCCTACATATCACTCTACTCATTAAATATACATTTCCCTATAACTAACATAACCAACTTCTTTTTTTATTTTTATTGTTTTGTTTGAACAAGTATTGATTACCAGATGATACTTGTTTTAAAAAATTACTTTTTATTATTCCTCTTAATTTAGACATACTATGTAAAAAAACAAATATTATATTATTTAATTGTAATCCTTCTTACATCATTACAATTAAATATTTCATTGGTACCATGGTAAAATTAATTAACATTTGCGGTATGCGGAAATTTTCCATTGATATTGGCACGAACTATTCTGAAGCACACTTACGTTGGAAGACAAACCGTCCAGTCGTACGGTGCAAGCGACGACTGTCTTACGATGGAAGACACCGTTGGCTTTCATAGGAAGCCACGGTTGGCTTTCAATGGAAGCCCTCATCTTCCCCCGCCCTTTGCTCTCCCCTATATATATTGAATCAACCTCTTCCATATTCTTCGCCCATACTTCTGAGTGAATCAAGTTATCCATAGTTCGGTATGTCTCAGAGTCATACGGAAGATGAGTTTGGTTCGAGTGATTCGAGTGATAGTGAGGACGAAACTCTTTTGCTTGTCAACCTACTAACCCTCAACATTGCGGCTCAACGACATCACCGCCTACGGTCGGGTTTACCCCGCCGTGTCATTCACAGAGATCATTTCGCGGGAGAAACCCTCATCCAACATCACTACTTCGGCGCTAACCCAGTGTATCCACCCCATGTGTTTCGTAGAAGGTACGCACTTCATACATTTGTCTTAGGTTATGATTTGTTCAACTTATGACAATTATGCAATACCATTTTTTTTAGGTTCCGCATGAGTATGCCTTTGTTTCTCCGCATTCTGCATGGTCTTCAACAACACGATATTTACTTTACACAAAGAGTTGACGCAACTGGTATGCCCGGACTAGGACCATTACAAAAAGTTTGTGCGGCGATGCGGATACTTGCTTATGGATTACCTTCTGATGCGGTAGACGAGTATATTCAAATTGGGGAATCAACGGCTAGGGAATGCCTTCATCATTTTTGTCGCGCAATCATTGCATGTTTTAGTGCCTGGTATTTACGCACTCCAACTCAAGATGACATTACTCGCATCATGCATAATAGTGAGTCGCGGGGTTTTCCTGGCATGTTGGGTTCCATCGATTGCATGCACTGGGAGTGGAGGAACTGTCCAACGGCTTGGCGAGGTCAATTTTGTGGGCGAAATGGTAGGGCATCGATGATACTTGAAGCAGTTGCATCGTATGATCTATGGATTTGGCATGCTTTTTTAGCATGCCTGGGACAAACAATGACGTTAACGTGCTCCACCGATCCCCCGTATTTGACCCAATGACTTCTAGTCGAATGCCACCTGTCAATTACACAGTTAATGGTCATGCATACAACTTCGGTTATTACCTAGCTGATGGTATTTACCCCAACTGGCCTACTTTTGTTAAAGCAATCCGACACCCATACGAGGAAAAGAAAGTCTATTTCACTCAGATGCAGGAAAGTTGCCGAAAGGATATTGAGCGTGCATTTGGAGTTCTTCAAGCCAGGTGGGCGGTGCTCCGTGGACCAGCTTATGGTTGGGATCGTAATCGTTTGACAGAGATAATGACGGCTTGCATCATCATGCACAACATGATCGACGAAGACGAAGGGCCATTTGCTGCAAACATTGATTTCAGAGACAACTCTTCAAGGATTGATTCATCTCAAATTATAGGGGAAGGCCGGGCTGAATGGGTTATTAACCACTTTGATCTACGTCGCCAAGAAAGATCGTGCTCACTTCAAAATGATCTTGTCGAGCATTTATGGGCTCGCCGTGGAAGTATGTAATAATTATGTGTCGTAGCTGCTTAGTTCGCACTTATATTCAGTACTTGTAATGTCTTTTCCTCTTACTAAGTATTCGAATAAATTAGCTAAGTTTCCGAAATTGTCCAGACAGCCGGCTACATATGTGTTGACATACTTCGATTTTGTGTAGCACCTACAACAGAACATCAGAATTCATGTTTTCTTGTACAATATATAACATACCATTCAATAGGCACTAATCATGTTCAAACATTTATCACATCCGAGTTCATTATTGTCTAATACAACAGCAAACAACTTAACATACACTGGTTCGACCAAACAAATAGTGTTCTCGAAAATATAGTTTCTTAAACGACCTAAGATAAATTGTGTCAACAAGTCTCAACAACACAAGCGCACATGTAACAGAACCGTTCAGGATGCCTCAAAAGTAAATATAAACTGCTGCAATTTTTTTCTGTTCCTTCATGACAATCCAAACTTCAGGATCTACATCTTCTTCGTTTGTCGACAGAAGCATCTGCAAACGTTTGTTTGCCGATTCAAGTTCTTCAAGTTTGAGTTCCCTTTGTCGAATGCTTAACTTTTGGGCTTCCAATTCCAATCTCTTCTTCTGTATCTCCCTGTCTTCTTCAGTGCTCTTTTCTTTTTTTTCCTTTTCTATGGACCTCTGTATTTGTTTCTCAGTAATTTTTTTTAATCGGCTTAAGTATTCAGGGGACGAAGAAGAAGCACCTTTCTTTCTCTCAGCTTTACTGTAATCACGCCCACGGGACCTTTTTCCTGTCAACCCAGCGGATCCACTGTCAGTCTCCGGTGCTTCCACTGATGGACACCCCGAAGATGGTATTGATCTTGCATGTAATCCTCTAAACGAGTGTCCTTGACATATGCTCTCCCATTTCGGCTACCCCTTCAATTGATGCCAGCAGTGCATATAATGGAATGGTTTGTTCTCCTCATGAGCGAACAAAGTAGCTGCCTTCGATGTCTGCAAAATTGGAATTTCATATATAATTAGTCGCAACACAGACACATGTAGTACATAAAATCATCGTTTGAATACTCGTACCTTATCCTCGTCACTTAGACCACTTTGTTTCTCTCTTAGGACTCTAGCGTAGTATCCAGAGAATTTACTGACATCAACCCTTATCTTGTCCCATCTACTGCTAAGTGCTCTGTTAAGTCTACAAGGAAATTCCCCCCTTTGTTCATTGTACCTTTTTTCAATTCTGGCCCAGAGACCCTCCCTCCTTTGTCCAGTATGGACAATAGGGTCACTACTTATTTGCAACCATGTAGTACATAGGAGTATGTCTTCTGGTGCTGTAAAGTTTTGTTCCTTGGATTTCTTTTGTTTTTGAACTGGAGGTGCATTTTTCCCTGGACTATTGATGTCCTGAACACTGTGTTCAGCATCTGACTCTAAGTGTACAGGCATTTGAGGTATAGTGTTCGAACCCTGCAATGGTGTACTTGTATGTGATGCTGGATAAGAATCTGTGTATGGACTGACTCCAACTGAACCTAGAGGGTTCCTCACAAAATTCATGTAGTGATTCCAATAGAGTGCAGATTGGGAAGCAGGGATCATGGTAGATTGGGAACTAGTATTCCCTGGCTGAATTGGAGCCCACATTGTAGTTGGACCTTGACCAGGACTAGGAAAATTAATGTTTCCCATGATGTTGCAATCGACAGGATTCTGGTGCATGTAGCCCGTTGGCCATAAAGGGGGTGGTGGTGGAAATTGCTGGGCATTTGAGGGATTTGACATCGCCTGCGACGACGTCGCATTGTTGGCAGGGTCCATGCTAGGATATGTGGAGATGGCACACATTTAGTCATATGTTATAAAGTGAAGCCAATCGACAAAACGAGGTACGTTAAACTTAAGACAAAGCATATGAAGACAGACAAATAATAATACCATAATGTAATGAACTTATTCAGGAGGACCAGCAGACCATTTAAGAGTCAACATAGTTCACATACTACAACGATCTTAACATCATAATAACTTAAGGTGACGAGGTAGCATTGAGACTTAGACATACATCACACGACTAGTTCGACAACATGACAAGTAGGAGAACCCGAGTACTTGGATGTTCAAAAGCCTATCCTGCTTCTACTGGTGGAATACATTGAACTAATAAATATTCCAATAGCTATTACGAGTTGACCTATCTGAGTCGCTGAAGTACCACTCGTCACTCACATCCGGGCAGTAGAACTCCTCTTCGTCGACAGATGGTTCAGTAACTGTTGGAGGGGTCGAAGGAGATGTCGGTTCAACACTTATGTCATCCCCCTCGTACTTAGCAATTTCAGGAAAAGCTTGGACTTTTGCCTCTAAGGCATCTTGGTGAAGCAAATCAAGTTTTTCTTTCATGGCAAAGAGGGTTCTAGCTAATATCTCTTCGTCATGCATGTGGTCTAATGCATGATCTACTAATCCTCGAAGGGATTTTGTGGCATCCTCGACACAGTCGACAAGTACTTTAACCAAAGACTTCATGGTATCTTCTTTCGAGGATGCCATTCGGAACTGTGCTGCAAAGAATAATATATGAACAAACACTAGCATTTCCTTATGAACCATAAAGGCTATACAAATTTAATACATCCCAAAAGCATTAACAATTATGTTGCCTGCGACATGTAATGATTTGAAATGTAGCAGTCATATAGCAGCATGGAACATAACATATTTATAGAAGTGTAACACTGAAAATGTTATGACTGGTAAGGGCAACATGTGACAATGAGAATTAAATAAAATGGAGTAGTAGGGTATACAGATGTTTGTCATAGCTGCCTATTGACTTATAAATATTGTTGTCGTATCATGTGTTCATGGACTGAATATACAAGCAATGCACTCAATGTAAAGCAGAAACAAAACTTTCATGTGAGGGTTGTACAAAACATTGAAGGATACAAAAACAAAAGCAATGCACTCCATGTAAGCAGAAACATTACTTTAATGTGAGGGTTGTACAAAACATTGAAGGATAGAAAAAACAAGCTATGTACTCCATGGAAGCACAAACATAATGTACATAATAAAGAACTCTGTGCTCATACCATAAGTTGCTGAAGAAAACAAAATGTTCATGGTCAGATATTGTGAAATACGTGAGGGTTGTACACATTACTACAAGAAAACATAAATTAGTTGTTGTAACAATATACAAACCTATTATATCAAGGTCCTCATTATTTATGTATCCTCCAGTCGTATACAAGGGTGACAAAAAAATTTGGGATCAAGTAGAGGAATAGAATAAGGGTTGACATACACCTAACAATATGAATGAACATCATTCATACTAACTACAGAAGTAATGGACCCTCTGATATGTTGATGACAGTTTGAAGAAGTTTAATAAACAATGAACATTACCCTTCGTTGCCTAAGGTAACACATTTTGCCTGACCCTACCATGAATATGTCTGGTACTTTAGTAAAAGGAGCTGTTGTTGTGGAAAGTGTTGATCCAAAATTAATTCCGAGAAGACTTGACACTTTAAGGCACTATCCAAGTGAGTCCGTAGTGTAGGGATTACAAATTAATGGAATCTGCAGAACTTCTGGCCGTAATACTAAGCACTACCATATTTAGTTCGAGTAAGTATGGACGACATTCAGCGGGTGAGTACCATACAAATGTGTAACCCTAAAAGGCACACCAGATCCGTGGAGTTATTTGAACTGGGGATTAATTGGGACTTCTCGGATGAAATCACTTACGGTTCAAAGGATTAGTGGATTGCTGTACTAATTACTTCTTCAAAGATGTGCGCAAGAAGAACATAAACAATAGGAGTCCAAGGGCGTACCTGAAGATCCGAAGATTTGGGCGGAGAGAAGAGGAATCCAAGCGTTGATTTCCAGATCCGATGAAGGCGTCGATGCTCGGAGCGGCAAACGAAGCAAGCGCTCGCGAGGAACCTCGACGGAGCCGGATTTGCGGCCGCTTCGTCTTCGGTCGCGACCGGAGCTGGTTGGTCACCAACTCCACTTCGTCTTCCACAGCCCCGATGGGGACCGGCGCGGTCGCAACCTTACCGCGCACGAATCGCCGCCGCCTCGTCGGAAATCGCCGAATCGCAGACGCCTCGAACGGGAGAGAAGACGACCGCGAAGGTTCCGGTCGGTGGCGCGGGCGGAGTCTTCCGCGTGAAGCAGTGGAGGGGGAGTGCACAGTGACGCTCTGCATCTGGCGTGAGAGAGAAGAGGGTCGCGGCGGAGGGGGGCGCGTAGCGACGAGCGCTGCGGCTTCAAGGGGTGAACAGTAACCCCTATTCCGTGTACAGTGATAGGGGAGGGGAGGGGAAGGGGGGAGCGCTGCAGACAGCCTAAGTCTCGCACACCCCGCGAGCTCACTCGGCATAAAGCGCCGACAAGCAGGCCCCGCTCGCAGCCTCCCCTCCCTACCCCGCGCTTGGCTTACTCACCGCCAAAGGGCCTACACTCTAGGTGCTTCTTCCATCTCAGGTTATTACAGGTCGCACAGATCATGCAACTAATCGTTGGGCATTGCAACAACCCCGGGCGGCGTCCACATGACTACAAAATGCCAAAGTTGCACCTCCCTCCCTCCCCCTAGTCTATAGATGGTCAAATGGGCCATGACTGACGGGCCGGCTCGAAGCACGCTTTGTTTAATAGTGCCAGGCTGGACCCGGCACAAGAGCCGTGCCGTGCTCGGGCTGCTACCTCGGCCTGCACTACCGGTCCGACCCGGCACGATTATATATTTTTATTTTATAAAACATAGTATATATATTTACATTTTATATTTGCTATTTACAATAAATACACTAGAGTTCTACTGGTTAGTCTCATTTCATTTAGTGTTTTCAACCTTATATAGAGTGAGGTCGTGGGTTCATAACCTCACTAAGCATAATTTTTTTGCTATTTTTCATGATTTAATGGGAGAACGTGGCCAAGTTAACGGGCCGGCCCAGCACGACTACCACCAGGCCGGCGTGCAATGCCTAGGCCGCGGCTGCGGCACGCGGGCTGGTCGGGCACGACCCGATTATCCGTCCGGCCTAACGGGCCCGTGCCGGGCTGGGCCGGGCCGCCCGTTTGGGCACCTATACCCCGGTCTCACAGTTTTTTACTATTTTTTCTGATTTAATGGGAGAACGTGACCAAGTTAACGGATCAGTCCAACACGACTACCAGACCGTGCCATGCCTGGGCCACGGCTGCGGCACGTGGGCCGGTCAGACACGACCCGATTATCCGTCAGGCCTAACGGGCCTGTGCCGGGCTGGGCCGATCCGGTCCGCCCGTTTGGGCACCTATACCCCGGTCGCTCAACACGCTGCACCAAGGAGTCCTACACCACCGCTGGAGCACACAAAGATCGGGATAGAGAGAGAGAAGCGATAGCCACCACACTTGTACTTCGTCTTCGTTGTTCCTCTACTCTTGGTGGTGGCCAGGAGATTCGCCGAGGCGCGAGGAAGGTAGTCGGAGTTATCTTTTTGTCATCGGAGTTATCTTTTTGTCGCAGAGCCGCCTCACATCGCGGGCAGGCTCCCCGATCGTTTTGACTTCCTCCTAATCGCGTGAAGCACCGAACGACACCAATAATTTATATACTTTAGCATAGAAATAATATGGTTCTACTTATTATTAAGTATTGATCAACTTGGTTTTGGGTAATGTTACTTGTCGGTGTTTTGACCCGAGGGTCCTAACCAACTAGTGAATTAGTGTTGTATGCCGTGGTCTAGATGGGTGATGCAAGAAGACACAATTTTTATCCTGGTTCGGGCAATAGAAAGCCCTACTTCCAGTAGAGGGGGGTGTGACTTATATTATCTTGTACCTAAATGCTTGTAGTAGGAGTATAAGCTAGTCAAGAGAGGGAGTGAATCCCAAGTCTCTGAAGATGATTGAGGCAAGTGCCAATATCGGTTGTGAGGCGAAAATTTGTGAAGTGTTCTCCACCCCTTGGAAGCCCTGGACTCCTCCTTTTATAGCCTCAAGGAGGGACCTAGGAGCGCAAGGTTTGTCGTAAATGGGAAAGGAGGTGAGTCCAAGCCCTTTAGCAGCATGGTCGCCAGAATGGCCTTTGTGCTTGCGGTTGACTTGGATCAAGGGGAGGACGTTTGGCCCCCTGTATCTTGCATCTTGACCGAGTAGAGAGCTGAGGCCATGATGAGGGGCTCGGACGCGTACTCGAGCCTACCTTGTGGATGTGTTGTCTGAGTCGTAGTTGTTGGAATACTGATGAGTATGGTGAAAAGCATATGGTAATTCATCCCATATGGCTTAAAGTTGTCTTGACATTGGTCCTGTAGTTTCTGTAGCCATCTCGTTGTCAGTAGTCTCTGTGGAGGGGTTGGTGGCGTCAGGCGTCCTTTCGTCGATGTTATCTAGGCCGAGGCTGCCTCGCTCGAGCCCAACCTCGGCTACCTGCTCCCCCACGACCCCCCTCCGCTAAAAGTAGGGCCTCTTCTAGCCCCAATCAAGATAAAATATATGTGTCAACTTACATCACCATCTGGGTCTGAGGCACGCGACATTATTTCACTAGTTGGTTAGGTCCACGGATCCACACACACCGACACTTTGAGAGCTAAATATTTATTCTTGTTCGAAAAAGAGTTTTCTCGGTCATGAATGTTCATATACACCTCATCTTTCTCAGGTTGGTGTAGTAGTGGAAAGATTCATTTGATAAAGCGCAACCACGATGTGGTCATACATGTCGATTAGGAGCACACTGAGAGGGTGTTTGAGCTGCTAAAATTAGCTAAGATATCCAAACAGTCTAGCTAATAGCTTAACAAATTAGCTGATAGCTAGCTAATTTTACTAGCATTTTTTGTCAACTAACTATTAGCTCTAGTGCATTAAGCCCCCTAAGAATTTTCCTCACCACATCTTGTTGTGTGAGTCCCAATCTGTCCACTTCATCTAAAAGGATATTTAGACATGAGTAAATATTATTAGCATTTTCATAACAAAGCATTTTGAAATAAATTAATTTCCTCATAACTATACGGTAACAATCCTCATGCTCACTCTAGGTTCCCTCATGTCCTGCACAAATACCAGACCAAAACCAAAGAGTATGTACGCCCTTATGGTTGTGTACTCTATTTGATACATCGTTGCAAAGGCCAATAAAGAGTGTTTTTGGCCTTGACATTTCACTTCCCATAATATATTTTATCTCCTATAAAATTTGTGGCATCCTTATGTTTTGGAAGCTCTTAAGTCGTGGCTCTAAAAACTTTAGTATCTATCTCCTCAAGGTATTTCATATGAATTTTCTAATATGAAAATTTGTACCCTCGAAAACAAGAGATGGTCCATCCCCACAAGACATCATAACTTAAAGTGGTTAATCTTAAGTGCTAAACAAATGAGCATGAGACTAAAGAGGGAATGAACTAGGTTTTTTTTCTAAATATTCTTGTGATAATTAAATCCTAATTATAATATCAACTTCATCAAGTGTGTAATGTGTATACAAAAGTTTTGCACCCTAATTCCAACCGTATGCTATCAAGACAATTCTAAGAAAGTAAGTTATTGGAGTAAATTACAAAAATATAATTACAGAAAGTAATGCAAGAGTTTTGAGGATCGCTCAAGTTTTTCTTGAGGTCTCCAAGAGTTGATAGTCCTACTAATCCTCGTTGAAGCGCTTATGCAAGTGTGGCACTCCCTCTTGATCCGCGCAAGGACCAAGTGCTCTCTATGAGTTGGTTCTTCGCTTCTCCAACACAGCGAATCGCTCACAAATGTGTACACATCTCGAGCTGGGTTACCCACAACCTCTCTACATAATAGTTGCACCCTGATCACCACCAAACTGTTTAGGTTATATCGACCACCAAGAGTAGTAATAATCATACTCTCAATTGACTCTAACAAGACCAACGATATCAATGTGTCCACACTAATCACTCTTGTTTGCACTAATGAGTTTACTAATCTCACGAAATCTGTCTCTTAAGTCCCTCATTATTCAATGGATCCTTATCACATTATATGTAGGTTGCTTTGGCTATTAAATGGGACAAGGAAAAGTGTAGTGGCCGATTGGTTTAACTCTTGTGCCTAATCTCACAAATCGTCAAACTCAATGCATTGGTCCAATTATGATATTCACGTGATCTACAGATCGGGTGCTCTCGAACTGTCAACGTGGAAGCGTCGAACCAATCCACTATAGTTCAACGACCCTAAAGCTTAGGGCCTAACGCCTCGATAACCCTTCTAACTTGTTCAAATTTGGAACCTTGGTATTATATTTTGATTCTTGTTTTGGGCCTCTCCTAAGACACATAGAATAATTTAGACCGTAAAATGGCGCACTATTTTGTGCAAACTGCATCAGTCCTGCATAATACTACATGGGGCCAGTCATGTAGTAGCAGCACCAAAAAGCTTCCACTTTAACAGATAAGTCAGTGATCTTGATTTACTTACTTGAATTCATGGGACCTGTCAGATGAAATGCTTATTAGACCAAACTAAGAGAAAAGAAAAAGTCACTTGAGCAACGTGCAGGGGACCGGGATCTGAACAATTATTTCGAGCTGCATATACAAGGCACACAGACTCTCTATCATTTGCTCGATTTTACAAGCCTTCTGCACGTTTTAGCAAGAAAAAACTAGGGTGTGTTTGCGACCCAGTGGCTGGTCGGCTCGGCCTGTTCAATTGGTCCAGGCTGAGGTTAGCATATTCCGGCTACTGTAACTCACTTTGTTTGCACACTTGTACCATATAAACTAGGCTCAGACGAGCTAGTGTTTGTCACAAAGTAGGCAGCCAGACTAGAAGATAAAACTACCTAAATACGAAAGTCTTGCGTCATGAGCAGCTAGGCTCCTAGAAAATGGACCTTGATCTCGTTTCTGTGGAGTTTCTGTGGAGCCAGACTGAGAAGCTAAATTTGCATGCATACACCCCAAGAGCAAAGCCAGACGACATAAACATGGGAGCTGCAGCCAGGCTGCTAGGCCATGGCGGGCTGCTAGGCCATGACGGCAAACACGCCCTAGGTTGCCCTCTACATCTGAAAATACTACTATGCACTAGTCAGCAAGAAATTATCTTTTCCTAAACAATGTCAATGTAATTTGCCAGCAATCTGGAGTATAGCATGTCAGCTGTTCACACTGATACTTTGAATCATGTGTGTATCATTCATTCATTCCAATTGTTTGCAAGGCACATTGATTTTTTACTGGGAATGCAACTACCCCCTAAGTACATTTCGTTCACTCCACTTCACCTTACTCCTTTAAAATTAACCAACACAATCTAAACAGCATAAAAAAATGAATACAGTGTGGAAATCAAAACCTTTTGTCACCTGTCTTTGGACTCTATCTGCGCTGCAATATAGTATTTCCAAACGGCTGTACCGGAGAAATTACCAGTGAAGCCTTTACCACCACTGATGCACGAGAACGCCACTCTCCCGCAGCGAGCTGAAAAGGTCCAAGCACTCCTCGTAGGTGTTCTCATACTTGGGCGACCGCTCACCAGGGCAGCACTTCTGCCACCGATTGTAATGGCACTCCAGGAAAAGCTCGTCGACCAAGCAGATTGCGCCCGTGTCGAACAGCCTCGGGATCAAATCGAACTCGGTCCCCTCCACATCCATCTTCATCACCACGTAGTCCTGCTCCGTCACGGTCTGCCTCAACCACTCGGCAAAGTCAAACGCAGGGACACTCCTGACCTCGCCGTTCATCTTCTTCCCGGTAGCAGGGCGGATGCGCCCCATGCCACGGCCATTGGCCTTGGCCTCGTCCTCCTTTCCAGGATCGCCATTGATCTCGAATCTGAGTGTCTCGTTCTTGACCCAGGCTGCGTAAGGAAGCAACGTGACACCCTTCTTTGCCGCGTACTCAGAGTGGAACGCCGGATCAGCTTCGATGGCGAACACCTGGAAGGTGTGGTTCTGCTTAGGGTACTGCTTGCGGAACCAGCTGCCGATACTGGAGCCGTAGCTGCGCGCGCCAACGTCGACATACAGGTACCGGCGCTTGAAGCTGATATCGGCCAGCGCCGGGAGGTACTTGATGTTCTTGATGTTTCTCTTTAGCGTGATCCACGGCTTGAGCGGCTCCTCCTGGATGAGTGGCTCGGCGTGCGCGAGGAGCTGGCGCCTGTGATCCCCAACCGAGCAGTTGTTCACTGATGAATTGCCCGCGCCCGTGCCCGTAGGATGGGGATTCTTCTGGAAGACAAGTTCCCTGAGTGTGGAGGAGTCGCCGTCGTCCTGGGCGTCGATCTCGCGAGATTGGACGAGGCGGAGCGTCGGTAGGAGCGCCTGGATCGAGCGGAGGCTGTAGGCGTCGGCGGCGCTGGACGTGAGCACGACGAGATGGCCGTCGGGCTTGAGGATCCGCGCGGCCTCGGCGGCGAGGTCGGCCGGGCGCTTGGCGGCGTCGAGGGCGCGCCCCGCGAAGACGAAGTCGGCGGACGACGAGTCGAACGGCAGTCTCCGGTCGCCCCCCGCGACGACGAGCGGTGGCGCACGCCTCCTGCCGACGGCGACGGCTTTGGCGACGCCGAGCTCCCGCATCGCGAGCGCCTCCTGCGGGCCGCCCAGGCAGACGGCGCGGGACGCGGGCGCGAGGGCGCCGGCGGCGATGTGCGGCGCGAGGATGGCCGCGTGGTAGTCGACGGCCCTGCGCCAGTGGCGGGTGCGCCAGACCTCCGGCGACGGGACGTCGGCCTGGACGACGTGGGTCCTCCTCCGCGTGGTGGTTGTGGCGGTGGCGGCGGGGCGGTAGAGCGGCCAGCCTGCGGGCCCGGCGGAGACGGAGAGGAAGGCGCCGTAGAGGAGACGGAGCGCGAGGGCGGCGACGGCGAGGAGGAGCAGGCGGAGGAGGAGGGAGCAGCGCCGCGGCGGGGAGGAGGGGTCCATGCCCCCGTCACCCCTGGTGAGGGAGGCGAAGCGAAGGGAAGGGGTCCGGTGCTGGTGGTGGTGCTAGCGGGAGCAGAAGCGGGCGGAGGTGTGGTTTGCGCCGACGAGGGAGGCGAGGATATGGCGGGTGGAGCGGAGGAAGGTGGGAGGAGGAGGGGGGTAATCGGAAGATCCTAGTGCTTCCATGGATCGGGTTACGTCAGTGGCGGTGGATTGGCTCCTGCGGCGGCGGTGCCATCGCGATGGGATCGGACAGTTGCTTTGGGGAATCCCATGGAATGATGGAAGGAGGAGATGGCCCGAGGGAACGCGCTTTTTGCGGCGGTTGGATGGCCTCGCTGGCTGACAGCAGCCGCGTCCCGTGCGGACCCGACCCGACCGTTGGTCCACGACCCAAAGGCAATGGCAGTTGGAGTAAATTGGGCTCTAAACCAAGGCAAGGCTTAAAGGTTTTTTTTTACCCAACATGGAAACGAGAAAGAAAACACACGGAAGGTGCTGGGGCCCAAACATCTAGCGCAGGCTTTGTTTCGTGTTTTGTTTGAAAGTCCATTTCGATCCCATCCATATGAACATGAGTTTCTTCATACGTCATCTCCTCCCGCGAGCATACCTAATGAATATTTTTTTCTACCACATGGAATATCAAAAGAAATAAGGCTCGATATAAAACGTTTGGCTTCTAGCACTATAATTCAGGTATATTCGTGTTATATAAAGAAGGATGTACATTGACTAATATATTTTATATATTTTAATAATAAAATAAATGAAAAAATATAATTATATTTATATAAATACTTTTTAAAGTAAGGTCTACCTATATATCATATATAGAAACTATAGCAATGTATAGACATCTAACTTGTGACCATATATACAGGAGTAGTTTTTTCCACTTAGGGTGCATTTGGTTCGCCTTTTTGAACGTATTTTTGCTTTTAGAAAATCAGAAACTGAAAAGGTTTAGCTTCTCTGGATTGTAGTATAAATTTGAAAGCGTCTTAGACCCTATTTTTGCTGCTTATTTACGTTCGTCATGTTAATAAAGGGACGTTGTAAACATAAACTAAAACTAGGAATGCTTAGAACTTCTTTCATCTTAGTAACTTATAAACTCTTCACTAGTTGCAAACCAGATACATTTTTATACTTCATATTTGCTTTTGTTTATATTGAGACCAATTACCAAAAAAAGGAAGATTCAAATGGAATGGCCTTAAACCATTTCTTAGATTGATCTTGGTGCTTGATGACCATCACAATCATTCGGACTAATTAGTATCCCTAGTCTTTAATTCACAGGTAAAATATGAAATAGTTGAACTAGCAATAGTTCTACTCTTTGGATAAATTCTAAATACCCCGAGGAACCTATTCAATACATCTAAAGAGGTTGGAAAGCTTGTAATCAACAATTCACTATTTTGGAGCTAGTTTCAGCAAAAGAAGAAATATGAGTTACAGAATTAAAATGTCCAAGATTCATGACTTAGACTAGTTGAAAAGCCACTAGATATATTTGTCTAAGTCATAGAATCTTTCTCAAAGTTCAGTCAAAGCAACTTGGAGGAGATAGTTCAAAGATCAATGACACGTTAGAAACTCAAGTTCTGAAATCGCCAAGTGCGGACCGTCGAGTCCCTAATGCGGACTTTCCAGAGTAATGTAGATTATTTCGGACAGGAACTATTTTGGGAAATTCACGTGTGCTCGGACCGTCCGATCCCTTCTTGCGGACCGTCCGATTATAAACTACAGATCGTCCGGCTATAATTTGTGGACCGTCTGCCTATGTTGATTTGCTTCAGCCCGAAGGTCACAAGTTGAGCAAAAGGATTTTTAGAGCTAGCGCGGACCGTCCGGGGCCAAGGGCAGACCATCAGCGAGTCGTCACTAGGGGAATACAATCGTTGATCTAGTCGTTGGGTTGTCAGACATAACTGTTGTAATGTCAGATCCGACCATTGGAGGGTCGCAGACCGTCTAGACCCTAGCCGCGGACCGTCCGCTAGTGCAAATTTCGGCAGATACGTTATAACGGCTATATGAGTGTTTGAGGGCTATAAAAGTCACCCCAACCAGACCATTCATATGATTGATTGATCTATTTGCTTTATAAATGTCATCGGAAGCTTGAGAATGTACATCGATTGATGAGAGAACTGAATTGGCTCGTTGCAATTTATCGCATTCGTCCGACAATAAGATGGCACCAGAGTTCTTCATGTTAGTTAAAACACAAAATGTTTTTGTTGGCTCCTTATACATGGTTTGTTGAACACAAAAGAGTTGTTAAAACACAAAACCTTGCGTCTGTAATTTTATGACCATGAGCTTTGTATTTTCCAGGGGGGAAGAATCGCTAAAACATTTGTTATCCAGATGCAACTTTGTGAGAAGATGTTGAGCCCAAATACTTGTAAGCTAGCTGTTACACCTCACACCTTTTTTCGAATTATTGCGCGGATAAATCATTGTGTAAATATCCCTTTTGCAATGGAAATCATCGTTCTAATAGCACGGAGCATCGGGATGCAAGGGAATATCTGGCTGTTTAATTGCATTGCATCGTGAGTTCTTTTGTTGCCATTCCTTTTTTTTTCAGGCAGGAAGTGAAAGTATTTTTCTGAAATAGAAAAAAAATTGATTCCTTTTCGGTCTGTTCACCTTTTATTCGTGTTTCGAACTGTTATGTTATTTTTATTTTAATACTTGTATCTATCCAGTACTCCTACAGTTTGGGGGTTGTTTACAATTACAAGGCTGGGAATTCAAACTTAGCCGCAGATGTCTTGTCCAGATGTCATGGGATTGCTATGAGGATGATTCACAAGCTCTAAGGGTGTGCGCAGCGCATGCCGCCGCCTGCCCCCCTTCCCTCCGTATGACCGATTTTTTTCTTTTTCAGCCCTATTTTCGAAAAATATTTACGTTTGGATTTCTAAAAATTTTATATGCAATTTTGGACCCAAAGTTCGGCGCCATAGGATGTGGCGCCGAGGTAACACATCTCGGCGTCACAGCCTATGACGCTGACCTATAACGTGGCAGTAACGGCTCCCTCCGCCTAGGGCTGACCTGGCATCGACGTGGCGGCGACGCGGCATCGTAGCTCGGCGCCACAGATCTTGGCGCCGAGCTACGGATGCCTATAAAACCGGCCGCGCTGCTGGCCGAGAGCAGCACATTTCCTCTCATTTCGAAACTTCGTCAAAAGTTCCTGGATTCAAAGATTCGAGTTGGTACACTTCGTAGACCAAGGTATGATGTCCAACTGATTCATTTTTATATTGGGTTGTACCTTTTCGATTATTAGTTTCCAATGTTGCTCATAATATATATAGTATCGTTAATATGATGAGTATAGGGATGTAATCGGATCGAATACGGACGGATATCACTGAAACCATATTTGTTTCCATATTTTTATTCGGATTCGAATTCGAATACGGATAGCTTCGGATACGAATAGAATACGGATGTTCTAGGATACAAATACAGATAGCTATGTGTCGAATACGGAATTAGTCGGACACGGATATTGTCGGTAACGAATTTTTTATCGGATATCATGTAAGACATCATTACACACATATCATGGTTGTAATCATGTATCCACTCCTTGAGTCCAAACATTTTTTAGTATTATGTGTACAAATGTCACGTTTTTTTAAAAAAAATCATGAATTTTTAGCCTATGTGCGTGTTATTAATTTATTTTCAATAAAATCATCAAAATGCAAATAAGTTACCAAAACTAATAAACATTCTATAAGAATATAACCTCAAATCTCCACATTAAATGATAAAGTGAACTTGGATACTTAGAGTGATTTCACGTGTAATTCACACAACAGGTGAAAGTGAAATGAAAGAAATACTATCATATTGTGGATTTTATGGTCCAAATATTTTGGAGGATTATATGTGGACATATGGTATGCCTCCATAAATTTTCATGAATTTCTGAGGCTATTTGTGTATTATTAATTTCTTTCTACAAAAAATCAACAAAATGCACACAGCTATCCGGATAAGATATCCGGATATCCGAGAAAATATCCGGATATTCGATATCCGACGGATATCAGACATATTGTATTCGAATTCGATATCCGAACAAAATATCCGTATTCGTATCCGTTATCCGAAAAAAGTCCGGATATCCGAAAATTCCATCTGAACCAGTGTTCACCATCTTCAAATCCGGATCCGGACGGATATTTTCCGAACCATATTACATCCCTAGATGAGTATATTTTATTTGATAGTTTGTGAAAACCTATTATAAAGCCTATTAGGTAAAAGTGATAATTATAATCGTTTATTAGATAAAAGACATGTACCGGGAGACGTTGTAGCAGAAGAGAGGTCGTCCTCGGGAGTTATATCCGGACGTATCTAGTAAGGATCCTCCTGTTCCTCCTGAACTCCCTGTGCCTAACTGTGACTGTGGCAGACTGGCTTGGGTATGTCTGTTGGGGCGAAGGCAAAGACACTACCCTTCGCTCGAAGCCCTAGTCACCGCGACGCACCAACGGAAGCCAGATGATCGGCGCAGGCCACCCTTCGTCTTTCTCACCGCAAGACGAAGGCCCACGACGAAGTCCCGCCATCCCACGTCCTCACCCAACCTGGAGGCCCACGCGGGATGGCGGCCCGTCGTATCAGGCCCCACACGGAGAAGCATGTTACGGGCCCGACTTGTAATGGCTTTTCTGTAATGACAGTCTATAACCCTCCATTATGGGAATATTCTAGGGATAATCCAGGTGCCTGAGGGCACAAACGTCCTTACTTCAGGACGTTGGGCACCCGGGCACCTATAAATACCCCCGTACAGTGCCCTTGAGAGGCTAGATTAATAGAGCAATTGCCATCTCGAGAAAAACCTTGTTTGCGTTCTCTTCACTCCCCCGTTGGATCATCTTGCCCAAAAGAGCAAGTTCCAACATTTGGCGCCCACCGTTCGAGCTACGATCAAAAACCCGTGATGGCACCCAAGAGAGCTAGCTCGAAGGCAGCCCCATCCATTGACGAAGCAGCGAAGGCAGCGCTGCTAGCCGAGAAGAAGGGCAAGGCCCTTGCAGACACCACCCACCAGGAAGCCTGCGAAGACGACGCACTCAGCAAGAGGCAGCGCAACGACCAGCCAACTCCCGAAGGCACCCTTCGCACCTGCAGCTCCGGAGGACAGCCACAAGAACCACCCCCAGGCTTCGCTCCACTAGAGGGCGAGGACGCCACAGAAGACGGCGAAATCATCGGCATCCCAGCCGAGGAGCAGCTACAGCTGCGGGCCCTGCGCATCAAGAACCGCAACCTTCAGAAACAGAAAGAAATCCTCGAGGCCAAGTGCCAACGTGTCTCTGCGCAAGCCAAGATACGCCAGATGATACGAGATGAGGAGCAGAGGGCCCAAGAGCTCGAGCAAGAGATTGCACTCATGCAGCGTGAAGGCCAACATGATCTGCAGCACGGCCCGCCCCTCCAACAGCGCGCGCCAGTCGGAGACCTATTCATTCCTCAGCGCGGACCCTTCGTCCCGCACGCCGCAGCATTCCAAGGCATCAACTACCTGGCACCGCAACTGCAAGTGTCACCATGGCACCGCAACTGCAAGTGTCACCATGGCCCACCAACTTCAGGGCAGGGACTACCCCAAGTACAACGGTAGCACAGACCCATCACAGTACATCATGAGCTATCAAGTCGCCGTCGCATCTTCCGGAGGGGACGACGCCACGATGGCCAAGTCATTCATCATTGCCCTCGAGGGTCCGGCCTTGACCTGGTACACCAGGTTGCCCCCGCTGTCCATCGACTCTTGGAGAAGTCTCCGGGACAAGTTTCTGCTTAACTTCCAAGGGTACCGCCCAGACATCGACGCCTTGGCCGAGCTATCGCTCTGCAGACAGCACGAGAAAGAAACCCTGCGAGAGTACTATCGCAAGTTCTTGACTCTCAAGTCACAACTGCCTTCGGTCGATGACCAAATTGCTATTCACTACGCCATCAGTGGCCTTCGGGATGGCGTCCTTTACAGTCACTTCATCAGGGACCCACCCAAGAACCTCCAAGAGCTCTATCAGCTACTTGAAAAGTATGCCAGATCCGAAGAGCTCCACCAGCGCAAGGTCGAGTCCCAGAGGAAACCCAAAGAACCTCTGCAGTCCGGCCGAACATGGACAAGACCTTCGCAGTCAGACTCCGGTCGGGACAGCCGCAGTCAACAGCAGGTGCATAGCATTGTCAACCAGCACCCCGCCGGTGAGCCCCCCCGCTGTCAAGATTATCCCCCCAGGGCCGCGGCAATGGCACACGCGGTCGGGGCCGAGGACGAGCGCAGCAGCCGCGCAGATTTTACTGCATGTTTCACGGCGAAGACTGCGCGCACCTGTAACGAGTTACTAGCTTTGTTATCCATATCCTTGTTCACCTATTTGGGTTGGATTATTATTGTTTAGCTTTATGCTATTGCTCAACGATAATCAATGAACATGATGAGATTATATATGATACGCTGTTTTCCCTTCTCTTATTATGATGTTATACTTGTGGCCTTTAAGGGGGCTCGAGCGGTTTCTCGAGTGCCTCTCCGTAAGGACCTGTTCTATGGATGACCGCCCGGGAAAACAGTGCAACCATGAGGGTGGAATGGGGTGCCCTTAGCTGAATAATTAGAGGATCCGGGGTGTAGTTCGCTTAGCCGTTGTGCCGTCAATGGGGCTCGGTGTATGCGGCTCGCTCTGCCAAGTTTGGGTTCGCCCCTTGGGGAGGAGTGCGGTGCATTTAGGAAACCTAACGGGCGGCTACAGCCCCGGGGAATCTTTGTAAAGGCTACGTAGTGATGCCCTACTGGGCCACCTAGGCAGTGGTCAATGGGGAGTAGCTCTCTCCGGGCAGAAAGGGAATCACAACTTGTGGGTAAAGTGCACAACCTCTGCAGAGTGTTTGAAAACTGATATATCAGCCGTGCTCGCGGTTATGAGCGGCCAAGGGAGCTCCAGTGATTAGTGGTACTTGATCAGAGACATTTTGGTTTACAGGTGGCAATGAGATTGATGGTTCTGGTTATGACTATGGTACTGGTAAGTGGTATTCTTTCCGTTTGGAAAGGGTACATTTTGGTATTCTTTACATTTTGGTTTACAGGTGGCAACTGCTTGACTTACCCCCACATAAAGCTAGTCCACTACAGCCAAACAGGATACTTGCTGAGTATGTTGATGTGTACTCACCCTTGCTCTACACACCAAACCCCCCCATCCCCAGGTTGTCAGCATTGCAACCACTGCTCAGGAGAAGATGAAGCCGTGGAAGGAGACTTCCAGGAGTTCCAAGACTATGACGAATTCTAGGCGTGGGTTAGCGGCAACCCCCAGTCGGCTGCCTGTGAAGGCCGCGTTTATCTACGTTTCTTTTCCGCACTTTGATTTATTGTAAAGACTATGTGGATGTCTCAGACATCATGATGTAATCGACTATTATTTCCCTTTTTAATACTATTTGAGCACTGTGTGATGATGTCCATGTTATGTAACTGCTGTGTACGTGAATTGCTGATCCTGGCACGTACATTGTTCGCATTCGGTTTGCCTTCTAAAACCGGGTGTGACATAAGTGGTATCAAAGCCGTGCTGACTGTAGGATCGCTAACCTAGAGTAGAATGGTCGTTCTAAGGACTATAGACCTCTGTCTTTGCCTTGACTTTGATATCCCTTCAAAAGTTGGTCATACCGACCAAACCTATGTTCTACTATATATTATACCTTGTTGAAAATTATGTTTTATTCTAATCCTTCATTTATTTATGATTCATTACTTGCTGGTCATATTAATTCTGTTCTCACTCTTTTGCTTGCAGTGTCTTTTGTAGATGGCTCGTCTTAGACACACTGCACGAAAGTTCGTCATCCCCTTCTTACCCTCCCGCCTTGCTGAGCGTCCGCTTCGCCGTCCCGTGGCCGGATAGTCTAGCCACTTGGAGAGGCTGCACCACCGCCTGCATGAGGAGCAGGAGCGTCGACGACAGGAGCAGCAGGGCTCTTCTTTCTCGCTCCAACAGGAGATAGAGTCCGTGAGGAGCTGCTCCCCTGTGCTTCCCCTGGAGGCGCCCCCTGCACCACCACTGGGCGCCCCAGCCTCTGGAGTAGCTGCTGGAGGAGACCCAGACGACGAAGGTGGCGACGACAGCTTGAGCCACGACACCGACTTTTCTGCTGACTAGGAGCCAGAAGGATGGGTTGCTCGACCCATCACTCGCGACGCTGCTCGCGGGTGTCACTTCCACGACGCGCTCGACACCCTGCTACGTCGGGCACTTGACCGGTGTACTTGGTCCATCGAGTATCACTGTGTGGTCTACCAGCATAGTCGCGGGGTCTACCCGGACCGCTGGGAGGCGACCTGCTTGGTGCGCTGTCCGGAGAACAGTCTCCAGGGTGCTGAGGTCTGCTCAGAGCACTATTCTATCTCTGAGCGGGACTCAGCTGAGGCGGCCATGCAAGATGCCGCACGGCGTGCGCTTTCGCACTACTGCTCGGTTCTCGGTGGGGTAGCCGACGGTCTCAACCTGAAGTACTACCCCCGCCGTCCATCTGGCAGCACAGGAGGCATGATTGTCTCACCTGTCGGTGAGGACAATCCTAGGTTGAGCAGCACAGTCAACCTAGCCGCCGTGCTAAACACAGAGCTGGACCATGCACTAGACGAGCTGAGTAGGGCTCGTGCTGAGATCGCCCTACTGCGGGCTGAGCGCGCGGAACGTCGTCACCTGGACGACGGTTCCCCCGCTCCCGTAGGGACTCAGCACCCATACCGCTCACCTCGGCGTGGACGCCAGTCTTATGGCAATCCCGACTGCAAGACCAAGATAAATCTAGAACCATAGATCGTTAGAAGTTGGATCTTGTAATTAATACAAAATATATACGTAGAAGCTACAGTCTTAGCGTTAGTCTCGCTCTTAGTTAGTCTTAGTTAGACAGGGTAGTTTGCTATATCCTGTGCATTTATGTTTGTCATGATGAACTATGTTTGATTTGGATCTTTGTAATGACTGTCACTAGAGTGTGGGTATCCCCTGCATTATGGTTTACCTGTTATATGTTAAAGGAGTTAGTTATTTAGTTGGGAAGCCTTTTATTCCACTTTCCTCTTTATCTGAGAAGCTGTGTGGTCTGTGTTGGAGATCAGTGAAGATGCTCATCTGTTCAGTGCTGTTGAAGAATTCTATACTCTTTTCTTATGCTGCAAGATTTGCCAGATCAGTTCTGATGTGTGGTTGCATTCTGCAGATGTCAGAGAATAGGCGCAGAGGAGGAAGGCGTGCTCAGCAGGAGCGAGTCGCTCAGCAGGATGAGGTGCCTCCGCAACAGCATCTGCCACCCCCGCCCCCGATGTCCATCGAGCAGATGTTTCTGATGCAGACTCAGGCAGTTCAAGCCATCGGTCAGACTCTGGCCGCCATTCAGCAGCAGCAGCAGCAACAGCAACAGGCCCCACCTCAGCCTCAGATGCCTCAGATGCCCAGAGACAAGCGTGCTGAATTCATGAGAGGTCATCCACCAACGTTTGCTCATTCTTCTGACCCCATGGATGCTGAAGACTGGCTACGCACTGTGGAGCGGGAGTTGCATACCGCTCAGTGTGATGACAGGGAGAAAGTTCTGTATGGTCCCCGTCTGTTGAGAGGAGCAGCCCAATCATGGTGGGAGTCTTATCTCGCCACCCATGCCAACCCCGACGCCATCACTTGGGAAGAGTTCAGAGGTAGCTTTCGTCAGTACCATGTTCCTACAGGTCTGATGACAGTGAAGAAGGAGGAATTCCTGGCCCTCAAGCAAAGATCATCGTCTGTCAGCGAGTACCGAGACAGGTTTCTGCAGTTGTCTCGCTATGCTCCTGAAGATGTCAACACCGACGCCAAGCGACAGTACCGTTTCCTGAGAGGCTTGGTTGACCCTCTGCAGTACCAGCTGATGAATCACACCTTCCCGACATTCCAGCACTTGATTGACAGGGCAATCATGACAGAGAGGAAGCGTAAGGAGATGGAGGATCGTAAGCGCAAGATCAGTGGACCCTAGCCTGGAAGCAGCAATCGTCCTCGTTTCTCAGGCAATCAACCTTAGCATTTCAGGCAGAACCAGCGTCCACCTCAGCAGCATCAGCAGTTCCAAAGGCAGTATCCTCAGCACCAGTATCAGAACCGTCAGAGCAATCAGTCAGGAGGTCAGTTTCAGAGGCAGAATCAGCAGGCACCTCGTCTTCCTGCCCCAGCAAACCAGCAGAACAGTCAGGCAGCACCAGCTCAGGTTGGAAACAGAGCATGTTTCCACTATGGAGAGCAAGGCCATTGGGTGATGCAATGTCCGAAGAAGGCAGCCCAGCAGCAGTCAGGCCCCAATGACCCAGCAAAGCAGAACGTGTCTCAGCCTGGAGCAGGCAACTGCTCTCAGCCGCGCTATAATCATGGGAGACTGAACCACATGGAGGCTGAAGCAGTTCAGGAGACCCCCGGCATGATAGTAGGTATGTTCCCAGTTGACTCCCATATTGCAGAAGTGTTATTTGATACTGGAGCAACGCATTCTTTCATTACTGCATCATGGGTAGAAGCACATAATCTTCCAATAACTACCATGTCAACCCCCATTCAAATTGACTCAGCCGGTGGTAGAATCCGAGCCGATAGCATATGTTTGAATATAAGTGTGGAAATAAGGGGGATAGTGTTTCCCGCTAACCTCATAGTAATGGGTACTCAGGGAATAGATGTCATCCTAGGGATGAATTGGCTAGATAAGTATCAGGCAGTTATTAGTTGTGATAAGAGGACAATCAAGTTGGTGTCCCCACTAGGAGAGGAAGTGGTGACCGAGTTAGTCCCGCCTGAGCCGAAGAAAGGAAGTTGTTATCAGACGACTGTTGATAGCAGTGAAGCAGACCCGATTGATAGTATCAAGGTTGTGTCCGAGTTTCCAGATGTGTTTCCAAAAGACTTACCAGGTATGCCACCAGAGCGGAAAGTTGAGTTTGCCATAGAGCTTCTTCCTGGAACCTCCCCTATCTTTAAGAGAGCTTACAGAATATCTGGACCAGAGTTGGTTGAGCTTAAGAAGCAGATCGATGAGCTGTCAGAGAAAGGTTACATTCGGCCAAGCACCTCGCCTTGGGCCGCCCCTGTCCTATTTGTGGAGAAGAAAGATGGCACCAAAAGGATGTGTATCGATTATCGAGCTCTGAATGAGGTCACGATCAAGAACAAGTACCCCTTGCCCAGAATAGAAGATCTGTTCGACCAGTTGAGAGGAGCCAGTGTGTTCTCCAAGATAGATCTGAGGTCAGGTTATCATCAGCTCAGGATCCGACCTTCGGACATTCCGAAGACGGCATTCATTACCAAGTATGGGTTGTATGAGTTCACTGTGATGTCTTTTGGTTTGACCAATGCGCCAGCCTTTTTCATGAATCTAATGAACAGTGTATTCATGGATTATCTTGACAAGTTTGTGGTGGTATTCATTGATGATATTCTGATTTACTCTCAAAGCGAAGAAGAGCATGCAGATCATTTGAGGATGGTATTGCAGAGATTGCGAGAGCACCAGTTGTATGCAAAGTTGAGCAAGTGTGAGTTCTGGATCAGTGAAGTCCTGTTCTTGGGTCACATAATCAACAAAGAAGGATTGGCTGTGGATCCGAAGAAAGTGGCAGACATTCTAAACTGGAAAGCGCCAATAGATGCTCGAGGAATCAAGAGCTTCATTGGAATGGCCGGATATTATCGGTGATTCATTGAAGGGTTTTCGAAGATTGCAAAACCAATGATAGCATTGCTAGGCAACAAAGTTGAGTTCAAGTGGACCCAGAAATGCCAAGAGGCCTTTGAAGCGCTGAAAGAGAAGTTGACAACAGCGCCTGTCCTAGTCTTGCCTGATGTGCACAAGCCCTTCTCGGTGTATTGTGATGCTTGTTACACTGGTTTGGGATGTGTGTTGATGCAAGAGGGAAGAGTTGTGGCTTACTCGTCCCGACAGCTGAAGGTTCATGAGAAGAATTACCCAATCCATGATCTAGAGTTGGCAGCAGTGGTTCACACACTGAAGACATGGAGGCACTACCTGTATGGACAGAAATGTGATGTTTACACAGACCACAAGAGTCTGAAGTACATATTCACTCAGTCAGAGCTGAATATGAGGCAACGAAGATGGTTAGAGCTGATCAAAGACTATGAGTTGGAGATTCATTACCATCCAGGCAAAGCAAACGTAGTGGCAGATGCTTTGAGCAGAAAGAGCCAAGTCAACCTAGAGATGTCAATGGGTAATTCCCCATCGGGTTATAGCATCCCAGACCCATCCCCATCATGTTTGATACATCCCCATACCCATACCCATACCCATCATGGGTACAAAACTCATCTCATACCCATCCCCATTCGGGTTTCGGGTCCCCAATGGGTCCCCATCCCCAATTAAGGAATAACTAGGTACTAACATCTAGCACAAACTATCTAGATTTCATATATCACCACATCGGCAAGCACTCATCCATGAACCATTATCCATTCATCCATCCATCAGAAAAGAAATCAGTACTTAGGACCAATATAAGAAATGGAGTCTACCGGGTTTGATGGCCGACTCGGCCTCAACTCATTCATACAAATAGGACAGGTGTACGAGTATGAGATACCCATGGGTAATCGGGTTCGGATTATTGCTTCCCAAACCCATACCCGTTTACCCAATGGGTGGAGATTTTGTCCCATATCCATACCCATGGGGACAATTTTTGTCCCATACCCGTACCCTAATAGGGGAATTCCCCACGGGTTATCGGGTATCGGGTCCCCATTGACATCTCTAAGTCAACCTGATGGTCGCTCGTCCGATGCCTTACGAGTTGGCCAAGGAGTTTGACAGGTTAAGTCTCGGATTTCTGAACAATTCGCGAGGAGTCACATTTGAGTTGGAACCTACCCTGGAGCGGGAAATCAAAGAAGCGCAGAAGAATGATGAGAAGATCAGTGAGATCCGATGACTGATTCTAGACGGCAGAGGCAAAGATTTTCGGGAAGATTCAGAAGGTGTGATATGGTTCAAAGACCACTTGTGCGTTCCCAATGTCCAGTCTATTCGGGAGTTGATCCTCAAGGAAGCTCATGAGACAGCCTATTCGATTCACCCTGGCAGTGAGAAGATGTATCAAGATCTGAAGAAGAAATTCTGGTGGTACGGAATGAAGAGGGAAATCGCAGAGCATGTGGCTATGTGTGATAGTTGTCGACGGATCAAAGCATAGCACCAGAGACCAGCTGGATTGCTGCAACCGCTGCAAATTCCTCAGTGGAAATGGGATGAAATCGGTATGGACTTCATAGTCGGATTGCCTCACACTCGAGCCGGCTACGATTCCATTTGGGTAGTAGTGGACCGTTTGACCAAGTCAGCCCACTTCATACCTGTCAAGACCAACTACAGCAGTGCAGTATTGGCAGAGTTGTACATGTCTCGGATCGTTTGTCTTCATGGTGTGCCAAAGAAGATAGTGTCAGACAGAGGAACGCAGTTCACCTCTCATTTCTGGCAGCAGTTGCATGAAGCCTTGGGCACACATCTGAATTTCAGTTCAGCATATCATCCGCAGACATATGGTCAGACTGAAAGGACCAATCAAACTCTTGAAGACATGTTGAGAGCCTGTGTGTTGCAAGATCAGTCCGGATGGGACAAGCGATTGCCTTATGCAGAGTTCTCCTATAACAACAGTTATCAGGCCAGCTTAAAGATGTCACCATTTCAAGCGCTCTATGGAAGGAGTTGTAGAACTCCGTTGCAATGGGATCAGCCTGGAGAAAAGCAAGTGTTTGGGCCAGACATTCTGCTTGAAGCCGAAGAGAACATCAAGATGGTCCGAGAGAATATGAAGATAGCACAATCAAGACAGCGAAGTTATGCAGACACAAGAAGAAGAGAGCTGAGTTTTGAGGTTGGATACTTTGTCTATCTGAAAGTGTCACCGATCAGAGGAGTCAGAAGGTTCGGAGTGAAAGGCAAGCTAGCACCCCGCTACATCGGCCCGTATCAGATCCTCGCAAGGCGAGGAGAAGTGGCTTATCAGCTCAGCCTACCAGAAAATTTATCTGCTGTGCATGATGTCTTTCATGTGTATCAATTGAAGAAGTGCTTGCGTGTGCCAGAAGAGCAATTGCCAGTTGAAGGTCTTGAAGTCCAGGAGGACTTGACCTATGTTGAGAAGCCAGCGCAAATCCTTGAGGTTGCAGACAGAGTCACCCGAAGGAAGACCATCAGAATGTGCAAAGTCAGGTGGAATCACCACTCTGAGGAAGAAGCAACCTGGGAGCGTGAAGATGATCTAATGGCTAAATACCCTGAGCTCTTTGCTAGCCAACCCTGAATCTCGAGGGCGAGATTCTTTTAAGGGGGATAGGTTTGTAACGCCCTGAATTTGGGGGGTAGAATTTTTTCTTCTTTTCCCTCGCCAAATTCGGGCGTTACCCTTTCCTTTTCCCTTTTCCCCTCACTAAACCTTGATCTTTTCCAAAGTTATAGCGGGATTCGGCTCGAGATCTCGTGTAAAGTAAGACCCTAGAAAATACTTTCTTTTGTTTGCTGCACCATGCCGAACCATGCACTTGTTTTGATTGATTGAAATTGTGAAATCATTCATCTAGATTTAGAGAAAAAGGAAAAAACTTTTCTTTTTCTCTCTCCCCCCTTCTCCCCTTTTGGCCCAGCCGCCCCCTCCCCCTTCGCGCCGGCCCAGCTGGCCGGCCCAACCCCCCCTTCCCCCCTTCCCTCCCCCGTCGTGGGCCGCCCCGGCCGGCCCAGCCGCGCCCCCCTCCCTTCCCCTTTGGGCCCATGGCCGGCCCAGCCGCCCCCTCCCCCCTTCCCCCCAAAATTTCCCTCCCCGTGGGCCCCGCTCGTCATCCTCTCTCCCTCTCCCTAACCCTAACCGCCGCCGCCGCCCTCTCCCTGCGCCGCCGCCGCTGCCGCCGCGCCGCTCTCCCTCGCCACGGTGAGCCCCCCTCCCCTCCCTTCCCCCTTCCCCGCCCGCTGGCGCCGCTCCCCGGCGCGCCACCCTGGGCCCGCGCCCGCCCCCGCCTCGGCGAGGCCGCCCCGCCCCAACCCCGCCCGGTCCCGGCGAGCCGCCCCCCGGCGAGCCCGGCCCCGCCCCGCCGCGCCTCGGCTCGGCCGCCCTGTGCTCGGCCCCCTCCGGCGAGCCGCCCCGCCCCTTCCCCGCCCTCGCCTCGGCCTCGTCCGGCGAGCCGCGCCCGTCCCCAACCTCGGCCGCCCCCCGACGAGCCCGGCTCGGCCGCCCCCGGCGAGCCTGTGCCCGGCTCGGCCGCCGTCCGGCGACCCGCCCGCCCCCGCGCCCGGCTCGGCCGTCCCCGGCGAGCCCGCCTCCGCCCCGCCGCGCCCGCGCCCGCCTCAGCCCCGGCCGCGCCGCCCTGCGCCGCCTCAGCCCCGTGCCGTCCCGGCCCCGGCCGTGCCCTCCGCCCCGCCCGTGTCCTCGCCCCGCCCGTGCCTCGCCCGCCGTGGTCCGCGACGTCCTCGCTCGCCCATGCTCGCTTGCCCCGACGTGCTTGCCCGCTCGCCCCGCCGTGCCTTGCTCGCGTCGTGACGGCCCCGGCGTGGCCTCGAGCTCGGCCAAGCGTGCCTATGGCGCGCGACCTTGAGCTCGGCTAGCGCGCGGCCCCGACGTGCGCACGGCTAGTTCGTGGCGTGTGCGTGCGGCCTCGCGCGCGTGCTCGCGTAGTGTGCAGTGCCTTGGCACGACTCGCCGTGCCCCCGTCTACCCCCCAGACGCCCCCGTCTACCCCCCTTTTTATATTTCATGCGTGCTAATCACGTTGTTTATATTAATAAGATAGGAGTCTCAATTTAGAAATTGGTTACGTTAGTTAATTTGTATAGCTAATCGTCTATCTCATTCAATGTTAATCTACTAAAAGTGGTCACGTTTACATTAGTGCATGTAGCTAATCCTTATTATTGAAGCTAAGTAGAACTAGAGCACGTAACGTCTAGTTATTCGCCTACCCGTAACGCGCCTCGAGCATAAGCCTTAACCCCTGCGAGACCCTTCCCCATTTCTTTCTAATCATAGTAAATGCAATATCATATGTCATATTCTATGCATGTTTAATCTACTTGTTCTCTTGTATGGTGTACTGTTGGTTTCCTAATTTCAATGGATGGATGTATGTATGTTTGCACTCGCATAGAGAACGATCCGGTTGAAGAGCCCGAGGAACTCGCAGGAGAAGCCCCTGAGCAGCAGTCGGTTGGTGGAGGCAAGTGTCCCTAGACCTATCTCTGTCCAATTCATTCTTTAATTCACCTCCGGCTTTACACATTTATGCCTAAGGAGTTACTAGCTTTGTTATCCATATCCTTGTTCACCTATTTGGGTTGGATTATTATTGTTTAGCTTTATGCTATTGCTCAACGATAACCAATGAACATGATGAGATTATATATGATACGCTGTTTTCCCTTCTCTTATTATGATGTTATACTTGTGGCCTTTAAGGGGGCTCGAGCGGTTTCTCGAGTGCCTCTCCGTAAGGACCTGTTCTATGGATGACCGCCCGGGAAAACAGTGCAACCATGAGGGTGGAATGGGGTGCCCTTAGCTGAATAATTAGAGGATCCGGAGTGTAGTTCGCTTAGCCGTTGTGCCGTCAATGGGGCTCGGTGTATGCGGCTCGCTCTGCCAAGTTTGGGTTCGCCCCTTGGGGAGGAGTGCGGTGCATTTAGGAAACCTAACGGGCGGCTACAGCCCCGGGGAATCTTTGTAAAGGCTACGTAGTGATGCCCTGCTGGGCCACCTAGGCAGTGGTCAATGGGGAGTAGCTCTCTCCGGGCAGAAAGGGAATCACGGCTTGTGGGTAAAGTGCACAACCTCTGCAGAGTGTTTGAAAACTGATATATCAGCCGTGCTCGCGGTTATGAGCGGCCAAGGGAGCTCCAGTGATTAGTGGTACTTGATCAGAGACATTTTGGTTTACAGGTGGCAATGAGATTGATGGTTCTGGTTATGACTATGGTACTGGTAAGTGGTATTCTTTCCATTTGGAAAGGGTACATCGGGCTAATAACTTGGGTTAATGTTAAAACCTGGCTTTCTACTAGTAAATAATAATCTGACCAACTAAAAGCAACTGCTTGACTTACCCCCATATAAAGCTAGTCCACTACAGCCAAACAGGATACTTGCTGAGTATGTTGATGTGTACTCACCCTTGCTCTACACACCAACCCCCCCATCCCCAGGTTGTCAGCATTGCAACCACTGCTCAGGAGAAGATGAAGTCGTGGAAGGAGACTTCCAGGAGTTCCAAGACTATGACGAGTTCTAGGCGTGGGTTAGCGGCAACCCCCAGTCGGCTGCCTGTGAAGGCCGCGTTTATCTACATTTCTTTTCCGCACTTTGATTTATTGTAAAGACTATGTGGATGTCTCAGACATCATGATGTAATCGACTATTATTTCCCTTTTTAATACTATTTGAGCACTGTGTGATGATGTCCATGTTATGTAACTGCTGTGTACGTGAATTGCTGATCCTGGCATGTACCTGGTTCGCATTCGGTTTGCCTTCTAAAACCGGGTGTGACAGCACCCAAAGAAGGACTGCCCGGAAACGAAGGCTACCAGGGACAGGATGTCTCGGGCACAACCCGCCAACAACCAAAGAGTTGTCGTGCATACATATCAACACCACCTCCCACAACCATACAACCAGGGCCTCGCTCAGCATCCACCTAACCACGCATACCAACACCACCAGGAGGTACAAGTTGTACCACCCCCACTCCCGTCTCCGCACCCGCATCAGCCAAACATCCACCACCCAAATCACCCCCAAGCACCAAAGCAGGAAGACTTCGCCGATCAGCCGTATCGCGGAGTCATTCACATGATCACTGGGGGTCCAGCGTCGACTTCGACATGAAGCAACAGAAGAGGGACCACTACCAAAGCATCAACCATGTCGCCGTCACCGGCCCAGTCGTGCAAACGAAGTGGTCCCATGTGCCGCTGACCTTCGACGCCAGAGATGTTGACCTGCGCAGCGCACCCCACATTGACGCCATGGTAATCAACTGCAGTGTGGCAGGCTGAAACCTGCACAAAGTCTTGGTCGACAATGGTAGCCAGGCGGACATCATCTTCCTCCATGCCTTCAACGGCATGGGCATCAGCCACAACTTACTTAAGCCATCGGACAATCCCCTGTATGGCTTCGGCGGCAAGGGCACCTTCCCTGTGGGCAAGATAGAGCTACCTTTGTCCTTCGGCGTAGCACCCAATGCACGAAGTGAGCAGGTCACCTTTGACATTGTCGACATGGTATACCCGTACAATGCCATAATGGGTCGGGGCTCCATCAACAAGTTTGAAGCGGCCATTCACGGACTTTACCTTTGCATGAAAATCCCGGGTCCGCAAGGCGTGATCTCAGTCTATGGCAACCAGCAGACTACGCGCAACATTGAAAGAGACTTTGTTCCAGGGCAACGGAACATACACTGCCTTACGACGTAGCGCGAAGTTCCCGAGGCCACCCGTCCAACCGTCAACGAGCTTGAAAAGGCACAGCTGCAGAGCAACGACAGAACGAAGACGGTCCCCCTTGACCCGGCAACGCCCAAGCAAACGATCATCATAAGCAAAGACCTGACTTCGCGAGACGAGGGGCAACTCATCTCCTGTCTTTCCAGAAATAAGGACGTCTTCGCCTGGTCTGGGAACGTTTTTACGTATGTGGGCCGGAACGTTTTTACGTATGTGGACGACATCGTCGTCGCCAGCAAGAACAAAGAGGATCACCTGGCCGACCTCGAAGAGACATTCGTGAACATGCGGGACGCACGACTTCGCCTCAACCCTGAGAAGTGCGTTTTCGGAGTTCGCCAGGGGAAGATACTAGGATACCTGGTGTCGCACCGCGGGATCGAGGCCAACCCGACAAAGATCCAGGCTATCATCAACATGACGCCTCCGCAGTCATCTAGAGACGTCCAGCGTCTGACAGGCAGATTGGCCGCCCTCAACAGATTCATTTCCAAGTCCGCAGAGCGAAGCCTACCTTTCCTCAAGATGCTACGCGGCGCAAAAGACTTCGCATGGGGACCTGAGCAAGCGGCAGCCTTCGCATCACTCAAGCAGCACCTGTCAGAGTTGGCAACCCTTACAAGCCCTGACCCCTCGCTACATCTGTTGCTCTACGTCGCAGCTTCGCCACACGCAGTCAGCGCAGCGTTGGTCCAAGAGCAGGACAGAGAGGGCACAACTCGGCAGTGTCCAGTTTATTACGTCTCCGAAGTCCTCATGACTTCCAAATGCAACATGACGGAGTTGGAAAAATTTGCCTACGCAGTCGTCATGGCATCGCGCAAGCTGCGCCACTACTTCGAAGCGTTCAAGGTGTGGGTCACCTCGGACAGGGGACTCGGCGAATTATTCAGAAATCCGGAGGCATCCGTCCGTATCGCCAAATGGGCAGCCAAACTCTCCGAATACCATATCACCTTCGAGCCTAGGACATCAATCAAGTCGCAAGTCCTCGCAGATTTCATCGTCGACTGGACAGGGCCGGCACAGCAGCAAGAAGAGCCTTCAGAGAAGGTGTGGACCATCCACTGTGACGGCGCATGGTGCCATGCGGGGGCAGGCGCAGCTGTAATTATCACATCACCCACCGGCGTCAAGCACAGATACGCAGCACGCCTCAGCTTCACTCTAGAATCTGACAGGTGCACAAACAACATAGCAGAGTACGAAGCCGTTATCCTGGGCCTTCGCAAGCTGAAAGCACTCGGCGTGACCACCTGCATAATCAAGACAGACTCCAAAGTCGTTGCTGGCCAGGTCAAAAAAGACTATTCAGCAAAAGACCCCGCACTTATGGAGTATCTATCGATCGTTCGTAGTCTTGAAAAACAATTCAAGGGTTTCACCCTACAACATGTGGACCGCGCAAGGAACGAAGAGGCCGACGCGTTAGCCAAGGCAGCAGCCAGAGGCGAAGCCCTACCCTCCGACGTGTTCTACCACGTCATCAGCACACCAGCCGTCTGCAATCCCGAGGGTCTGCAAATAACCAACAACGCCGAGGGCCATCGCATCGTCAACCTTATCATGACCGAAGACTGGAGGGCCCCAATAACCCTGTTCTTGCAAGGATGTTACCACCCAGGTGATGTCAACGAGGCCAAGCGCCTCAAACATCGAAGCCGGGATTTCACACTTATCGAGGGCCAGCTATACAAGAAAGGGATCAGTCAACCTATGCTTAAATGTGTCACAGAAACTGAGGGCCTCCAGATCCTGCGCGAAGTCCACAGCGGAACTTGTGGCTCCCACTCAGGGCCTCGGGCCCTTGCTGCCAAAGTGATCCATCAAGGTTTCTACTGGCCCGCTATAATCTGCGCCGCGAACAGGGTCACGAGGTCGTGCGAAGCCTGCCAGAAGTTTTCTCCCCGTTCGGGCAACCCTTCGCAATGCACAAAGCTGATCGCCCACACATGGCCACTTCAACGCTGGGGGCTAGACATTTTTGGGCCACTACCCACGGCCCAAGGAAACCTCAAGTTCACCTTCGTCGCCGTCGAGTATTTTACCAAATGGATCGAGGCAAGGGCAGTATCCACAATAACGTCGAAGACTGCCCAGAAATTCTTCTGGCAAAACATTGTTTGCCGATTCGGAGTCATGTCCGAGCTCACAGTCGACAATGGCAAACAATTTGACAGCCAGGACTTCAGGGACTTCTGCTTCTCCATTGGCACCAAGCTTGCCTTCGCCTCAGTATATCACCCACTATCTAATGGCGTCGTCGAGCGTGCCAATGGCAATATTTTCACTGCCATCAAAAAAATGCTTCTTGACGACAAGAAGGGAAAATGGGCCGACCTGCTACCCGAAGCAGTCTGGGCGCTGAACACGACCGAGTGCCGGGCGACTGGATTCACTCCCTTTCGCCTACTATACGGATCGGAGGCCATGACCCCGCAGGAAATAAAGCATGGGTCACCACGGACAAGCGCTTCAGTCGTCCCCGACGTAGACGAACCAACCTCCAAAGACCTCATTGACGGAGACCGCGTCTTCACCTTGCAGGCCCTCAACAAATACCAAGCTCAAACGAAGGCCTGGCGCGACCACACAGTCGTCCCAAGAGAGTTCAACGAAGGGGACCTCGTACTCGTCCGAACAACCCGGACAGAGTCACGAGGCAAGCTGGAGCCAAAGTGGAAAGGCCCATTCATCGTCAAGACGAAGGCGTCCCCCAGCGCGTACAAGCTAACAACGCCATCCGACAAGGACCTAGAGCATTCCTGGAATATCGATAACCTCCACAAATTTTTTGTTTGAATCCTCAGGGCCAACACGCCCTTGTAATCCATCAAACAGTACCATTTCGGCCCGCACTCTTTTCCTCCCGGGGGCGTGAGGTTTTTAATGAGGCGGAGCCATGTAATATAACTGCAAAAATCCCCCGCAAAAACTAAGACACAATATGTCGAAAAAGACCGCATCGACGGTCTTCGGCATTCGACCAGACCGAAGTCACCACGAGGGGCAGCGCAGACTACCCTCGCGTGCGACACTCCACGCAAAAGTCACCTACTGGTGCAGCCGGAATAGCACAATAAGTGCGAAAATCGAAGTCTTTCCCAAAAAGACTCTCCGTGCAAAAGTCGCCTAAGGGTGCAGCCGGAACAGCACAACAAGTGCAACGATCGTTGTCTTTGTAAAAGACACTCCACGCAAAAGTCGCCTAAGGGTGCAGCCGGAATAGCACAACAAGTGCGTAAAATCGAAGTCTGACCCAAAAGACTCTCCGCGCAAAAGTCGCCCATGGGTGCAGCCGGAATATCACAATAAGTGTGTAAAATCGAAGTCTGATCCAAAAGACTCTCCGTGCAAAAGTCGCCTAAGGGTGCAGCTGGAACAACACAACAAGCACGTAAAAGATCGAAGTCTTTCACATAAGACTCAGCGCAGAAATCGCCTACGGGGACAGCCGGATCAAAGAAGGCGCGCAACCTTATCATACAAATTACGGTTGCATACACACAGCAAGGGCATCATATATTACATTGGCTCAACCTTCGGAATGATACCCATCTCCCTGTAGTTGAACAACATTATCCTCAATTCCTCACCCTCAAAAAGATTTCGCAGCTCCCCTTCACCTACACTCGCCCCAGTCGGCGACGACAACAATTCTCGTTTACCGGTCCCGTCCACGCGAAGACGACCACTCTCCATCTCACTACAATGACGCCTACCACTTCGCAACAATTCACTCACTCTCCGTTTCACCACCGCCCTTCGCCGCCTATACCCAGTACTACCACCTGGAGCCCCGCAGAACCCTCCGCGCGCGGCGAAGGCTCCTCTGCAGCCACATCTAACGCTTCAAAATAATCCAAGTCCTCATCTGAAGACTGAGAGCACCTAGAGGGGGGGTGAATAGGTGATCCTGTAAAACTTAAACTTATAGCCACAAAAACTTGGTTAATCGTTAGCACAATAATTGCCAAGTGGCTAGAGAGGAGCCAAGACACAATAATCACAAGAAATCAATCACAGAGATGACACGGTGGTTATCCCGTGGTTCGGCCAAGTACAAAACTTGCCTACTCCACGTTGTGGCGTCCCAACGGACGAGAGTTGCACTCAACTCCTCTCAAGTGATCCAATGATCAACTTGAATACCACGGTGTTCTTCTTTTTTTTGATCTTTTCCCGTTTGCGAGGAATCTCCGCAACTTGGAGTCTCTCGCCCTTACAATTGAATTTCACAAAGAAGCACGGAGTAAGGGAGGGAAGCAACACACACAAATCCACAACAAAATGCGCACACACACGGCCAAGAAACGAGCTCAAGAGACTATCTCAAAGTTCACACTAGAACGAGCTCGAATCACTGAGAATGACAAACGAATGTGCAAAGACTGAGTGTGGATGATCAAGAATGCTCTAAGGTTGCTTGGTTATCTCCTCCATGCGCCTAGGGGTCCCTTTTATAGCCCCAAGGCAGCTAGGAGTCGTTGAGAACAAATCTGGAAGGCCATCCTTGCCTTCTGTCATCGGGCGCACCGGACAGTCCGGTGCACACCGGACACTGTCCGGTGCCCGATTTATTTCCTTAAACAGCGCAGCCGACCGTTGCCGACCGTTGCAGATCTGGCGCACCGGACAGTCCGGTGCACACCGGACAGTCCGGTGCCTCCTTCCGACCGTTGGCCAGACCACGTGTCGCGCGCAGATTCCGCGGCCGACCGTTGGCTCGGCCGACCGTTGGCTCACCGGACAGTCCGGTGCACACCGGACAGTCCGGTGAATTTTAGCCGTACGCCGTCGGCAAATTCCCGAGAGCGGCGTCTTCAGGTCGAGGCAGCCTGGCGCACCGGACACTGTCTGGTGCACCACCGGACAGTCCGGTGCCCCAGACCGAAACAGCCTGTTGGCTGTACACAGCCAACAATCTCCTTTTCTTCTTCTCTCTGTTTCTAACACTTAGATAAATATATTAGTACACAAAACCAATGTACTAAGGCTTAGAAACATACCTTTACTTGTGATGTGCACTTTGTTCATCCATGGTCATTGATTCACATTTAAGCACTTGTGTTGACACTCAATCACCAAAATACTTAGAAATGGCCCAAGGGCACATTTCCCTTTCAATCTCCCCCTTTTTGGTGATTTATGCCAACACAACATAAAGCAACTAGAACAAGTGCAAAATCACTTCAAATAAAACTCAAATTGTTTTTGATTCAATTTTGGCATATATGGATCATCCTTTGCCACCACTTGGTTTGTTTTTGCAAATCAAACTCAAATCTTTATCTCTAAGTCAAACACACATGTTGAAGCATAGGGAGAGTCATTCCAAAAGAGATTGATCAAAGATTTCAAAAACTCCCCCTATTTCCCATAATCAATACTTCTCCCCACTAGAAGCCAACTTTTGACGAAAGAGACAATGCAAGAGTTTTGAACAAACCAAAAGCTCTATTTTACTATTTTCAAAATCTCTCAAGTGGTAGCTGATCCATTTATTGCTTTGGCCTTTATTTTCTCCCCCTTTGGCATCAAGCACCAAAACGGGATCAATCTTGGCCCTTTAACCCCATTGCCTCACCAAAATCTTCAATTAAGAGTACAAAGGCAATAAAATCATAGAGATGAACTTGGAATAAGTTACCCGTTCATCGGAGTGCAGTGGAAGTCTTGCATGGTCCAAGTTCACCTTTCCCTTTCAATCCACCTTCGAGACTAAATCAAGCAAACTCAAGCAAATGGTTAGTCTCAAAGGGTCAAGTTGTAACACATCTCCCCCTAAACATGTGCATCACTTTGCAACGGACTTGTGAGGTCCAGGGAGTGTTTGTACAACTTGAGCGGCACAATAAGCAACAAAATGCAGAATGAACATGATCAAAGGCATAAACACATGTATGCTACATTTCAATCCAAGTTCCGCGAATCTAAGACATTTAGCTCACTACGCAGCCTGCAAAAGGTCTTCTCATCTAGAGGCTTGGTAAAGATATCAGCTAGCTGGTTCTCGGTGCTAACATGAAACACTTCGATATCTCCCTTTTGCTGGTGGTCTCTCAAAAAGTGATGTCGGATGTCTATGTGCTTTGTGCGGCTGTGTTCAACAGGATTTTCCGCCATGCGGATAGCACTCTCATTATCACATAGGAGTGGGACTTTCCTCAGATTGTAGCCAAAGTCCCTGAGGGTTTGCCTCATCCAAAGTAGTTGCGCGCAACACTGTCCTGCGGCAACATACTCGGCCTCAGCGGTGGATAGGGCAACGGAGGTTTGTTTCTTAGAGTTCCATGACACCAGGGACCTTCCTAAGAATTGGCACGTCCCCGATGTACTCTTCCTATCGACCTTACATCCAGCATAGTCGGAGTCTGAGTATCCAACCAAGTCAAAGGTAGACCCCTTTGGATACCAGAGCCCGAAGCAAGGCGTAGCAACTAAATATCTAAGAATTCGCTTCACCGCCACTAAGTGACATTCCTTAGGATCGGATTGAAATCTAGCACACATGCATACGCTAAGCATAATGTCCGGTCTACTAGCACATAAATAAAGTAAAGACCCTATCATTGACCGGTATGCTTTTTGATCAACAGACTTACCTCCTTTGTTGAGGTCGGTGTGTCCGTCGGTCCCCATCGGAGTCTTTGCGGGCTTGGCGTCCTTCATCCCAAACCGCTTTAGCAGATCTTGCGTGTACTTCGTTTGGGAGATGAAGGTGCCGTCCTTGAGTTGCTTCACTTGGAACCCAAGGAAGTAGTTCAACTCACCCATCATCGACATCTCGAATTTCTGCGTCATCACCCTGCTAAACTCTTCACAAGACTTTTGGTTAGTGGAACCAAATATTATGTCATCGACATAAATTTGGCACACAACCAAATCACCATTACAAGTCTTAGTAAAAAGAGTTGGATCGGCTTTCCCAACCTCGAAAGCGTTAGCAACTAAGAAATCTCTAAGGCATTCATACCATGCTCTTGGGGCTTGCTTAAGTCCATAGAGCGCCTTAGAGAGCTTACACACATGGTCGGGGAACCGATCATCCTCGAAGCCAGGGGGTTGCTCCACGTACACCTCCTCCTTGATTGGCCCGTTGAGGAAAGCGCTCTTCACATCCATTTGGTACAACCTGAAAGAATGGTGAGCGGCATATGCTAGCAAGATTCGAATTGACTCTAGCCTAGCCACAGGAGCAAAAGTCTCCTCGAAATCCAAACCTGCGACTTGGGCATAACCTTTTGCCACAAGTCGAGCCTTGTTTCTCGTCACCACCCCGTGCTCGTCTTGTTTGTTGCGGAACACCCACTTGGTTCCCACAACATTTTGCTTTGGACGAGGCACCAGCGTCCAGACTTCATTTCTCTTGAAGTTGTTGAGCTCTTCCTGCATGGCCAACACCCAGTCCGGATCTAGCAAGGCCTCCTCTACCCTGAAAGGCTCAATAGAAGAGACAAAGGAGTAATGCTCACAAAAATTAACTAATCGAGAACGAGTAGTTACTCCCTTGCTAATGTCACCCAGAATTTGATCGATGGGATGATCCCTTTGAATCATCGCTCGAACTTGGGTTGGAGGTGCCGGTTGCGCATCTTCCTCCATCACATGATCATCTTGTGCTCCCCCTTGATCACACGCCTCCTATTGATGAACCTGTTCATCGTCTTGAGTTGGGGGTAGCACCATAGTTGAGGAAGATGGTTGATCTCGTTCATCTTGTTCCTGTGGCCGCACTTCTCCAATTGCCATGGTTCGTATAGCGGCCGTCGGAACATCTTCTTCATCTACATCATCATAATCAACAACTTGCTCTCTTGGAGAGCCATTAGTCTCATCAAATACAACGTCGCTAGAGACTTCAACCAAACCCGATGATTTGTTGAAGACTCTATACGCCTTTGTATTTGAGTCATAACCTAACAAAAACCCTTCTACAGCTTTGGGAGCAAACTTAGAATTTCTACCCTTCTTTACTAGAATGTAGCACTTGCTCCCAAATACACGAAAGTAAGATACATTGGGTTTGTTACCGGTTAGTAGCTCATACGAAGTCTTCTTGAGGAGGCGATGAAGGTAGACCCTGTTGATGGCGTGGCAAGCCGTGTTCACGGCTTCCGACCAGAAACACTCGGGGGTCTTGAATTCTCCAAGCATCGTCCTTGCCATATCGATTAGCGTCCTGTTCTTCCTCTCTACCACACCATTTTGCTGGGGTGTGTAGGGAGCGGAGAACTCATGCTTGATCCCTTCCTCCTCAAGGAACTCCTCCACTTGAAGGTTCTTGAACTCGGACCCATTGTCGCTCCTTATTTTCTTCACCTTGAGCTCAAACTCATTTTGAGCTCTCCTGAGGAAGCGCTTGAGGGTCCCTTGGGTTTCAGACTTATCCTGCAAAAAGAACACCCAAGTGAAGCGGGAAAAGTCATCGACAATAACTAAACCATACTTACTCCCTCCTATGCTCAGATAGGCGACAGGTCCGAAGAGGTCCATATGCAGCAGCTCCAGGGGTCTTGAAGTGGTCATCACATTCTTGCCGTGATGTGCTCCTCCCACTTGTTTACCTGCTTGACAAGCTGCACAAGGTCTATCTTTTTCGAAATGCACGTTAGTTAAACCTATCACGTGTTCTCCCTTTAGAAGCTTGTGAAGGTTCTTCATCCCCACATGTGCTAAGCGGCGATGCCACAACCAGCCCATGCTAGTCTTAGCTATTAAGCATGCATCTAGACCGGCCTCTTCTTTTGCAAAATCAACTAAATAAAGTTTGTCGTCTAATACACCCTTAAAAGCTAGTGAACCATCACTTCTTCTAAAAACGGACACATCTACATTTGTAAATAGACAGTTGTATCCCATATGACATAATTGACTAACAGATAGCAAATTATATCCAAGACTCTCTACTAAAAATACATTAGAGATAGAATGCTCATTAGAAATTGCAATTTTACCTAACCCTTTTACCTTGCCTTGATTCCCATCACCGAATATAATTGAATCTTGGGAATCCTTATTCTTGACGTAGGAAGTGAACATCTTCTTCTCCCCCGTCATATGGTTTGTGCATCCGCTGTCGATAATCCAGCTTGAACCCCCGGATGCATAAACCTGCAAGGCAAATTTAGGCTTGGGACTTAGGTACCCAACTCTTGTTGGGTCCTACAAGGTTAGTGCAAATATCCTTAGGGACCCAAATGCAAGTTTTGTCTCCCTTGCATTTTGCCCCTAACTTCCTAGCAACTATCTTCCTATCCTTTCTACAAATAGCAAAGGAAGCATTTAAAGCACAATAAATTGTAGAAGGTTCATTTACTACTTTCCTAGGAGCATGAATAGTATTCTTTCTAGGCACATGATGAATAGCATTTCTCCTAGTCATATTTCTACCATGCTTATAGGAAGAACTAGAAGCAGTCATGGCATAAGAATCATAAGCATGTGAATCAAAAGCATCATAACTTCTAAAAGCATTTCTAGAATTTTTCTTATCATGATATAAAAAGGCATGGTTCCTTTTAGCACTAGAAGCCATAGGGGCCTTCCCTTTTTCCTTAGCGGGAATGGGAGCCTTATGGCTTGTTAAGTTCTTGGCTTCCCTTTTGAAGCCAAGTCCATCCTTAATTGAGGGGTGTCTACCAATCGTGTAGGCATCCCTTGCAAATTTTAGCTTATCAAATTCGCTTTTGCTAGCCTTAAGTTGAGTATTAAGACTAGCCACTTCATCATTCAATTTAGAAATTGAAACCAAGTGATCACTACAGGCATCAACATCGAAATCTTTACACCTAGTGCAAATCTCAACATGTTCTACACAAGATGTTGATTTACTAGATTTTTCTAGTTTAGCATTTAAATCATCATTTATGCTCTTCAAACTAGCAATTGAATCATGACATTTAGACAACTCACAAGAAAGCATTTCATTTCTCTTAATCTCTAATGCAAGTGATTTTTGTGCTTCTACAAACTTGTCATGTTCTTCATATAACAAATCCTCTTGCTTTTCTAAAAGCACATTCTTATCATTCAAGGCATCAATCAATTCATTGATTTTGTCTATCTTAGATCTATCTAAGCCCTTGAATAAGCATGAATAGTCTATGTCATCATCATCACTAGACTCATTATCACTAGAAGAGACATAAGTGGAGTTTCGAGTACTCACCTTCTTCTCCCTTGCCATAAGGCATGTGTGACGCTCGTTGGGGAAGAGGGATGACTTGTTGAAAGCGGTGGCGGCGAGTCCTTCATTGTCGGAGTCGGAGGAGCAATCCGAATCCCACTCCTTTCCGATATGTGCCTCGCCCTTGGCCTTCTTGTAATTCTTCTTCTTTTCCCTCTTGTTCCCCTGTTCCTGGTCACTATCGTTATCGGGGCAGTTAGCGATAAAATGACCAATCTTACCGCACTTGAAGCATGAGCGTTTCCCCTTTATCTTGGTCTTGCTTGGCTGCCCCTTGTGACCTTTTAGCACCGTCTTGAAGCGTTTGATGATGAGAGCCATCTCTTCATCATTAAGTCCGGCCGCCTCAATTTGTGCCACCCTGCTAGGTAGCGCCTCCTTGCTTCTTGTTGCCTTGAGAGCAAGAGGTTGAGGCTCGTTGATCGGTCCATTCAAGGCGTCGTCTACGTATCTTGCCTCCTTGATCATCATCCGCCCGCTTACGAATTTTCCGAGTACCTCCTCGGGCGTCATCTTCGTGTACCTGGGATTCTCACGAATATTGTTCACGAGATGAGGATCAAGAACGGTAAATGACCTTAGCATTAGGCGGACGACGTCGTGATCCGTCCATCGCGTGCTTCCGTAGCTCCTTATTTTGTTGATAAGGGTCTTGAGCCGGTTGTATGTTTGGGTTGGCTCCTCGCCCCTTATCATTGCAAACCTTCCAAGCTCGCCCTCCACCAACTCCATTTTGGTGAGCATGGTGATGTCGTTCCCCTCGTGAGAAATCTTGAGGGTGTCCCATATCTGCTTGGCATTGTCCAAGCCGCTCACCTTATTATACTCGTCCCTGCACAAAGAGGCTAGCAATACAGTAGTAGCTTGTGCATTTTTATGAATTTGTTCATTAATAAACATAGGGCTATCCGAGCTATCAAATTTCATTCCATTCTCTACGATCTCCCATATGCTTGGATGGAGAGAGAATAAATGACTACGCATTTTGTGACTCCAAAATCCGTAGTCCTCCCCATCAAAGTGTGGAGGTTTGCCGAGGGGAATGGAAAGCAAATGCGAATTCGAACTATGTGGAATACGAGAATAATCAAATGAAAAGTTCGAATTGACCGTCTTCCTGTAGTCGTTGTCGTCGTCCTTTTGGGAAGAAGAGGATTCGTCACTGTCGTAGTAGACGATCTCCTTGATGCGCCTTGTCTTCTTCTTCTTCCCATCTTTACGTCTGTGACCCGAGCCAGAGTCGTTGGATTTATCATCTTTTGGCTCGTTGACGAAGGACTCCTTTTCCTTGTCGTTGATCACGATTCCCTTCCCCTTAGGATCCATCTCTTCGGGCGGTTAGTCCCTTTCTTGAAGAGAACGGCTCTGATACCAATTGAGAGCACCTAGAGGGGGGGGTGAATAGGTGATCCTGTAAAACTTAAACTTATAGCCACAAAAACTTGGTTAATCGTTAGCACAATAATTGCCAAGTGGCTAGAGAGGAGCCAAGACACAATAATCACAAGAAATCAATCACAGAGATGACACGGTGGTTATCCCGTGGTTCGGCCAAGTACAAAACTTGCCTACTCCACGTTGTGGCGTCCCAACGGACGAGAGTTGCACTCAACTCCTCTCAAGTGATCCAATGATCAACTTGAATACCACGGTGTTCTTCTTTTTTTTGATCTTTTCCCGTTTGCGAGGAATCTCCACAACTTGGAGTCTCTCGCCCTTACAATTGAATTTCACAAAGAAGCACGGAGTAAGGGAGGGAAGCAACACACACAAATCCACAGCAAAATGTGCACACACACGGCCAAGAAACGAGCTCAAGAGACTATCTCAAAGTTCACACTAGAACGAGCTCGAATCACTGAGAATGACAAACGAATGCGCAAAGACTGAGTGTGGATGATCAAGAATGCTCTAAGGTTGCTTGTGTCGGTGTTTTGGGTCCGACCGCACACCCGGGGTTGCCCCTCAAGGTGCTTTTAGGAGTAGGACGGTGTCGACGACTGTAGCAAAATGGTTCGTGCCGATCACACGAGGGACAATGGACAAGGTTTGCAGGTTCGGGCCGCTTAGAAGTGCGTAACACCCTACGTCCTGGTGAGTATATGAGCGTGGTTACAAGAGGATTCTCTGGATAGAGGGCACAGAGAATGTTTGTGGGTGGCTAAGTAGAGTAGGATCGATCGATCTGGAGGGGTGCCCCCTAGGCCTTATATACTCGGCCGTGGAGCATTACATATGTTATGATAGCAACAAGTAGCTGAAAGATAGTGAACTTCTTGAGCTTATCCCTACGTAACCTCCGCCGACTTATCCTCGCATGGCTCCGTTGCATGGGGGCTTCAGCGCGGGAAAGTCGGGTTTCTGTTTGTGATTCATTCGTTCGACGTTGTGGGCCGCCTGTGCTTGCACTAATCAGTCCCGCGTCCTTTTTATTGGTGGTCTTTCCCTAGGCCCACGAAAGAATGACCTTACGAATTATTGGGCCCTTGGGCTTTTCGTGAGGCCTTTTACTTCTTTAGTGGACCCAGGGGATATCTATCCCCCACAAGCCCCCGATCTTTGAGTTAATTTAGAGGTAATCAACTCAAAGATCCAAGGTTCAGAAAATGACTTCCTGCTGCCTCCTCTGGCTCTGATCACTCGTTCGACCAAAGTTTGGTTTTGTGCTTGTGCCTTAGAAATCGGCATTTCGGATTATAAGATTCTGGACTTCCTTGGGTGCACCGAAGGTGCACCCAATGGGTGTAGCCCCCGACCTTTGAGTAGATTTTAGAAGATAATCTACTCGAAGGTCTTCTCCGAAGATTTTTTCCATTCGCGCTCCTGCATCTCAGTTGAGGATTGATCTTTCCAATCTTGTTCTACGCCTTAGAGGTCGGCACTATATTGATTTAGAATGATAATCCATGGGGTGCACCGAAGGTGCACCCAATGGGTGTAGCCCCCGACCTTCAAGTGGATTTTTGAGGATAATCCACTCGAAGGTCTTCCTTCTGTGTCCTTTTGCTGAGAATTATCCTTTCTGCTTGTAAAAAATTGGCATGATGTCATCCGTGCTATGTCATCAGTTTTTATGCTTCAGAGGTCAGCATGTTTTTTGTCTTTTGCAGCCGAGTTCGCAATCCATCCATATCTCGCTAGGTAGTGTAATTTATTTGCTCTGTGACTGATTGGACATTTGATGGACGTTCTCTGTCTAGTCTTCAAGTCATTTCTGTCGACCATATTTCGCACTCCACTGGCTATATTTGGCTTCCCTCTAACTCTTGTTGATATCTCATTTTTGTCTTGAGGTATTCACTGCACGCCCTGCACGGATGTGACCGTTTGAAAAATGTACCGAAAATTCCTGGGTGTCCCCCCCCCAATGGGTGTGGGCAAGGGACGACTTGGTACGCTGAGTGTTTTAACCGGTTGTCTCTGAGTAGTAATGCGATGGGACGGCTAGTGTAATCATATCCTTCGCGCTGTTGACTGGAGTCCCAATGGGTGTAGTGTTGCATGAAACGGCGTCCGCCGCCTGACGTGTCTTCGGGTGAGTGGAAGTGCTTATTGAATGCCTTGCGACTGTTCAGTGACCGCGGTTAGAAGTGAGCGGTTGCCTTTCCCTTCTATAAATAACCCCTTTGCTTCTCTGGTTTCTTCACCTCTCTTCGTTGCTCCTTACTGCCTCTTCCCTTTCTTCTCTCCCAAAGCTCTCAACCATGGGCAAGAACAACAAGCGTAAGCGTGAGCCGACTCCTCCATCAGAGGAGTTTGGTGACTCGGAGTACTCGGAGGAGGAGTTCTCCTCCGAGCCCGAGGGGTCTCCGGCTCCCGTCTCTCCCCCGGCGTCGTCCGATGACTCGGACGACTCCCAGGGGATAGCCGCGGAGGTCTGGACATACATCCGGGCCGTCGAGCGCGCCGGGCTCGAAGGCTCGGATGAGTCGAAGTACTCCTCGGGTGAGGAGGACTCGGACGGCGGCGAGGAGGGTGAAGACGACGACGACGACGATGACGACGATGACGGCGATGACGGCGACGGCGGCAGCAGTGGCAGGGGCGGCGGCGACGGCAGGGGCAGCACCAAGGGCGGCAGCGGCGGCAGCGGGGACAGCACCAGGGGCAGCAGCAGGGGCAGCACTAGGGGCGGCGGCGGCGGCAGGGGCAGGGCCAGTGGCTAGACGCCACTGGTCTTCTTAGATATTAGTATAGTTTAGTATAGCTAGAATAATGTAGTAGTAATTAGTGTAGTTTAGTAGTAGTAGTAATGTAAAGTAGAATTAGGGAAGTATCAACTCATAAAGAGTTGGTTTGTAACTTATTAACTTCCCTTCAATGAAAGTTGTCGTTTATCTCCTCTTTTTGATGACTCGTCACTGGTTTTGCTAAATGTTGAATCGATTCTTTTGATGTAGTAGAAACAGCGCCGAGCGGTTGTGAAGATTGACATCAGCGTTTTAGAAGTAACACTGAGCAATCGAACACAAGACCAGCATTTTAGAGGCAATGCCGAATGATAGAAGGTCGGCATCGGCATTTTGGAAATAATGCCAAGTGACAAAATACGGGGCCAGCATTTTAGAAATAACACCGAGTGATAGAATTTCGGCATCAGCATTTTAGAAGTAATGCTGGGCGTGTGAACACGTGGTCGGCGTTTTAGAGGCAGCGCCGAGTGATTGAAGGTCGGCGTCGGCATTTTAGAAGTAATGCCGAGCGATTGAACACGTGGTCGGCGTTTTAGAGGCAGCGCCGAGTGATTGAATGTCGACGTCGGCATTTTAGAAGTAATGCCAAGTGATTGAACACGTGGTCGGCGTTTTAGAGGCAGCGCCGAGTGATTGAAGGTTGGCGTCGGCATTTTAGAAGTAATGCCGAGCGATTGAACACGTGGTCGGCGTTTTAGAGGCAGCGCCGAGTGATTGAAGGTCGGCGTCGGCATTTTAGAAGTAATGCCGAGCGATTGAACACGTGGTCGGCGTTTTAGAGGCAACGCCGAGTAATAGCCAGCTTCTTCAAGTTTCTTTGAGGAAAATGGCCGAGTGATGAGGTGGCACATCGGCTTTCTTGGAAATAACTGTTAGATATCCACGTGGCATGCTGAGATTTCGGAGATGACCGCCGGGTGATGACCGGGCACTTTTGAAAAGGTATCTGGCTCAAGAATATCCCTTAAGTGTCGCGCTTTCAGCCGCCTTTGCTTTCCGTGCCCTAGTTCTTGCATTTCCGCATCTGAGTCTTCTCTGCCATTCGCCTCCTACTCTGTTTCGCTAGCGAGAAGCAAGAATGGCGCCCAAGAGGAAAACCGCGAACTCGTCTGCTGCAGTGATCCCCGCCATCGATCCCAACAGTCAGTTACCCTTCGCAGGTAACCATATGTCTGTGATTTCTGAAGTTGAGCTTCTCCGCCTTGTTTCCGTCGGGGTTCTCCCTCCACGGGAACTCTGTTCTTGGCGTTCTTGCCATGGGACTACTGTCCCAACCGAAGATACCCACGAATCAGTGGTCTATACTCCTTTCCTTCTTCGCGGCCTCGGCCTTCCCATATCTCCTTTTTTCCGTGGCATCCTTGATTTTTATCATATCAACCTGACTCACCTGAACCCTAACTCCATTCTCCAAATCTCTATTTTCGTTCACCTTTGCGAAGCTTATCTTGGCGTGCTGCCGCATTTTGGCTTATGGAAGTATCTGTATCACTGCCGTCCTGGGATGGCCGGGGGGCAACATCAATTGGTCGGAGGTGCCAGTTTAGAGATGCGCCGGGGGCGGAAGACCGAGTATCTCGAGATACCTCTCAAGGATAGCATTAAAGGCTGGCGTCTGGAGTGGTTTATAGTGGACAATTATGGAAACTCTCTTCCTCCTCGCTCAGGGAGACAGGCAGACGTTCGCACTCCGAGTTGGACTGAATCTCCCACGGACCAAGAAGTAGCCGAGGCGGGCGTGTTGCTTACTGAGGTTGGATTACTGAAAGAGAGAGGTCTGACTGCCGAAGCTGTGGTCACAGATTTTGTTTTCAAAAACATTCAGCCGCTGAAGGACAGGGCCTATCCAGCATATCTTTACCGAGGGCTGGCCGACCCAACTCGAGTTACTAATAGGAGAATTCCTTCTGTTGATTTGGTGAGCCGACTCGAGATGATCCTCAGGGGTAAGGTTTCAAACGTTGGAGCTCCAGTGGCATACTCGGCTTGGAACCTGCCTTCTCCCAAAGATTTCACTCTTTTTGTGTCCAATCCGCCCGTGACAGATAGCAATTTGGGTCTTAGAGTTCGACCTTCTGCTGAAGATGTCCGTTCCTTAGTTGCTTCGCTCGGGGAGATACCTGATGATGAACGACAGATTTATTTTGAAGTGTCCCTGAACCCTAGTGACGCAGACATAAATGACATGCTCGATCTGCTAGCTGAGGATTCGTCTGATACTGTTCCTGATGGTACACTGGCAGTGGTGCCGCCTCCAGAGGTTGATGCGACCTTGGATGTCTCGAAACCTGCCAATACTCGCCCGAGGCGTCCTAGCCGAACCAGTCAGCCCGAGCCTTCTGCTGATGAGCAGAAAAGGAAAAGAAGACGCCTCTGGCGAGTGTCTAGCTTTGATGAGGACGCCAGCACCTTAGCTCCTACTGCTGAAGAAATGACTGCGACTGGTCTAGCTGACGTTGATCCCAATGGGTGTGCTCCGCCTGTTGCTGACCCTAATGAGGATGCTGTTTGCGCTGCTGCTGTGGAAGATGAGGAGGAAGAGAATGAAACTCCATTAACTCGGAAGAACAGTCGGCAGCTCGTCGCTAGCGGTGGTAGTAGTGGGGTTCCTTCTCCTGCCTTGTCTGCTCTTATTGGTCTGCAAGAACTGTCCATGACCAATTTTGATCAAGCTCTAGAGGATATGGTCCCTGAGAACTTGCTGTTGGAACCTGCAGACGTTGATGCAACAGAAATTTGCGCAGCCGTGCCAGATGCAGGGTTGAGGTCGTCCCGTGCCTCGTCGACCTTAGAGCACGATCTTGAGGGCCGGGATAATGACTTGGACCGTCCTGATCCTGTGGAAACAGCTGAAGGCCCGTCGACCTTAGAGGTGGTCACGGCAGAGAGCTTGGATCCTTTGAATAGTGCTGACATGTGCCCAGCCCCCGAGGGTGTCGCCGGGGAGGACTCAACTCAGGTGAAGAGTGTAGGCCACTACCCAGCCCCCGAGGGTGTTGCCGGGGGTGACCCGGCTCAAGTGGGCAGTGCCAACCTTGACCCAGCCCCCGAGGGTGTCCGAGCGGGGTCTCCCTCCTGCACTTCTATGGATGTTCATGTGGGTTCACCTCCACATTCTGGCGGCATGACGGTGGCTCGGACTCCGGATCAGGGGGTCGCTTTGGAGGGCAGCATCCCCACTGGTCTGAAGTTGAACTCTGCTGAATGTACTGAGCTTGTTCCTGCTGGCCTACTGCGAGCTGCTTCGGGTGGTGGTCTGATACCTGATTATCAGCTGATTTCTCCTGACCTGGGGATCCCTTCGTTCTTTTCCAACCTCCAGGTGCTGTGCCGTGCTTTAATTTGATCTCTATGTTGCATGAATTGCTGTCATTATACTCATCTGTTCTTCTCGTCAGGCTTTGGTGAATGGATTGGTCAGTCAACTGAAATCACAGGGTGCTTCTACCCCAGAAGTGGCATCATCTCTCGAGTGTTGGAATCCAGTGTTGCTTCGTCGTCGTGTATCTGAGTTGGAGGCCATCAATGCTGGTCAGTGTCCTTTCTTCTTCTTCTTTATTCTTGTTCGTAGGTTGTTTTACCTTCTGACCTCGTTTTGTTTGAATACTTCTTGATAGGGATGACTCGGCAGATAATAGTTCTTGAAGAAAAACATTCTCAAGATCAAGCTGAAATGACTCGACGATGCGCTGACTTCGAGGAGAAGTATTCTCAAAGTCAGATCGAGTTGAGTCAGGTCTCTGCGGCTTTGGATGACGCTAACGCTCTGAGTTCTTCTCTTCATGTTCAGCTTAACTCTGAGAAGGTAGCTTACGAACCTGTGCTTCGTCTTATCACTGCTCTTGGATTCTGAATGAGCTTGATTTTTGCTTGTAGGAAGAAAAACGTATCCTTGCTGCTTCTCGTGACAACTTGGACAGACTGTACCGGGATTCCAGTAACTCGCTGACCATCTTGGAGAGGAGCCACCGCTTTACGATGGAGGAACTTGACAGTCAGCGCCGTCAACTGCAAGAATCTTCGGACGAAGTGGCCCGCCTTACACAGTTGCTATCAGCAAAGGATGCCTCCATCAAGGAACTCCGAGCTTCCAAGAAAACCATTGCCCGGGAGTTGGAAACTGCTCAGCAGGCTGTTAAAGTTGCTGAAGAGGCTGCTGTCACTTTCAAAACTCAGCGCGATAAGGCCCTGGACAAGGCCATTCGGGCGGGACGAATCTTGATGAGAAGACCTGGCGTGGTTGTCCCCGAGGATATAAGAGCCGATGTGGTTGCTGCCCCTGATTCCTCGAATCGCCCTTCTTCGTCAGTCGCTCCTGAGAGAGACATTGGAAAATAAAGAAACAGTTCGCGTGCTCTGAGCGCGCAGTTAGCATGAGCAAGTATTTATTTAGAGGACATCAGCTTATCACTCGAATGTTATGATTTCTTTCTTATCGTATCAGAATTTATTAGTTTGCAAATTTGTGGTATGCTACATGATAATTATGAAGTTTGTTTGTGGGATATGGAGATCATCCCTTGAACTGCATAAGCGTGAGTATGCTATACTGGTTTAAACCATCAATTACTTTTAGCCGGTAACTTCCGTTAGTAGGGCATAGTGGTCACCCCTGAGTTAAATAAGCGTGAGCATGTTGCACCGCCTTAAGTCGTTGCCGAATTAAGCCGATTGCTCCGTTTGTAGGGCATAGTGGTCACCCCGAGTTAAGTAAGCGTGAGCATGTTGCACCGCCTTAAGTCGTTGCCGACTTAAGCCGATTGCTCCGTTTGTAGGGCATAGTGGTCACCCCGAGTTAAGTAAGCGTGAGCATGTTGCACCGCCTTAAGTCGTTGCCGACTTAAGCCGATTGCTCCGTTTGTAGGGCATAGTGGTCACCCCGAGTTAAGTAAGCGTGAGCATGTTGCACCGCCTTAAGTCGTTGCCGACTTAAGCCGATTGCTCCGTTTGTAGGGCATAGTGGTCACCCCGAGTTAAGTAAGAATGCGAGTCAATCATAAATGAATCAAGTATCTTTGAAATTTCTCTTTATTGATGACATATTTCCACTTTACAGAGTACATGGCCGCCCCGGCTGTTTTGAAGTACAGCTAGGGGTAAAACTTTCTGAGGTGCTCTATGTTCCAAGAGTTCCCGACTTCTGTACCATCCATCTGGGTGAGGCGATACGATCCGGGTCGAGTGACCTCTGCCACTATGAAGGGTCCTTCCCATAAGGGTGATAGCTTGTGTCGTCCCTCCCCCGTTAGAATTCGGCGGAGGACGAGGTCCCCTACTGAAAAGAACCTTTGCCGCACAGCCTTATCGTGATAGCGCCTTAGAGTCTGCTGGTATCGCGCTGATTGTATTACTGCATTCAGTCGTTCTTCCTCAAGTATATCAATATCCTCCAGCCTGGTGGCCTCAGCTTCCGCTATGCTTTCGAAAATCAATCTTGGCGCCCCAAACTTGAGATCAGCGGGTAGCACTGCTTCCGACCCATAGACCATGAAAAAAAAGGAGTGTTTCCATGCAGGGCCCGGCTAGGTTGAGTTCTCAAGCTCCAAACAACATAAGGCAATTCTCTTATCCATTTTCCTGCGAATTTTTCATTTTTATCAAAGACCCTTTTTCTGAGTGCCTCCAATATCATTCCGTTGGCTCGCTCAACCTGCCCGTTGGCTCTCGGATGGGCTACAGATGCATACTTGATCTGAATGCTTTTCTGCTCGCAGAAGTCAAAGAATTCTGAACTGGTAAAGTTGGATCCCAAGTCGGTGATGATACTGTTTGGTATCCCAAATCTGAATATTATGCTTTGTATGAATTCCACGGCTTTAGCAGAGGTTAAAGAGGCAATGGGCTGGAACTCTATCCATTTAGTGAACTTGTCAATTGCCACCAATACATGGGTGTATCCTCCTTGAGCTTTCTTGAAAGGTCCAATCATATCCAATCCCCAGCATGCAAAAGGCCAAGTTACTGGTATGGTTTGTAGCTGCTGTGCTGGCAGGTGCTGTTGTTTTGACAGGTACTGGCAAGCTTCGCATCTCTGAACTAGCTCAGCTGCATCATTCTTTGCTGTCGGCCAATAGAATCCTGACCTGAAAACCTTCCCGACTAATGTTCTGGATGCTGCATGTATTCCGCACTGCCCTGCATGGACTTCCTCCAGAAGTTGCTTCCCGGTGGATGGGAGAACGCACTTCATGAGGACGCCTGACGCGCCCCTCCGATATAATACCTCCCCAATGAGTGTGTAGTGAGCTGATTGTCTGGCAATGCGCTCTGCTGAGTTCTTGTCATCTGGCTCTTCTTCATTCTTTATATACTTAATAATCGGTTGCCTCCAGTCATCAGAGTCTGACTCGGGTTGGTCTATGATGTTGCACTCTTCTATTTGATCCATCGAGATGCTCGGCTGAAGGATTTCTTGCACGAAGACCCCGGGCGGGACTTGAGTTCGACCGGATCCGAGCTTGGACAGCATATCAGCCGCCGTGTTCCGATCTCTTTCTATATGATGAAATTCCAGACCTTCGAATTTATCTTCTAGTTTTCGGACGGCGGCGCAGTATCTCCCCATTGAATCATTTGAACAATCCCATTCCTTGTTTATCTGACTGATGACTACCAGAGAATCCCCATATACCATCAGTCTCTTGACACCCAGCGATGTGGCGATATTTAATCCGTGTATCAAAGCTTCATACTCGGCTGCGTTGTTAGAGGCCGGGAATAGCAATTGGAGAGCGTACTTGAGGTGTTCGCCTCCAGGTGCAGTGAAGAGAATTCCTGCTCCTGCTCCCTGCAGCTTTAGCGAGCCATCAAAATACATTCGCCATACTTCTGTGGTTTCTGGATTATCCGGCACTTGCTGTTCTGTCCACTCTGATACGAAGTCGACCAGTGCTTGAGTTTTGATGGCAGTGCGAGGTCGGAACTCGATATCATGGGACCCCAACTCGCAAGCCCACTTGGCTATCCGGCCAATGGCCTCCTTGTTGTGAAGAATGTCCCCTATGGGAAAACCAGTAACTACTATGACTTTGTGGTCGTCAAAGTAGTGACGCAACTTGCGGGCAGTTAGAAGTACTGCATATAATAGCTTCTGAACTTGAGGATACTTTTTCTTCGATGGGCCTAGAACCTCACTGATGAAATAGACGGGGTGTTGAACCGGGTAGGCATGCCCTTCTTCCACTCGCTCGACTACCAACGCAGTGCTTACCACGTGAGTCGTGCAAGAGATATATAACAGCAGATCTTCAGCCGGCTGAGTCGGCGTAGCTCGCCGGGGCGGTTTCAATACTGGCGGTGTTGTCAGGAATTTCTTCAGTGCATCTAGAGCTTCTTGTGCCTCTGAAGTCCATTGAAACTTATCCACCTCCTTCAGTAGTTTATAAAATGGCAGACCTTTTTCTCCCAGTCTGGATATGAATCTGCTCAGGGCTGCCATACATCCAGTGAGTCGCTGAACCTTCTTCTGTGATCGAGGAGCTTCCATCTTCATGATAGCTTCAATCTTATCTGGATTAGCTTCAATTCCCCGGTGGCTGACAATAAATCCGAGTAACTTTCCTGCTGGTACCCCGAAGACGCATTTTTCAGGATTGAGCTTCCATCTATATCTTCTCAGGCTGTTGAAAACCAGCTGTAAGTCTTCGATGAAGTTTTCTGGATTCTCCGTTTTGATCACCACATCGTCCACGTAAGCTTCCACACGCTTGCCCCAGTGATCGGCTAAGCATGTTTGAATAGCTCTCTGGTAAGTCGCTCCAGCGTTTTTGAGGCCAAACGGCATGGAGGTATAACAGAAAGCACCAAATGGGGTGATGAACGCCGTTTTTTCCTCGTCTTCTTTTGCCAAACTAATCTGATGATACCCGGAATAGCAATCTAAGAAAGACAGCATCGAACATCCAGCGGTGGAATCCACCACTTGATCTATCCTTGGGAGCCCGAAGGGATCCTTCGGACAGTGTTTGTTGAGATCAGTATAGTCGACGCACATGCGCCAATCCACTTTATTCTTTTTGAGTACAAGAACAGGGTTGGCTAACCACTCGGGGTGTAATACTTCTCTAATAAATCCGGTCGTGACCAAGCGAGCTAACTCGGCACGAATGGCCTCTCTCTTGTCGGGCGTGAAACGACGCAGCTTTTGCCGGATTGGCCTCGCCTGGGGATAGACCTTCAATTTGTGCTCGGCCAGTTCTCTTGGGACTCCCGGCATATCCGCAGGTTGCCATGCGAATACGTCTCGGTTATCTTGCAGGAACTGGACGAGCGCGCTTTCCTATTTGTCACTCAAACTGGAGCTGATGATGGCCGTCTTGCGCTCATCAGCGAAGCCCAGGTTGATCCGCTTGGTGTCTTCAGTCGGCCGCATAGAGGTCGCGGCCTGAGCTTCGTTTGCCGGTACGGCGAGGTCTTCATTAGGCTTAGAGTTCGCCGGTGTAGAAGAAATCGCTGATGGCTTGGTGGTGAGGGCTGCCTGGATGGCCACTCGAAAACATTCTGCGGCGCCTTGGAAGTCGGCGCGTACAGTTATGATTCCTTGTGGTCCTGGCATCTTCAGTATCATGTACGTGTAGTGTGGAATGGCCATGAACTTGGCCAGCCCTGGCCTCCCGATGATGGCGTTGTACCCGCAGTCGAAGTTCGCCACCTCGAACCTCAGGAACTCGGTTCTGTAATTATCCGGAGTCCCAAAGGTGACCGGCATGTAGATGTGGCCCAGCGGATACTCCCCTTCCGTCGGCACGATGCCGAAGAAAGGAGCGTCTGACTCGTGGAGCTCTTTGAGGTGAACTCCCAAGCCTTGAAGCGTACGGGGGAAGGTGACGTTGATGCTGCTCCCCCCGTCCACTAGTACCTTCTTCACCCGGCTCTCTCGGATCACCGGATCGACGAGGAGCGGGTATTTGCCTGGGTGGTCGAAGTTGAGCCATTGATCCTCCCGAGTGAACGTGATTGGGTGCTCCGACCACCGGTACGGGGCGGGAGGGCCGGTGGTCGCCACCAGTATCTGGCGGTCGTTGAGCTTTTGTTGTCTCTTGTTCTCCTGCGACCCATGCCCGCCGAAGATGACGTTGACCTCCCTGTCAACGCGCGGGAAAGCTCCACCTCCCCCTTCCTCCGGCTGATGGGGTTGTCGTGGTTCATCTGGTCCTCCCCTCGGAGGAGGAGGTGGTAGAGGTTGGAAGGGTCGGCCATGCCCGACGGAGTGCTTGAAGTCCCGGCAGTTGCGGAGAGTGTGGCGCATATCCTTGTGGTACGGGCACTGGGCGTCGAGGATGTCGTCCAGCGTGCGTTCGCCTCCACGAGGTCCTCCTCGGGCGCGAGAGGCGGGTGGTCCGGCGGCGTGTACCTCTTCGCGAGGCCTCTTCTCCCAGCGCTTGTCGGACGGCTGGTTCGCGTCGCGTCGTGGTGCCGCTGGTACGGGTTTTGTTCCTCCGATGAGGTCCTGGGCCCGCTCGTCAGCGGTGATGTAGAGGTCGGCTTCCCGGAACAGCTCCTCGGAGGTGGTTGGCGCCTTTTGCAGTATGGTTCGGACGAAAGCCGAGTCATTAGATCCTCTGTAGAAGTCCTCGATCACGGCCGCCTCCGTGACCTCGGGGATGCGGTTTCTCATGGTCTGGAACCTTTTAAGGTATGACCGGAGAGTCTCATCTCCCCGGCGCTTGATGGATTTGAGGTCCCATGGTTGCGCTGGCTTGTCGGAGAGAGACTGGAAGTTGGCGGTGAATCGTCGGCTGAAGTCTCCCCAGTCGTCGATGCAGTGTCGGGGTAGATGCCGTAGCCACTGCAGTGCGTCTTGCCCGAGGACGATGGGCAGATACGCAGTCATGACATCCTCAGATGCCCCGGCAGCCCGAGCGGCGGTGGTGTAGACGGCTAACCAGCCCCCTGGGTCCTGCTTAGGTTCATATTTGTCGACATTGGATACCTTGAAGTTTGGAGGCCATTGGATGGCCCTAAGGCGCGGAGTAAGAGCAGATACTCCGCACGTGTCCTCCTGTCGTCGAGGATGTCGCCTGTCCCGGGGAGGGGAGTGGCGGTGGTGGTTCCTCGACCGTTCCCGGGAGGTTCCACCAGTTGAAGTCGTTGCTGACTCAGTTCGGGTGGCCTGGCTTTGAGTCGGGAAGCCATGATCTCGGTCATACTCCTCCCGACGGCGAATTTCGTTCTCGTGCCGCCGTTCGCGCGAAGCATTGATAGAGCTTCGCGCGTCTCGGCGACTGTTGATGGCGTGTCGCAGATCGTTCGGCGGATGGGCGAGCGGTAGAAGATGGTTGGCTGCCTGAGTGAACAGGCGCCGGTATCCCTCGGCATCGGGGGTCCGAGGAAGTCCGTCGGCTATCCGGGCCAGAACGCCTCCGACTTCGCTCGGCGTATTCATAGCTCGGGCGAAGTCGGGGTTCAGGTTGCGCCCGAAGAGCGGATTCTCGCGTCGTTGCCTTGCATCTTGCTCGGCTTGCTCCTGAGTCCGACGGCGATCTCGTCGTCGGGAGTTCCTTCGTTCCCTGAAGACGCGTTCTTCCGGAGTTTCTCCTATCTCCGAGACCTCGTCTCGCGAGACAGGCTGCTCCGGATCCCGTTCTCCAGCTGCGTGGTGTCGTCGGATGTTCCTGCGTCGGTTCCTTCGTCGGCGGGACTCTCGCTGAGGCGGTTCTTCTCCAGGTGCAGTCGGTTCATCGTCGGAGACGGCGAGCGATTCTGCCCTCCCAATGAAGAGGACGTCGGGGTAGAACGGCATTGCTGCCGCGGCGAATTTCTTTCTGTTCTCCTTTGAGGCCGGAGGAACGGGAAGAATGACTGGCCTCTCTCTGATCTCCTTCCTTCTCATGACCTGTGTCCATTCTTTCGTCGGGGGAGTAGACAGCGGAGTCTTCCGGGTCAGCGAGCGTCTAGCTCCAGCCTCCCCGGAGGCGATCTTGTTCCGAAGAGCCGGAGGTAGCGTTTTTCCAGCATTCTCGGAGTTTGTTGGAGGAGACTTCTGTTCCGGTAGATCCGCGAGGCGATGTAGAATTCCCTCTTCGTCCGCCACGGATGATATTGTTCCGAAGCAGAATGTGGATCCGGGACGCATGGTAATCTTGCTGTGGAAGGTGACGGCCATTGAGCTAGCTTGGATCGTCGACACACCCCCTACCTGGCGCGCCAGCTGTCGGTGTTTTGGGTCCGACCGCACACCCGGGGTTGCCCCTCAAGGTGCTTTTAGGAGTAGGACGGTGTCGACGACTGTAGCAAAATGGTTCGTGCCGATCACACGAGGGACAATGGACAAGGTTTGCAGGTTCGGGCCGCTTAGAAGTGCGTAACACCCTACGTCCTGGTGAGTATATGAGCGTGGTTACAAGAGGATTCTCTGGATAGAGGGCACAGAGAATGTTTGTGGGTGGCTAAGTAGAGTAGGATCGATCGATCTGGAGGGGTGCCCCCTAGGCCTTATATACTCGGCCGTGGAGCATTACATATGTTATGATAGCAACAAGTAGCTGAAAGATAGTGAACTTCTTGAGCTTATCCCTACGTAACCTCCGCCGACTTATCCTCGCATGGCTCCGTTGCATGGGGGCTTCAGCGCGGGAAAGTCGGGTTTCTGTTTGTGATTCATTCGTTCGACGTTGTGGGCCGCCTGTGCTTGCACTAATCAGTCCCGCGTCCTTTTTATTGGTGGTCTTTCCCTAGGCCCACGAAAGAATGACCTTACGAATTATTGGGCCCTTGGGCTTTTCGTGAGGCCTTTTACTTCTTTAGTGGACCCAGGGGATATCTATCCCCCACAGCTTGGTTATCTCCTCCATGCGCCTAGGGGTCCCTTTTATAGCCCCAAGGCAGCTAGGAGCCGTTGAGAACAAATCTGGAAGGCCATCCTTGCCTTCTGTCATCGGGCGCACCAGACAGTCCGGTGCACACCGGACACTGTCCGGTGCCCGATTTATTTCCTTAAACAGCGCAGCCGACCGTTGCCGACCGTTGCAGATCTGGCGCACCGGACAGTCCGGTGCACACCGGACAGTCCGGTGCCTCCTTCCGACCGTTGGCCAGACCACGTGTCGCGCGCAGATTCCGCGGTCGACCGTTGGCTCACCGGACAGTCCGGTGCACACCGGACAGTCCGGTGCACACCGGACAGTCCGGTGAATTTTAGCCGTACGCCGTCGGCAAATTCCCGAGAGCGGCGTCTTCAGGTCGAGGCAGCCTGGTGTCACACCCGGTTTTGGAAGGCAAACCGAATGCGAACTATGTACGTGCCAGGATCAGAACTCACGTACACAGCGATTACATAAATGAACATCATCACACAATGCTCGAATAATAACATAAAAGAGTACTTATTACATCATAGAGTCATAGACATTCACATAGTCATTGTCTTAACAGGTGAATCAAAGTGCTAAGCGAAACGCAGTAAAGATAAGGCCTTCATAGGCAGCTGACTGGGGGTTGCCGCCAACCCACACCTAGAATTCATCGTAGTCTTGGAACTCCTGGAAGTCTCCTTCCACGGCTTCACCTTCTCCTGAGTAGTGGTTACAATGCGGACAACCTGGTGTTTTGTGGTAAAGCAAGGATGAGTACACATCAACGTACTCAGCAAATGTCCCGTTTGGCTGAAGTGGACTAGCTTTATGTGGGGTTAGGCTCAAGCAGTTGCTTTTAGTTGGTCAAGTATTTATCATTAGTAGAAGCCAGATTTTAGCATTAACCAACCCGTAACCATTTCCTCATCGAGGAACATCATCATCATCGTCGAACCAAAACCATAACATAATCCTGGCATCTCGAACCATCTGTATCTCTAATCAAAGAGGATCCCAAGGCTGCTCATAACCGTGAGCACGGCTGACATATCAGTTTCACTACCCTCTGAGCAGAGGTCGCACACTTTACCCATGAGTCATGATTCCCTTTCTACCCGGGGAGAGCTAATCCCCATTGACCACTACCTAGGTGGTCCGGCAGGGCATCACTACGTAGCTTTTACAAAGATTCCCTAGAGATCATAGCTGCCCGTTAGGTTTCTCCAGTTTGATAAACACAGTACCCCTCCCCGCAGGAGAGTGACTAACAAAGAGCAAAACGAAAGAACCTCGGCACTCAGCCTCGGCAGAGCAAGCACTGTGCCTGGACCCCATTGACGGCACGACGGCTAAGCAACTACACCTCTAGTTCATCTAATTAATCAGCTAAGGGCATCCCATTTCACCCTCATGGTTGCACTGTTATCCCGGGTGGTCTCTCAACGAACCAGTCCTTACGGAGAGGTACTCAGGAAACAGCCTGAGCCCCCTAGAGTATCACAAGATCAACATCGTCATCAGGATAACAGTATCATAAATAGCCACATCATGTTCATTGATTATGTTAAAGCAATAGCAGAGTGCTAACCATAATAGCCCATAAGGTCATCAAGGACAGAGTAAAGTGTAAAGCTAGTCAATCCTTAGGTTTCAAGTAAGTAATGCGGGGTAGTAAGTTATAAATGAATAGGACATAATGGGACAGAGGACACTTGCCTTCACCAAACTGCTGATCAGGGACTTCCTCTGCAACTGCCTCGGGAAACACAGACTGCTCGTTGTCTACGTAAAGCAATCATTCACACTATGCACTTGGGAAAATAACAAACAAAAACAATATACCAAACATATGCAGCAGAGAGAGGTCACAAGTTCATAGTTGAAAAGGGATAGGCACTCTAGTGTTCCCTAGGTCTGGGGTAGAGGACTATACAAAGTGATTCATCATCCACTAGTCAAGTTTAAGTCAGTGGTGGGAATAAATAATTATCTGGTTTAAGTTCCTAAACTTAAGTGTTTGAGTCCATAAACTTAAGTGCTCCAACTTTTATTAAGGTCCACAAATTTCTAATTATCTCAAATAAGGTTCCAATAGCCTTAATCCTATCCTGGTGATTAACTATTAATTGGTACATGGAAACAGCAGGGAAACATTGTTTGAATAGATAGACAAAAACATAATGAGCATTTTGCAATTTGAAGCACCTCATTTGGAGTTCATATAACAAAGTTATGAATTTTACAAGTTTGGGGATTAAAAATATACCCTAAGGACCTATTTTGAATTAAATAAAAGGGCCAGGGACTTAACTGCGAGAAACCAGGGACGGCGGGCGCAATTTCCAGAAAACAGGGGGGTTCTTTAAGAAAACGCGCGGGCGAAGGGGTATCGGGCGTCTACAGCCGTTGGATCTCAGATCGACGGCCAGGATTAGATCCCGCGGCGGGCGCGCGGGCGCGCGGCGGCTTGAGCGGCTGACAGGCGGGGCCGGGCGGACAGCGCGGGCGCGGGCGACTGGCAGGCGGGACCGGGCGGGCAGAGCGCGCGGGCGACTGGCAGGCGGGGCCTAACGGGCAGAGAGACGGGGTGAGGGGGCAGTGGGCCTGGGCCGCTGGATCTCCAGCGGACGGTCAGGATTAGGTCCGGGCGAGTTGAATCAGGGTCGCCCGATCTGGGTTGAACGGCGGAGATCGGGTGGGCGGCCTGGGTCTTACCTACGGCTAGCTGGGGCGGCGGCGCTCGTCCCCGCGGCGGAGGGCTCACCGGAGACGAGGGGCGCGGGCGTTTGGCGGGGTTCTGGGGCGACCCGAGTGGCCGGGGAGGTCGGGGAGGGCGCGGGGAGTTCTCTGGTGGGGTCTGGGTCGGGGCAGAGGCACCGGAGGGGGGCGATTCACGGCGGAGCGGCTCGGCGGCGGGATTACTCTACTCCGGCGAGGAATTACACGCGGCAGAGAGCAAAACAAAGGGCGATAGGGGCGGGAGAGGTCCCTTACCTCAAGGCGGGCTCCGGGGACTCCTCGGCGGCGACGGAGACGCGACGGTGGCCCGGGTCGACGGTGGCGGCTGCACGGCGGACGGCGGGTGAGCGCGGGCAGAGAGAAATAGGGAGGGGAAGGGGAAATTGGTACGCGTTCCGGGTTGCGGACGTCGGGGCGAAGCTCACCGTGGCAATGGACACGGCGGAGCTCCAACGGCGGCCGGGAACCGAGCTCGGAACGGCGGGGTTTACGGCGGCGGCGCTCTGGCGTGCGCGCAGCGAGAGAGAGGTGGAAGAGGGGGGGCCGGTTGGTGCGCAAATGAGGGAGGGGGAGGTGGCGAGCAAGGCTCGGGGCTCAAGTGGCCGAGGGCGAGGTGGGGCGAGCCCCACGCGCGACGTGGGCGCGGAGGCCGCGGCACGCACGGCGGCGGTTACGCGAAGACGGAGAAGCTGACAAGCCGGGCCCGCGGCGCAGAGAGAGAGAAGAAAGCGGATGCGGGCGCGAGGGAAGCGGGGCTGACGGGCCGGGCCCACGGGCAGAGAGAGAGGGAGGCGGGCGTGCGCGGGGAAACGGCAGCGCCGACAGGCCGGGCCCGCTGCGCAGAGAGAGGAGGGGCGCGCGCGAGGTGGGCCGACTGGGCCGAAAGGCCGAGGGGGGCGGGGAAGTGGGCTGCTTTGCCTTTTTCTTTTATTCTGAATTGTTTTTCCCTTTTTCTTTTTACTTTCCCTATTTGATTCAAATTCAAACAAGCCACAAATTCAAACCAAACCTTCCAAGAATTATGCACCAAGCAAAAGTGAAATCTAGGGTTCAACATGATGCAACAATTCATACTCCCTTAAGGTTTAACAAAATAAACTATAATTACAAATCAAATAAGCACTTAGCCCCTATAGAAATAAGAAAGAAAAGAATGAGGAAGGATGAGAAAAGGAAGTAACACCTGAATTTGTGAATATGAGCAAAGAAATTTTATACCCCCAAATTCAGGGTGTTACACCTGGCGCACCGGACACTGTCTGGTGCACCACCGGACAGTCTGGTGCCCCAGACCGAAACAGCCTGTTGGCTGTACACAGCCAACAATCTCCTTTTCTTCTTCTCTCTGTTTCTAACACTTAGATAAATATATTAGTACACAAAACCAATGTACTAAGGCTTAGAAACATACCTTTACTTGTGATGTGCACTTTGTTCATCCATGGTCATTGATTCACATTTAAGCACTTGTGTTGACACTCAATCACCAAAATACTTAGAAATGGCCCAAGGGCACATTTCCCTTTCAAAGACTCCTCCGTCCACACAACTGAACTCCCAGAATCATCCGACTCAAAACACTTAGACACAGAACCAAACGAATCATCGTCGGCAGCCATGGTCGAAGCCGCCACAAAAATAGTATTGTCAGTAGCGGTTGCGTGCGCAGGCCCAAACCTCAGAACCTGCGCAGCAACCGGGGTTCAGTATCACACAGACAAAATTTACAAACTCCCCAACACCTATTCAGCCACCTGCGAAGGCCCGGCCAAGGCCGAGGGGTCCTCGGCAGCCGGCTCGGCCACCGCCTTCAAGGCGTCCTCGCCCGCCAGCGCGGGGTCTTTGCTGGCTCCTGTTGGCCCTGTCGGTGCAGGGACCGTTGAGGGACCCTCGCTGGCATCGGTCGGCGGCACCACCTCCACTCCCGATGTCATGGGCAGCGCACCGTCCAGATCACCAAGATCTTCAACCTCCTCAGCATGCCCCATCTGCAGAAATAGCACATTCAGCAACACTACCACATTCACACATATAACCGCGCAAATGAGCCCTCACCTGATCAATCGCCCGATCGGACCTCTCCCGGACCACCTCTCGGTCGTGCGGACCCCACATCCTGTCGAAGAGTGCCCCCGCCGACTGCTTAAGCACCGAGTCTTTGACCTGGAAGATCTCGCATGCAAAGTGTAAGGAAAATGGACCCCGGGCCATTTGGCTAAATGAGTTTTGGTGTTTGTTGATTAACACAACCTGTGAACTAATGTGTTTGCTAGTGTTTATGTTTATAGTTCACAGGATGCGAAGAGGATTGAACTAAGACACTGAGGATGCAACACCTCAAATGAAGACACAGAAAGAGCTTAGAAGTCCAAGACTCAAGACCAAAGGAGCCTAAGAACAAAATACAAAAGTCCTAGAAGATGGGCTGTCAGCTGGCGCACCGGTCGCACACAGTTGGCTCACCGGTGGCACACAGTTGGCGCACCGGTGGCACACAGTTGGCTCACCGGTGGCACACAGTTGGCGCACAGGACAGCCAACAGGGTTTTCTGAGAGGAGGCACCGGACAGTCACTATTCACTGTCTGGTGCACGTAACGGCTAGCTGTCAGAACTAGCCGTTGGCTGCACATCGTTGGCACACAGTTGGTTCACCGGTGGCACACAGTTGGCTCACCGGTGGCACACAATTGGCTCACCGTTGGCACACTGTTGGTGCACCGGACTGTCCGGTGTGTTAGAACTAGCTGTTGGCTGCACAGCGTTGGCGCGCTGTTGGCGCACCGTTGGCTCACTGTTGGCGCACCGTTGGCTGACAGGACTGTCCGGTGTGTCAGAACTAGCCGTTGGCTGCACACCGTTGGCACACAGTTGGCTCACCGGTGGCACACAGTTGGCGCACCATTGGCACACAGTTGGCGCACCGTTGGCTGACAGGACTGTCCGGTGTGCCACCCTTACAGCAGCCTGCTTTTCAACGGCTAGTTGAGTTGGGGCCTATATATACTTCACCCAACCAGCCATTTGAAGGTGTGGGAGCCCAAGCAACATACCAAGGCATATTGTAGACATTTCCAAGTGCTCAAACACCCAAGTGCTTAATAGAATCACTCGGTGATTAGCGTAGGTGCTTTGCGAAGTGCTTAGGTTAGTTAGACCGCATTAGCGCTTGCTCTAGGTGAATCCTAGTTAGTTGAGTGAGTTTAGACAAACCACACAACCCCTTGGCTCTTGCGTGGGCTGTTGTAATTGTACCGAGTGGGGCGAGAGTCTTGCGAGACCGTGACAACCGCGTTTGTGTCACGGCTGCCACCGTGTACCGGAGGGAACGAGGCCCGCGGCGTTTCGGCCGGAAGCTCGATAGTGGAGACGGCGAGGAGCGTCCGAGAGGAGCCAGAAGCGGAGCAGCACTTGCACGTGGAGAAGGCCCGCGGCTCTCTACGGAGTTACTCGACCGAGGTGCTTGGCCCTCGCGTGGGCTTCCCTTTGCGTAGGGGCACCAACGAGGATTAGTCAGGACCGTGCGTGGTTCCGGATACCTCGGTAAAAATACCGGCGTCATCCACGAGAGTTTGCATCTCTACCATGCTCTTTACTTTCCGCATTTATGTTAAGCATTTAAGTTTCAATCTTGTATTCATATTTATATTGTGTAGATTGGAACTTTGCCTTTGCGGTAGAGATAGCAACACTTAGACAAAACCTAGTTTGCACATTCTAGTTTGATTATTTGCATAGGTTTTGCTCTAGGGATTTAATTGTGGCCTAGCTTAGTAAAAGTTTTAGAAGTCCTAATTCACCCCCCCTCTTAGGCGTCACCCGTTCCCTACAAGTGGTATCAGAGCCTGGTTTGGCTCATTTGAAACGCTTTAGCTTCACCGCTAAAAGAGCCGACGCTTTTTAGAGGAAGGGATGGATACCCATAGGCCACCACACTTCGACGGCACTAACTTCCCATACTATAGTGCTAGAATGGCTTGTTACCTAGAGGCAGTTGATCTAGGTGTTTGGAGAGTCACTCGTGACGGGATGAAACCCTTCAAGAATCTCGAGAAACCCACCACGAGTGAGGAAAAAGAAATTCATTTAAATGCTAGAGCCAAAAATTGCTTATATGAATCTCTTAGCATGGATATTTTTAATCAAGTATTTACCTTGAAAACTGCTAATGAGATTTGGCTAAAATTGCATGAGCTCCATGACGGCACATCCAATGTCCGTGAACAAAAACATTGCCTAGTCTTAAATGAGTATAATTCTTTTCCTATGAAAGATGATGAGCTTGTTAGAGACATGTATTCTCGTTTGAATCTAATTATCAATGAGCTCAATTCTATTGGCATTTATAAGCTAGGTGATGCGGACATTGTGAGGAAGATTATCTCCCTGCTACCACAACAAAGATATGGGAGCATCATCACCATCCTTCACAACATGGAGGACTTGAGTACCATGACCCCGACCATTGTGATTGGGAAAATCGCGGCTTTTGAGATGTCGCGAAAAATGTGTCGGGGAGAGGAGCCAACTTCCTCAAGGCCATATGCTTTTGCATGTGATGAAAGGAAGGGCAAAAAGAAGGCTCCCACTCCAAGTTCCTCAAGTGAAGAAGAGGAAGAGGAAGAAAGTGATGATGATGAAGATAATCAACCATGCACATCATCCTCCGAGGACGAAGAAACAATCTGACGCGTCGGAAAGGTAATGGGATGATCCGCAAGATTAATCTAATGGGTGTACCTTTGCAGGTAGAGGATCTTCTCTTTAACATTGACAGGAAAAAGCAAAGAAAGAGAGGATGTTTCGCATGCGGGGAGAAGGGCCACTTCAGGGACAGCTGTCCAAATATGGCCGAACCCAAAAAGGGGAGGAGCAAAGGCAAGGCGCTAACAAGTGTCAAAACTTGGGATGATTCTTCAAGCGAAGATGAACCTCCAAGAACACACAGCCACCGATCCTCATCACGCTCATCACGGTCATCACACAAATGCCTTATGGCAAGATGTAAAATGAGTATTCCATCCTCTAGTGATGAAAGTAGTAGTAATGATGAAGGTGAGGGAAAGCCCTCCATAGATGAGCTTGCGGAAGCTGTTGAATTTTTCCAGGATGTTTGCACTAAACAAAAAGCTCAACTTAAAACTCTGAAAAATAAGTTGATTAGCTCTCAAAATGATTATAAAGGTTTGCTAGAAAAAATTGAAACTTTTGCAAACTTAAATAGTGAGCTATCAACTAAAATTGAGTTATTAGAGTTTAGTGCTCCATCCATTGCTACCGATGATGGCCTTATTAAAAAGAATGAAAAACTTAAGGCTAAGTTAGCTAGATCCCAAGAAGCCATTGAAAATTTGCTAGAGAAAATGGAAATTCTTAGCATACACAATAACGAGCTAACTACTAAGCTAGAAAACGTTGGTAGCACCCCAGTAGCATCTTTAGTTGAAATACCTGAAATAATTAAGAAAGATGCTTCTACTTCCTGCTTTGATTTAATTGATGATTCTAACCCCTGCAACCAAGTCTTTGTTAAGAATATTGTTGTAGAGACATGTTCGGATGAGGTTGCAAAGGAAAATGAGCAATTAAAGCAAGAAGTGGCTCGCCTTGGCAAGGCTTTGTATGACAAGAAAGGCAAAGATAAACAAATCCGACCTCCACAGGATAACACCACTGTGGGAGTGAACAAGCCTATGGAGGGAGAAACTGTGATTTGTAGGCTATGCCACAAGGAAGGCCATAAGTCTTTCCAATGCAAGGCGATGACCGGGGATAAGCAAAGGCAAAAGCTCAAGCAAAAGACATCAAGCAAAATCTCCAACACCTACATCAAAAAGGTGGACAAAAAGGCTGCTACACCATATTTAATCAAGAAGAAAAAGAGTGGAAAGGTGATAGCAATCAAGGCCAACAAGCAAGCCAACAAAGAAAAGGAGGCCAAACGCATCTGGGTCCCAAAGGAAATAATCTCAACCATGAAAAGCACCAAGAAGGTTTGGATCCCGAAAGGGAAGTGAGTGGACCGAAGGTCGTCGGGAAATTTGGAGACTTGGCAAAGTTGGGATGTATATCATGGGATACATCGTGTTGGGTCAAGTTTATTGCCAAGTGAGTTAGTGAAAATCTTGGACCCAAATATCCCACCCATGACTAAGGTAACTAGATTTACTGTATTTCTTATCTTTAGATATGAGCATCTATCTTTTATGTATCTAGTTTTACCTTTCATGCCTAGTATTACATTTTGTGCTTACTTTAGCTTAAATGCATGCATACTAGGTAAATCACATGGTAGGTCTGCTTGTTTTAAAATTCATACACTTAAGCAAGCCTACATGATTTAAAATGTTCATTTGAGCATGGCACATAGCTCCTTTGTCACTCCATAATAAATGATGCATCAATTGATACTGTTAATATTACAAGTGGTAAAACACTCAAATACTCCATGTGTATCATTTAATTTATATGTGCCAAAGTTCGGATTATAGATAATTCGCCCCTCTTGATATCAAATCAAAGTGCATGTCTCCTACAAGTATTCAAAACTTGTATGCACACCTTTAGGGGGCGGTTACTCTATAATCTAAGACTTTGAGACTAACATCTTTTCAAGTCTATTTTTCTGTGATAGTCTCATTGTAAGGAAAATGAAGTCCCCGGAGAATAACAACAAACTTCCACTGCAAAATCTCCATGAACTCTCATGTCTCACAAGCACACCATTTGGTATCTTTGAGACTACATTTAGTATCATTTACATGTCTTCTCCAATATTTGATTAGACTATATTTCATATCATATACTTCCATGTTGCTAAAAATGCATAAGTGGTTAACTCATATTTCGTTACCTATGCATAAGGAAAGTTAGTCTTTTCAAATCATAACTTGCACCTCTAACTTTCACATTCTTTTTCTTAAGTAGAAGATCTCTGACAGGGGGAGTTTTTCTTCGTCTCTAAAGGGGGAGAAAATTCTTTCTAAAGGAGAACACTCATTCAGGGGGAGTAATCTTTTAGTGCTTCTATTGATATTAATTGATAATTCTTTAGAGAGGGCAAGTCTTATTCGCTTCCTATATGCTCTTAATGTCTTCCTTTTCGGTGGTTGATGCCAAAGGGGCATAAATTGTAGGGACCAAAGCAATATAAAATGTATCAAACACCAAACACCACCACTTTAAAATTTTATTTCTTCAAGTGGTTTTTCAAGTGGTTTTGGTTCTTTGGTCTAAAATAGGAAGTAAGTGAATTATGGAGTTAGGGGGAGGCTTAAGTCCATAATATCACTAAGTGGGGATAAAACATGCATCCTAGCAATTAGATTGCATATTTTCATTCAAATGTTTGTTATATTTGCTTGCTTTGGTTGTGTTGTCATCAATCACCAAAAAGGGGGAGATTGTAAGGAAAATGGACCCCGGGCCATTTGGCTAAATGAGTTTTGGTGTTTGTTGATTAACACAACCTGTGAACTAATGTGTTTGCTAGTGTTGTCGGCGTTTCGAGACCGGGGGGTCCCTAAGCCGACGAGTGAGTGTGTTGCGTGCCCCAGCCCAGATGGGTCGAGCGCGTGGGCGAGCGCGAAGGGGGGAGAGGCGAGGTGGCCGGAGATGGGCGTGAGAGAGGTGGAAGTCCCGCGGCCTTCGTGTTCGTCCCGCGCCCAGGTCGGGTGCGCTTGCAGTAGGGGGGTTACAAGCGTCCACGCGGGTGAGGGAAGCGAGCGGCCCCAAGAGAGCGCCTGTCCCGTCCTCGGTCCCGCGCGACCAACCTTCTCTAAGAAGGCCCTGGTCCTTCCTTTTATAGTCGTAAGGAGAGGATCCAGGTGTACAATGAGGGGTGTAGCAGAGTGCTACGTGTCTAGCGGAGGGAGAGCTAGCGCCCTAAGTACATGCCAATGTGGCAGCCGGAGAGATCTTGGCACCCTGCTGGCGTGATGTCGTGGCTGTCGGAGGAGCAACGGAGCTTGGCGGAAGGACAGCTGTCGGAGCGGTCGAGCCCTTGCTGACGTCCACCTGCTTCCGTAAGTGAGCGGAGAGCCGCCGCCGTCATGGAGCTTGGGAGGCGCCATCATTGCCTATCTGGCGGAGCTGGTCAGATGGGACACCGGTCTTGTTCTCTGCGGCCCGAGTCGGCTCGGGGTAGAGTGGTGATGGCGCTCCCTGTTGACGTGGCGGGCCCGCGCCCGAGGCCGGGCGACGTGGGGGCTCCTCCGAAGCTGGGGTCGAATCTGTCTTCCGTTGTCGAGGCCGAGTCCGAGTCCGAGCCCCTGGGTCGGGCGAGGCGGAAGTCGTTCGGCAGAGGCCAGGGCGGAGTCCGAGCCCTGGGGTCGGGCGAGGCGGAGTTCGTCGTCTTCCGGGGCCGAGCCCGAGTCCGAGCCCTGGGGTCGGGCGGAGCGGAGTTCGTCGTCTTCCGGGGCCGAGCCCGAGTCCGAGCCCTAGGGTCGGGCGGAGCGGAGTTCGTCGTCTTCCGGGGCCGAGCCCGAGTCCGAGCCCTGGGGTCGGGCGGAGCGGAGTTCGCCGTCTTCTGGGTCTTAGCCCGAGTCCGAGCCCTGGGGTCGGGCAGAGCGGAGTTCGCCGTCTTCCGGGTCTTAGCTCGAGTCCAAGCCCTGGGGTCGGGCGGAGCGGAGTTCGCCGTCTTCCGGGTCTTAGCCCGAGTCCGAGCCCTGGGGTCGGGCGGAGCGGAGTTCTCTTTGGCGCCCCTGGCGAGGCCTGACTGCCTGTCAGACTCACTCTATCGAGTGGCACTGCAGTTGGAGTGGCACAGGCGGCGCTGTCCTTCTATCAGACCGGTCAGTGGAGCAGCGGAGTGACGGCGATCACTTCGGCTCTGCCGGGGGGCGCGCGTCAGGATAGAGGTGTCAGGCCACCTTTGCGTTAAATGCCCCTGCAACTCGGTCAGTCGGTGCGGCGATTTAGTCAGGGTTGCTTCTTAGCGAAGCCAAGGCCTCGGGCGAGCCGGAGATGTGTCCGCCGTTAAAAGGGGGGCCTCGGGCGAGACGGAAGTCCCTCGAGGTCGGCTGCCCGAGTCCGAGGCTAGGCTCGGGTGAAGCGTGATCGAGTCACTCGTATGGACTGATCCCTGACTTAATCGCACCCATCAGGCCTCTGCAGCTTTATGCTGATGGGGGTTACCAGCTGAGAATTAGGCGTCTTGAGGGTACCCCTAATTGTGGTCCCCGACAGTAGCCCCCGAGCCTCGAAGGGAGTGTTAGCACTCGCTTGGAGGCTTTCGTCGCACTTTTTTGCAAGGGGACCAGCCTTCCTCGGTTGCATTTTATTCCGGTGGGTGCGCGCGAGTGCACCCGCCGGGTGTAGCCCCCGAGGCCTCGGAGGAGTGGTTTCACTCCTTCGAGGTCTTAATGCCTTGCGTAACGCTTCGGCTGGTCTGGTCGTTCCCTCATGCGAACTGGTCGTAGCCCGGGTGCACGGTCGGGGCCCAAGTTCTCGGGCTGGTATGTTGACGCTGTCAACGGTTCGGCCGGAGCCAGGTTTGCGAGAGCAGCCCCCGAGCCTCCGCACAGGGCGAGAGGACGATCAAGGACAGACTCAACTTTTTACATACGCCCCTACGTCGCCTTTCCGCAAGGAGGAGGGGGGGAGTGCGCCATGTTACCCTCGATGGGCACCGAACATGGTGTCTCCGGTGAGCTGCAAGCGGGTAATCCGAGTGGACGTCCGTGCCCCGTTCGTTGGGGGTCGGCTAGGGGCCCAGAGGCACGCCCAAAAGTACCTGCGGGTGATCTGCCGGACCCGGTCCCCTGGCGACGGGGTCCGAGGGCTCGATGCCTCCCTCTGATGGGATTCCGTTACAAGATCGCTCCCGCTGGTCTCGGAAATGTCCTAGGGTACCTCGGGAGCGCAGCCCGAGCCTCGGTTATGTATCGAACGTACCCCTGGTCATCCCTCGCTCGGCGTCTGAGGCGACTGTGAACCCTTCGGGGGCCAGCCTTCGAACCTCTGATCAGTAATGGGCGTGAAGCCCGAGTAGCCTGAGGCGGCCATGGAGCCCTTCGGAGGGCCGGCCTTCGAACCCCTAACCAGTAGTGGGTGTCGGGCCCACGCGATCTGAGGCGACTGTTGAACCCTTCGGAGGGCCAGCCTTCGAACCTCTGATCAGTAGGGGGGGGCTCGGAGCCCGGTTCCTTCACAGGGAAGGATCCTTTTCGGGGTATCCCCCTTTCCCGGTCCCTGTTGCAAGAGATAGAGAAAGAGGAAAAAGGGAAAAGGATACGAAATCGAATGACGTGGCGTACCTTTTTTGGCGCGGTTATTACGGCGAAGGCGAAGCGTCGTCCGCTTCTCCTGCCAGAAGCGCCGCCTGTCCCGCCGCGGAGTTAATGCGACGGGGCGAGTGGTTGGCGGGGCGGCCGTTGCGCGTGCGCGAGCCGTTCGAGGAACGGATCACGGGCGCACCGTCTTCACGCCGTGGGAGGAGGCTCTCTCGCTGTCCCTGGATGGGACGTGAGCCTGGCTGACGACGTGACTGCTGCTCCCGTCCGCCTGCCACCGTCATTACTGTCGGCCCACTTTCGGCCGCATTGACCATCGCGCCAGGCTGGCGCCGCTGGGTCGTGCGCTGGGTCGCCTCGAGTCGCGGCATAGGCTCCGCAACCGAAGAGGTGCGACGGTGGCACAAGTGGTGGCACGGTTGCTTGCATGCAGCAACTGGCGCGCTGGTTGCGTGACGCGTGGGCCTGGGCCTCTAAGCTGGCGTGTCAGAAGTCGGAGAAGCGCGTCCACCTGGCGCGGTTGCATGCCGCCTGCATGGCTGCCCGCCCCTCCCGCCCGTTGGTCTGGGCAAAAGTGGGGGGTCGCTTGTAACCGCTAGGCGGTTGTGCGCACCACGCGTGGCGGTTTGGCTTCTTCTGCTCGGAGCCGGTCTGCATAACATGCGGGACCCAGCCCCCGAGTCGCAGGGGTGGGCCTTGGAGCGTGTTGGAGAAGACTCAGCCCGCGGCGTTTGGGGGCGCACGTAGGGAGAGTTGCCTTTAAAAGGAGGGCGACCCCTTTCGGAAGGCAACCATGTCTTCTTCCTCCCTCATGCGTCGTGTCTTTCCATCTTCCAAGCCCCCGGATGGGGGGTACCCACCGTCTTTCCGCCTCCTCGTTGGAGGAACACAACTCCGTGGGAGTTGGTACCTTTCAGCCATCGTTCGGCTTCAAGGATTTTCATCACACAGCCTGGTTGCTCCCCTCCGCCGGTGGTCACCCAAGACGGTGACCTCCAGCTCCTGGATGGGGAGAGGCAAACCAGGCTGTGATCCCGTCCCCAGCATCGGGCGTGTTCGTCATCCTCGCTGGGGCGGGGAGCGAGGCGAGCCGGGGCTCTACCTCCTGCGCGGGTTGGCGAACCACCTCCTCTTCCAACTTCTGGTGGTGGCAATCGTCCTCCCGCGCTGCGACGGAGGCGTCCTCCAGTCATGTCAGGGAAGGCGAACTGTTGCTGTCCAGCTAGGATGCAACATTCCGCCCTTTCCCTCGCGTTCGCGGCGAGGACGGCAGCGAGGATCTGCCGGAGCGCTTAGGAGTGGCCCGCTCTTTGGCTTTGATGGCTTGTTCGCGTCCCTTGAGCGGGATCGCGAACAAGAGCCCTCCGGTGGCCGCGTCCACCCGGGACCATGGCTGCTGTTGCAGAGGTCGCTGACGAGCCTCCCGATGTTCGTCCCCCCACAGGCCCGAGGTCGCTCGTACCCGCGGGGACGGAACCGGAGTTCCGTTTGTGATGGCACCTTGAATGCCAGTGTTTTATGTTCATTGTGGCTGTCGAGGCCTGAACATGTATGTAATTTCGGCACGGAGCCGTGTTTTTTCCTCATTTTCGAGCACTAAGTCTCGCCTGTTTATTATCTGTACCACTTCACCAAGCATGAGTCGCCCCGTGTCAAGGTGACGAGTGAGGTATCCGTATCCCGGAGGCGTAGGAATCCCTCGGCTCGATCGGCCTTGTTGTCTGAGGCTCCTCTAGCTTAGTTAAAGAGACCCCTCGGCCGCTCTTCGACGAGCCGAGGCCAGGGGTAGCGATATCAGTACGAACAGAGGCGGAGTTGGCTCGAAAATGGGAACCTGGTTGGCCGGAGCCTAGCCGGGTTGTCCGTCAGCGGATCCGACGCCGGAGTCGATCAGCCGAGGCCTCGGGTCGGGCTAGCGCCCTTGGAAGATGGTTGGCCGAGGCCCCGGGGGTAGCCGGCCAAGCCGCCTGCTCGGGCCGGATTCTCGGAGAAGTCCCTAGACCGCGCCGCCGTCCGAGGCTGGGTCGGACCTTGCTGAAGACGTCGTCGATGCCGAAGGTGCTACGGCCCCCTTCAGCGTGAAGACCCAAGCCTGCAGGATCAGATCGTCTTGTAGCGCGTGCCTTCTGCGGCCGTTGAGGCCAGAAAACACACCCTCGCTGCGCTTGTAAAACTGCGTCTCTTTTCCCCTTATTCCGAGCATCTGGACTTTCCGTCGGTAACAGGGATGTTTGTGCGGGCGAGAGTTGCTTCTCGCGGAAGGTGATGAGTGAGGTATCCGTATCCCGGAGGCGTAGGAGTCCCTCGGCTCGGTCGGCCTTGCCGCTTACGCGTACCTTCACCCGTCCATGAGGCCCTGTCTCCGACTTAGTCGAGGAAGCTTGAAGGACCACTTTGGCAGAAGAGCTTCCGAACGTGAAGACTTGTCCGGTCCACGGAGTCGCTTTATCCGAACGCGAGTTACTTATCGCAGAAGGTGATGAGTGAGGTATCCGTATCCCGGAGGCGTAGGAGTCCCTCGGCTCGGTCAGCCTTGGCTGCTTACGTGTACTCCGTCGTTTCCAGGATCCGCTTTTCGAAGTAGTCAAAAAGCACGAAAGAAATTCTGCTAAAAAGAGATCTTTTTTCGAGGGAAAAATTCGACGCAGAAGGGGTCTCCCCCCTTTTAGCCCCCGAGGGAGGGTCGGGCTTTGCCGAGGCGAGGCTGACCCTTCCTTGATGACTAAACTTTTGCGTGGGTGCGAGGTATATGAACAACTTGAAAACATCTTAAGGGTAGAAGCGACGTAGATGTTTGATGTTCCAAGCGTTGCCGTAGACCTCGCCTTGATTGTTGGCCAGCTTGTATGTTCCGGGCTTCAGGACTTTGGCGATGACGAATGGCCCCTTCCAGGGGGGCGTGAGCTTGTGCCTCCCTCGGGCGTCCTGCCGCAGCCGAAGCACCAGATCGCCCACCTGGAGGTCTCGGGACCGGACCCCTCGGGCGTGGTAGCGTCGCAGGGACTGCTGGTACCGCGCCGAGTGTAGTAAGGCCTTGTCCCGAGCCTCCTCCAGCTGGTCCAGCGAGTCTTCTCGGCTAGCTTGGTTGCTTTGTTCGTTGTAGGCCTTCGCCCTCGGGGAGCCGTATTCCAGGTCAGTGGGCAAGATGGCCTCGGCCCCATAGACCAGGAAGAACGGCGTGAAACCCGTGGCTCGGCTTGGCGTTGTCCTCAGGCTCCAGACCACCGAGGGGAGTTCCTTCATCCATCGCTTGCCGAACTTGTTGAGGCCGTTGTAGATCCGGGGCTTGAGCCCTTGTAGAATCATGCCGTTGGCACGCTCCACTTGCCCATTCGACATGGGATGAGCCACGGCGGCCCAGTCCACCCGGATGTGGTGATCTTCGCAAAAATCCAAGAATTTTTTGCCGGTGAACTAGGTACCGTTGTCGGTGATGATGGAGTTTGGGACCCCGAAGCGATGGATGATGTTGGTGAAGAACGCCACTGCCTGTTCGGACCTGATGCTGTTCAGGGGTCGGACCTCGATCCACTTGGAGAATTTGTCGATGGCGACCAGCAGGTGCGTGTAGCCCCCGGGCGCCTTCTGCAAGGGACCGACGAGGTCCAGACCCCACACAGCGAAGGGCCAGGTGATGGGTATCGTCTGCAGAGCCTGAGCGGGCAGGTGGGTCTGCTTCACATAGAATTGGCACCCTTCGCAGGTGCGGACAATTCTAGTGGCGTCAGCCACCGCCGTTGGCCAGTAGAAGCCTTGCCGGAAAGCATTCCCGACAAGGGCTCGGGGTGCTGCATGATGGCCGCAAGCCCCCGAGTGCATTTCTTGCAGGAGTTCCTGACCTTCGGCGATGGAGATGCATCGCTGGAGGACGCCTGAGGGGCTGCGGTGGTAGAGCTCCTCCTCATCGCCCAGTAAGACGAACGACTTGGCGCGTCGCGCTACCCGCCGAGCCTCGGCTTGGTCGAGGGGTAGCTCTCCTCGGCGGAGATATTGCAGGTACGGGGCCTGCCAATCTTGATCAGGCGTGGCCCCGCTCTGCCCTTCCTCGACGTGCAGCGCCTCGCCTTCGGGGGCCGAGGGTACCTCGGGCTGTGCCGAGGGTGCCTCGGGCTGTGCCGAGGGTGCCTCGGGCCGTGCCGAGGGTGCCCCGGGCTCGGGAGCGTCGTCGATCTTGACAGAGGGTTGATGCAGATCCCGGGAGAAGACGTCTGGGGGGACCGTCGTTCGCCCCGAGGCTATTTTAGCCAGCTCGTCTGCAGTCTCGTTGTAGCGCCGAGCGATGTGGTTGAGCTCGAGCCCGAAGAACTTGTCTTCCAGGCGCCGAACCTCATCGCAGTAGGCCTCCATCTTCGGGTCGCAGCAGTGGGAGTTCTTCATGACTTGGTCGATGACGAGCTGTGAGTCACTGAGGGCGTCGAGGCGTCTGACCCCTAGCTCGATGGCGATCCACAACCCGTTGACCAGAGCCTCGTACTCGGCCACATTGTTGGACGCCGGGAAATGGAGGCGGAGCACGTAGCGTAGGTGCTTCCCAAGGGGCGAGATGAAGAGCAGGCCCGCGCCGGCTCCCGTCTTCATCAGCGACCCGTCGAAAAACATGGTCCAGAGCTCCGGTTGGATCGGAGCCGTCGGCAGCTGGGTGTCGACCCATTCGGCCACGAAGTCCGCCAACACCTGGGACTTGATGGCCTTCCGAGGGGCGAACGAGATTGTTTCGCCCATGATTTCCACCGCCCACTTTGCGATCCTGCCCGAGGCTTCTCGGCACTGGATGATCTCCCCCAGGGGGAAGGATGACACCACAGTTACCGGATGAGACTCGAAGTAGTGTCGTAACTTCCGCCTTGTCAGGATCACAGCATACAGCAGCTTCTGAACTTGTGGGTAGCGGATCTTGGTCTCGGACAGTACTTCGCTGACGAAGTAGACTGGCCTCTGAACGGGCAATGCATGCCCTTCTTCTTGCCTCTCGACTACAATCGCGGCGCTAACCACCTGAGTGGTAGCGGCGACGTAGACCAAGAGGGCTTCTCCATCATCTGGGGGCACCAAGACAGGCGCCTTTGTAAGGAGCGCCTTCAGGTTCCCGAGGGCTTCCTCGGCCTCAGGGGTCCAAGCGAAACACTCGGCCTTCCTTAAGAGGCGGTACAGAGGCAGACCTCTTTCGCCGAGGCGTGAGATGAAGCGGCTCAGGGCCGCAAGACATCCCATGACCCTCTGTACGCCTTTTAAGTCCTTGATGGGTCCCATGCTGGTGATGGTTGCAATCTTCTCCGGGTTGGCTTCGATGCCTCGCTCGGAGACGATGAACCCCAGGAGCATGCCTCGGGGCACCCCGAAGACACACTTCTCAGGATTGAGCTTGACTCCTTTCGCCTTGAGACATCGGAATGTCACTTCAAGGTCGGAGAGGAGGTCGGAAGCCTTCCTCGTCTTGACTACGATGTCGTCGACGTAGGCCTCGACTGTGCGACCGATGTGTTCGCCGAACACATGGTTCATGCACCGCTGGTACGTCGCGCCCGCATTCCTCAAACCAAACGGCATGGTGACATAGCAGTACATGCCGAACGGCGTGATGAAAGAAGTCGCGAGCTGGTCGGACTCTTTCATCCGGATTTGGTGATACCCTGAGTAGGCATCGAGGAAAGACAGGGTTTCGCACCCAGCAGTGGAATCCACGATTTGATCGATGCGGGGCAGAGGGTAGGGAACCTTCGGACATGCTTTGTTGAGACCAGTGTAGTCTACGCACATCCGCCATTTCCCCCCTTTCTTCCTCACAAGCACAGGGTTGGCAAGCCATTCGGGATGGAATACCTCTTTGATGAACCCTGCTGCCATTAGCTTGTGGATCTCCTCGCCTATCGCTCTGCGCTTCTCCTCGTCGAATCGGTGCAGAGGCTGTCTGACGGGTCGGGCTCCGGCCCGAATATCCAGCGAGTGCTCGGCGACATCCCTCGGTATGCCGGGCATGTCCGAGGGACTCCACGCAAAGACGTCGGCGTTTGCGCGGAGGAAGTCGACGAGCACTGCTTCCTATTTGGGGTCGAGCCCGGAACCGATCCAGATCTGCTTGGAGGTGTCGCCACGGGGGTCGAGAGGGACGGCTTTAACCGTCTCCGCTGGCTCGAAGTTGCCGGCATGACGCTTCACATCTGGCACCTCTTTGGAGAGGTTCTCCAGGTCGGCGATGAGGGCCTCGGACTCGGCGAGGGCCTCGGCGTACTCCACGCACTCCACGTCGCATTCGAATGCGTGTTTGTACGTGGGGCCGACGGTGATGACCCCGTTGGGGCCCGGCATCTTCAGCTTCAGGTAGGTGTAGTTGGGGACGACCATGAACTTCGCGTAGCATGGCCTTCCCAGTACCGCGTGGTAGGTTCCTCGGAACCCGACCACCTCGAACGTCAAGGTCTCCCTTCGGAAGTTGGAGGGTGTTCCGAAGCAGACGGGGAGGTCGAGTTGTCCGAGGGGCTGGACGCGCTTCCCAGGGAAGATCCCGTGGAAGGGCGCAGCGCCTGCTCGGACAGAGGACAGATCGACGCGCAGGAGCTTGAGGGTCTCGGCGTAGATGATGTTGAGGCAGCTGCCCCCATCCATCAGGACCTTGGTGAGCCTGACGTCGCCGATGACGGGGTCGACGACGAGCGGGTATTTCCCCGGGCTCGGCACGTGGTCGGGGTGGTCAGCCTGGTCGAAGGTGATGGGCTTGTCGGACCAGTCTAGGTAGACTGGCGCCGCCACCTTCACCGAGCAGACCTCCCGGCGCTCTTGCTTGCGATGCCGAGCCGAGGCATTCGCCGCATGCCCACCGTAGATCATGAAGCAGTGGCGGACCTCGGGGTATTCTCCTGCTTGGTGATCTTCCTTCTTGTCGTCGTCGTGGGCCCTGCCGCCCTCCGCGGGTGGCCCGACCCTGTGGAAGTGGCGCCGAAGCATGGCGCACCCCTCGAGAGTGTGCTTGATGGGCCCCTGATGATAGGGGCACGACTCCTTGAGCATCTTGTCAAAAAGGTTTGCACCTTCGGGGAGCTTCCGAGGGTTCTTGTACTCGGCGGCGGCGACAAGGTCCGCGTCGGCGGCGTCGCGTTTCGATTGCGACTTCTTCTTGCCCTTCTTCTTGGCGCCGCGCAGAGTAGATGCCTCGGGAGCCTCTTCCGATGGGCGGCCCTGGGGCTGCTTGTCCTTTCGGAAGATAGCCTCGACCGCCTCCTGGCCAGAGGCGAACTTGGTGGCGATGTCCATCAGCTCGCTCGCCCTGGTGGGGGTCTTGCGACCCAACTTACTCACCAGGTCGCGGCAGGTGGTGCCGGCGAGGAACGCGCCGATGACATCCGAGTCGGTGATGTTGGGCAGCTCGGTGCGCTGCTTCGAGAATCACCGGATGTAGTCCCGGAGCGACTCTCCCGACTGTTGCCGGCAGCTTCGAAGGTCCAGGAATTCCCGGGGCGCACGTATGTGCCCTGGAAATTGCCGGCGAAGGCTTGGACCAAGTCGTCCCAGCTGGAGATCTGCCCCGAAGGCAGGTGCTCCAACCAGGCGCGAGCAGTGTCGGAGAGGAACAGGGGAGGTTTCGGATGATGAGGTTGTCGTCGTCCGTTCCACCCAGTTAGCAGGCTAGGCGGTAGTCCACGAGCCACAGTTCCGGTCTCGTTTCCCCCGAGTACTTTATGATGGTAGTCGGGGGTCGGAACCGGGTCGGGAACGGCGCCCGTCGGATGGCCCGGCTGAAGGCCTGCGGACCGGGTGGTTCGGGCGAGGGACTCCGATCCTCCCCGCTGTCGTAGCGCCCCCCACGCCTGGGGTGGTAGCCTCGGCGCACCCTTTCGTCGAGGTGGGCTCGACGATCGCGTCGATGGTGCTCGTTACCGAGGTGGCCCGGGGCTGCAGGCGCGGTGTTGCGCGCGCGCCCGGTGTAGACCGAGGCTTCCCGCATGAATCGGGAAGTCGCGGCATGAGGTTCCGAGGGGTATCCCTGCCTTCGGGAGGTAGTGCTCTCGGCCCGTCGGGCCGTAGCGCCTTCCAGGAGATTCTTGAGCTCTCCCTGGATCCGCCGACCCTCGGTAGTTGATGGTTTCGGCATCGCGCGGAGGAGCATCGCTGCGGCTGCCAGGTTCTGACCGACCCCGCTGGATGCGGGTGGCGGCCTGACCCTGACATCGTTGGCGACGCGGTGCTGGAGACCTTGGGGCGGGTGACGTATTTCTCCGGCCGGGGGTTGGCCCGCCCATACCCGTCCGACGTCCCGACGGATCGGCTCAAGCGCTCCTGTTCCCTCGTCGAGCCTGGCCTGCGCCTCACGGACTTGCTCGAGTTGTGGGTCATAACCCCCCGCCGGAACGGGGACCACAGCTAGCTCCCGCGGGATGTCGGCGTGAGGCGCCGACCTAGGAAGATCACCGTCCTCCGGCATACCGAGATGGTTGCCTTCGGAGGGATCCCCTAGCTCGATGTGGAAACATTCGCGGCTTGGGCCGCAGTCCTCGTTGTCAAGGCTGCGGCTTCCGTCGGAACAGTCGGAGAGGCAGTAGTTACATGCGGTCATGAAGTCCCGCATGGCACTGGGGTTGCCGAGTCCAGAGAAATCCCAACAGATGCTGGGATCGTCATCTTCCTCGGACCCAGAGGGCCCGTAGGTCGAGACGTCCGTCAACCGGTCCCAAGGCGACCGCATATGAAACCCCAGTGGGGTTGCACTCGCCTCAATGAGAGCGCCCGTCAAAGCAAGGTTGCTAGGCGGGTTGAGGCCGAGTCGAAATGACGTAAGATGGGAGTTAGTCAGTACCTTTTGGTCGACGCGGAGCGACGTAGTCACATCGGGGACTGGTTGCGCCGTCATCTCAGGTACAGGGGCGACGTCCTGCAGGCTCTCCGCGAGTGCGCTGGCGTCGTCTTCTCGCTCGGGATCGGCGTGTCGCGGGGGGACGGCGCTTGCCTTCGTCTCGAACGCGAGGTCGACGCCCGGCGTGCCTTCCGTCGGGGCGTCGGGGGCGTCGATTCGCTCGACGGCCGACGAAGCGCGGCCTCTCGCTTGGCCTTGGTTGCCCCGCCTCCTCCTCCGTTGGCAGGGGAGAGGACGGAGCGAGCTCAAAGGTTGTTCTTCCACCATGCGGGGGAGATGTCGTCGGTTCCGCCGCCGGCGGGCGGGTTTTCGGCCGCCATTGTCGTTGTCGCACGGCGGTGGAAGGAGTATCATGTCGTAGCTGCCGTCGTAGGACATGAACTCAAGACTCCCGAAACGGAGCACCGTCCCGGGCCGGAGAGGTTGCTAGAGACTGCCCATCTGGAGCTTGACGGGAAGCTGTTCGTCAGCACGCAGCAGGCCCCTACCTGGCGCGCCAACTGTCGGCGTTTCGAGACCGGGGGGTCCCTAAGCCGACGAGTGAGTGTGCTGCGTGCCCCAGCCCAGATGGGTCGAGCGCGTGGGCGAGCGCGAAGGGGGGAGAGGCGAGGTGGCCGGAGACGGGCGTGAGAGAGGTGGAAGTCCCGCGGCCTTCGTGTTCGTCCCGCGCCCAGGTCGGGTGCGCTTGCAGTAGGGGGGTTACAAGCGTCCATGCGGGTGAGGGAAGCGAGCGGCCCCAAGAGAGCGCCTGTCCCATCCTCGGTCCCGCGCGGCCAACCTTCTCTAAGAAGGCCCTGGTCCTTCCTTTTATAGTCATAAGGAGAGGATCCAGGTGTACAATGAGGGGTGTAGCAGAGTGCTACATGTCTAGCGGAGGGAGAGCTAGCGCCCTAAGTACATGCCAATGTGGCAGCCGGAGAGATATTGGCACCCTGCTGGCGTGATGTCGTGGCTGTCGGAGGAGCAACGGAGCTTGGCGGAAGGACAGCTGTTGGAGCGGTCGAGCCCTTGCTGACGTCCACCTGCTTCCGTAAGAGAGCGGAGAGCCGCCGCCGTCATGGAGCTTGGGAGGCGCCATCATTGCCTATCTGGCGGAGCTGGTCAGATGGGACACCGGTCTTGTTCTCTGCGGCCCGAGTCGGCTCGGGGTAGAGTGGTGATGGCGCTCCCTGTTGACGTGGCGGGCCCGCGCCCGAGGCCGGGCGACGTGGGGGCTCCTCCGAAGCTGGGGTCGAATCTGTCTTCCGTTGCCGAGGCCGAGTCCGAGCCCCTGGGTCGGGCGAGGCGGAAGTCGTTCGGCAGAGGCCAGGGCGGAGTCCGAGCCCTGGGGTCGGGCGAGGCGGAGTTCGTCGTCTTCCGGGGCCGAGCCCGAGTCCGAGCCCTGGGGTCGGGCGGAGCGGAGTTCGTCGTCTTCCGGGGCTGAGCCCGAGTCCGAGCCCTGGGGTCGGGCGGAGCGGAGTTCGTCGTCTTCCGGGGCCGAGCCCGAGTCCGAGCCCTGGGGTCGGGCGGAGCGGAGTTCGCCGTCTTCCGGGTCTTAGCCCGAGTCCGAGCCCTGGGGTCGGGCGGAGCGGAGTTCGCCGTCTTCCGGGTCTTAGCCCGAGTCCAAGCCCTAGGGTCGGGCGGAGCGGAGTTCGCCGTCTTCCGGGTCTTAGCCCAAGTCCGAGCCCTGGGGTCGGGCGGAGCGGAGTTCTCTTTGGCGCCCCTGGCGAGGCCTGACTGCCTGTCAGACTCACTCTATCGAGTGGCACTGCAGTTGGAGTGGCGCAGGCGGCGCTGTCCTTCTGTCAGACCGGTCAGTGGAGCAGCGGAGTGACGGCGGTCACTTCGGCTCTGCCGGGGGGCGCGCGTCAGGATAGAGGTGTCAGGCCACCTTTGCGTTAAATGCCCCTGCAACTCGGTCAGTCGGTGCGGCGATTTAGTCAGGGTTGCTTCTTAGCGAAGCCAAGGCCTCGGGCGAGCCGGAGATGCGTCCGCCGTTAAAAGGGGGGCCTCGGGCGAGACGGAAGTCCCTCGAGGTCGGCTGCCTGAGTCCGAGGCTAGGCTCGGGTGAAGCGTGATCGAGTCACTCGTATGGACTGATCCCTGACTTAATCGCACCCATCAGGCCTCTGCAGCTTTATGCTGATGGGGGTTACCAGCTGAGAATTAGGCGTCTTGAGGGTACCCCTAATTATGGTCCCCGACAAGTGTTTATGTTTATAGTTCATAGGATGCGAAGAGGATTGGACTAAGACACTGAGGATGCAACACCTCAAATGAAGACATAGAAAGAGCTTAGAAGTCCAAGACTCAAGACCAAAGGAGCCTAAGAACAAAATACAGAAGACCTAGAAGATGGGCTGTCAGCTGGCGCACCGGTGGAACACAGTTGGCTCACCAGTGGCACACAGTTGGCGCACCGGTGGCACACAGTTGGCTCACCGGTGGCACATAGTTGGCGCACCGGTGGCACATAGTTGGCGCACAGGACAGCCAACAGGGTTTTCTGAGAGGAGGCACCGGACTGTCCGGTGTGCACCGGACAGTCACTATTCACTATCCGGTGCACGTAACGACTAGCTGTCAGAACTAGCCGTTGGCTGCACACCGTTGGCACACAGTTGGTTCACCGGTGACACACAGTTGGCTCACCGGTGGCACAAAGTTGGCTCACCGTTGGCACACGGTTGGTGCACCGGACTGCCCGGTGTGTCAGAACTAGCCGTTGGATGCACAGCGTTGGCGCACTGTTCGCGCACTGTTGGCACACAGTTGGCGCACCGTTGGCTGACAGGACTGTCCGGTGTGTCAGAACTAGCCGTTGGCTGCACACCGTTGGCACACAGTTGGCTCACCGGTGGCACACAGTTGGCGCACTGTTGGCGCACCGTTGGCTGATAGGACTGTCCGGTGTGCCACCCTTATAGCAGCCTGCTTTTCAACGGCTAGTTGAGTTGGGGCCTATATATACATCACCCAATCAGCCATTTGAAGGTGTGGGAGCCCAAGCAACATACCAAGGCATATTGTAGACATTTCCAAGTGCTCAAACACCCAAGTGCTTAATAGAATCACTCGGTGATTAGCGTAGGTGCTTTGCGAAGTGCTTAGGTTAGTTAGACCGCATTAGCGCTTGCTCTAGGTGAATCCTAGTTAGTTGAGTGAGTTTAGACAAACCACACAACCCCTCGGCTCTTGCGCGGGCCATTGTAATTGTACCGAGTGGGGCGAGAGTCTTGCGAGACCGTGACAACCGCGTTTGTGTCACGGCCGCCACCGTGTACCGGAGGGAACGAGGCCCGCGACGTTTCGGCCGGAAGCTCGATAGTGGAGACGGCGGGGAGCGTCCGAGAGGAGCCAGAAGCGGAGCACCACTTGCACGTGGAGAAGGCCCGCGGCTCTCTACGGAGTTACTCGACCGAGGTGCTTGGCCCTCGCATGGGCTTCCCTTTGCGTAGGGGCACCAATGAGGATTAGTCGGGACCGTGCGTGGTTCCGGATACCTCGGTAAAAATACCGGCGTCATCCACGAGAGTTTGCATCTCTACCTTGCTCTTTACTTTCCGCATTTATGTTAAGCATTTAAGTTTCAATCTTGTATTCATATTTATATTGTGTAGATTGGAACTTAGCCTTTGCGGTAGAGATAGCAACATTTAGACAAAACCTAGTTTGGACATTCTAGTTTGATTATTTGCATAGGTTTTGCTCTAGGGATTTAATTGTGGCCTATCTTAGTAAAAGTTTTAGAAGTCCTAATTCACCCCCCTCTTAGGTGTCACCTGTTCCCTACACGAAGTTCTCATCCAATTGGTCGAAGACCTCGAAATGCCCGCACCCCTCGCGGGTTAGAGCATTCAGGGCCCCTTCGCATGTGACGAGGGAGGCAAAGGACATGAGGCCCGTCGCGATGGTCGGGAGCACCACCAACTCCTCCTATAACCACTCCAGGAAGCGGAGGCCCACCTCCTGGTCGGGCGCTTCGAAGTCGGCGGTCCGCGCACCTAGCTCCCGGTACGCGTCCACGAACTGCGCATGCGTCCGCCCGACCTCCATGCGCGTCGAGGACTCTGCCTTTTCCACGCGGTTGCGCAGGCTGTTGAGCCTTGCCTCCAAGTCCTTGGCGCATTTGCAGGCAAGACTGTTTTCTGCCCGCGCGAGCTTGGCCTCGGCCTGCGCAGCCTGCGCATCAGCAATGGCTTTATTCGCCTCCCTCCTCTCCTCCACTAGCTAGCGCCGGAGATCCCCCCTCTCGGCCTCCACAGTGGTCAACTTCTCCGACAGCCTTCAGCTCTTGCTTTCAGCAGCCGACTTCTCCTGCACAGCATCCGCGTGCTGCGCCCGGAGACGCTCAACTTCGGCAGCGAATTCCGCTGTCAGCACGCCCGACGCGACACGGTCGGTGAAGTCAGCCGCCTGACACAAAAGACCATAAGACCACCAACCTCGTAAAAACAACGAACCAGCGAAGTCCAACACGACTTACATGTTGCAGCTGCTGCGACGCACGCCTCAGCTGCTGGGACACGGAGCCCGCCATATCCTTCGCGGCGGCGGCCAAGGAAATCTCGCCACTCGCGCAGAAGGCGGACCACGGGTCCCGCAAACCAGCCTTCGCCCCAACCGCCGCCGTCAGCACAGGGGCCGCCACCGGAGCCGGGACAAGAGGCAATTGCCCCATGTCAGACCCTGCATCATGATATTAGTAAAAAAACTTACCACCAAAATAATCCGGCACATTGATGTCCATGTCGAAGTCGGCGACCCGTGCCCCCGCCTCGTCAACACGCGCTGGGGAGGGCACCTTTCACCCCTTGGCGGGCTCACCCAAAAGCGGTTTGCCCGCGCCAGCAGCACCAACCTTCGCACCCGCCGAAGACTTCTTGGGCACGGGGGCGGCCGACTTCGCAGCCGGCGCTGACTTGCTACCGCTGGCGGTGGCAGACTTCGCGCCCCCCTGCGCCCTCTTCGCCTCGCGAAAAGGATCCCCGATCCTCATGACCGACCGGCGCTTCTGTGCATCGTCTTGGCGATCCCTCTCCATCACTGCCGACACAACAGCAGCAACATTTCGTCCGTAAGGGAAAATCATTAAGCCACGAGCCATACGAGACATAGACATGTCTTCGCCCTCCGCCCAGGGGATCGGAACATTCTTTGGCCATCGACCCCCGGTAACCTCCAGCATTCGCGCCGAAGACTCCCGGAGCTCGGGCAAAGACATCCTTCCCCCGGGGCCACGCATGTCCCCATCAACTCCACAACAAAACTATCAGAGACCCCCAGTCCCCCCACTGCAGTACCTATTTTACTCTTTTTAGTGGCCGAGGCAGCCTCCTACGGAGGCCCTTCCTCGGTCACGTTCACCGGCTTCTTCCCGCGGCGGTCGACAGTGTCATCCCCGAGATAGCCACCGTATGGCAGGCGGTTCAATTCGAAGACCCGATTCAATCTAACATTGGACCCCCGAATATCCTAGCTCCGCAAACCCTCTATCCTCGGCACATAGCGCCCCACAATCCTCGCTGCACCGTCCTCCACTTCACGAACGAATGCGGCCAGATCCCGGCCGTGCAGATCCAGCGTGAAGGCTGGACTTCGCACTCGCTGCCCGCCCAGGGAGGGCATCTCACGCGGGCATACTTCGCCCAACGCCCAGCCATGTGCCAAGGGCCACACCCCATAACCGATGAATTCCTCAACTAAGTCGCGCCCGCTACTCATGCGGGCAGCGCACCGAAGGGCTCCTTCATTTTCATCATCCTCCGCCACCTCAAATTGCGGGTACGCCACATAATAATGGGAGCACATCACGGTCACGGGGAGCCCCGGGTGGTTTTTGACTTCGCTCTCGGAAACATAAAACCAGAAATCCCACCAGTTGCCCCATTTATTGCGGGCACAAGGAACCAACTCCAAGACTTCCATCGAAGTCTTTCCGGTTCTCGGCGTAAACGTGCATGATCCAAACTGTGCAATCTTGTCTCCGATTTTTCTTTTTTGCCAATGCAGACAGTAATGTTTGGCGAAGACCTCCACAGAAGGCTGACCGCCATACGAAGTCACCACCCAGACATACTTCGCCAGGGCCACTACGGCGTTGGGTGTTAACTGGTGGACCTGGACCTCAAATCTCTGAAGGACCTCCGCCACAAAACGATGTGCAGGCAGGCGAAGGCCAGTGGTGAAAAATGCCTCAAACACGATTAACTCACCCTCGGGCTCGGGAACCTCTTCCGCCCCCGGAACACGCCCAACTCCGCTGCCAAAATAACCCAGCTGCTGCATATCCTGCACGCGGACCGAGGAAATCCTCGAAACGCCAAACTCCACCGTATCGCCCGGACGTAGCTCCACCGCCTCCACATTGCTCAAGGTATCCTCAGAAGATGAACCGGCCGGCAGCGTGTTTGCAGCAGACGAGGAAGAAGACGACATGGCTACGTACCATCGACGGCGGCGCGCGGTCTGCTTGACGCGGGCCAGATCTCCGACGAACAGGAGCAAGGAGGGCAGGCGAGCGGGTGCACGGTTTCAAAAGGAGGCTAGGGTTTTGCGGCGCACAGAAAGGTAAGAGAACCTGACCCACGCCGCCCAAGCTTTTTATACACAGGACGCGACGCTTCGGGAAACCCGCAGTCCAACAGTACTACGTCCGTCAACGGTCACATCAAAAAACCCTGCAGAACCACTTTGAGCGAGGGCAGCATCTCCACCATCTAGCGACGTCTCCGGCACCAGATGACTTAGTCGAACTGGTCCCTCGGAGGGCAAATGTTAGGGCGAAGGCAAAGACACTACCCTTCGCTCGAAGCCCTAGTCATCGCGACACACCAACGGAAGCCAGATGACCGGCGCAGGCCACCCTTCGTCTTTCTCACCGCAAGATGAAGGCCCACGACGAAGTCCCGCCATCCCACGTCCTCACCCAACCTGGAGGCCCACGCGGGATGGCGGCCCGTCGTATCAGGCCCCACATGGAGAAGCATGTTATGGGCCCGACTTGTAATGGCTTTTTTGTAATGACAGTCTGTAACCCTCCATTATGGGAATATTCTAGGGATAATCCAGGTGCCTGAGGGCACAAACGTCCTTACTTCAGGACGTTGGGCACTCGGGCACCTATAAATACCCTCGTACAGTGCCCTTGAGAGGCTAGATTAACAGAGCAATTGCCATCTCTAGAAAAACCTTGTTTATATTCTCTTCACTCCCCCGTTGGATCATCTTGCCCAGAAGAGCAAGTTCCAACAATGTCAATCCAAACATCCAGACACGGCTGCTCGCTGCTTCTACCTTTGTGGCGGTTTTGATGTACGTAGCTTATGACTTGTGACTTAATTTTGTTCGCATTTATTATTTACTAGATGTGTAATAGTGCTTCGTTCCATTGTTTTAGGGGCACCTGAGGTGTTACTTTTTCCAGTGGATCGACGGTTCTGATAAATTTGACCCTCGATATCTTCTTTTTGCTAATTGGTTGTGTGGAAGGACTAGTCATGAGCGTTTTAAGCGTTGGGTACCTCCTCCCCCGAATCCTCCACCAATGACGGATGCAGAGAAGGAGGTAGCAACAGAAAGATGGATGGACTCACCGCCTCGATGCGATTGTGGAGACCGTGCTGTCATCGACGAAGACACTGAGAAGCAGTTTGTGTGTCCGAACATTGATTATGTGAGCCCATCGATGCGCTAAATGTATAAACTAGTTATTTTTTTACAATAAATTACTAATTTATTCTCCTGCAGCCATACGGGTGGCGTAAGTGTCGTTTCAGAGAGTGGTTGTATGGTCCTTTGTCCCATTGGCCAGAGCCAGAGGTAAAGGAAAAGAAAAAAATCAGTGGGCGGAAGAGTTGAAGTTTGATCCAGTACTCTACAAATGTGGTAATGAAGCTAAGTATGGATTAGTTCCTTCCGAGCTTGGTGTTGGATATTTTTGTGGACATATGGTCGATTACGATGAGGTTGGTATTTTTTTTGCACTAGCTGTAATGTTATACCGGTACTTACTATTTTTTTGTAGGAGATGAGGAAATATAGTTGGGAGAGTTACGACGACAAAGGAGAGGTGATGCGCATAATAGAGTCCAAGAGACTAATGGGACAGAAGATGTGTTGTGGATCTCAGCTCGTCGATTCGTATATTAACGATCGCATACGCGACATGCGTAGGTACGCAAAATTTGCCTTTTATGACAGCCCGAAGCGTGCAGAGTATAGGAGGTTGAAGGCGGCAGATGAGAAGAGAGCAAAGGATGCAAGCGAATGGGAAGCGGCTCGAGCCGAGAAACAGATGTTGGATAATCTTGCTGATCGTCTCAAGGGAAGTGAGTGAGAAAAATGATACTATAACTTTGTTAGTACTATTTATTTATCATGACTTTGCTAACTTATTTTTCTCATTATATTTGCAGAGATTGGATGTGGCGTAAACTATTTGGCCGATGAGGCGCATGCAAGATATGTTCAGGAAAAAATGGCGACGGTTGAGCTGATGGAGGAGGAGGAGGAGGACACATCTAGATTGAGTGAGCTTATCGCTCTCGCAGAGGCATGATTACATGGAGAAGAGGAGGACGGCACATCTAGGTTGAGTGAGCTCTTCGCACTAGCTGAGGCAGGATTACGTGCTCAAGAGGAAGAGGACGAGTTTATGTCTCAGGCCGCTGAAGAGGTAGAGGTGGCTTATTACAAGCAGAAGTCTGATGAGGCTGAGGCTGAGGATGAGCTATTCTCCCAAGCTACAGATGAAGTAGAAGCCAATTATTACAAGAGAACTGTTGACAAGTGTGATGCAGGACAATGCAGCAAGTGGAATGAGGTTGTCGTTGATGATTGCGCGACGGATGACTCCGAAGATGAGTTACTTATAGATTGTGATTCTGATTGAAGAAACTTGTAGCCTATTATGTAGTACTTTCATATCCAAAATAGTTTAGAACTCCGAAGATGAGTTACTTATTGCTTGTCATGTTTTTAACAATTCACAAAAAAATCGCAAGAGTTCCCCTTGTTTTATTAACAACCACAGTTCAAATAATCACATATTATAAGACATGACCACATTTCAACATACAATATATCACAAAATAACAGAGAATATAAAAACATCCACATGACATAGTGCTTCATACAATGTCCACAAAACATAGTCCAAAATACATCGTTCACATTACAACGTTTCCAGCATGAGTCTAAATCACAAAGTTTTCAGCATAAGACCAACATCACATAGTATTCATTTCCTCCTAGTCTTAACCTTGCCCTTGGCCCCAAGAGCGTCGGTGCCTGGAGTGTAAGGGTCACGTGGACGCCTTCTACGTGGTGTCAGCTGTGATGGTTGAGTTGTAGGAGCATCCTGCAACTGTGATGGTCCAATCTCCTCCTGACCTGCGGCGCCAGCGCCAGCGTCGTCGTGTTCGTCGTCGTCGTCGTCCTCGTCGTCGTGGGCCACGTCTTCAAACGTATCCCGCATCGATCGCGAGAAGCTCAGTCCAGCTGTAGATGGTCCAACTGCACAAATGGGACGCTGAACGTCCGGCTGCATAGGAGGCACAAGCAGCTGCACGTCAACGCTCGCTAGAGACCGGCATCCACAATGAGTCGCTGCACGACGAAGACAACGTGATACCCTCTGTAATTGAAAGATGAGTTACAAACATATGTTAGAACATACAAATAAACAAGTTTTCTTTTAAACATTCATACTCACTGATAGTAACGAAAGCGTAGTACTGTCTGAAGTTCTCTATGAGATATGCTCAAGTTCAACAACAGATACTGAAAGGGAAATGTGCCCTTGGGCCATTTCTATAAGATTTTGGTGATTAAGTGCCCAACACACATTAAGGGAATGAGTATATGCCAATTGATGGATAAAGTGCAAATCAACACAAAGGTATGATTCTAGACTTAGTACATTGGTTTTTGTGTACTAACTTATTTGTCTAAGTGCTAGAATCAGAGAAAATACAATTGGAAAAGACTTGGCTCGAGCAGCCAAGACTCTGCTCAGTCTGGGTGCACCGGACTGTCCGGTGGTGCACCGGACAGTGTCCGGTGGTGCACCGGACAGTGTCCGTTGTGCCAGGCTGGCGTCTCGTCAACTGGCAGCTCTCGGGTCTTGACGACGACGTACGGTTATAAATCACCGGACTGTCCGGTGAGTCGGTTGCGGTGAAGTCGTCGCTCCCGGGAAATAGGTCAATAGCGTACGACTATAATTCACCGGACTGTCTGGTGAGCCAACGGTCGGCCGAGCCAACGGTCGGCCATGCAATCCGCGCGTGACGCGTGGCCGAGCCAACGATCAGATGGGGGCACCGGACTGTCCGGTGTGCACCAGACACTGTCCGGTGCGCCAACGACTCCAAATCTTCAACGGTCGGCTGTGCCAGAATAGGAAAGCAATCAGCACCGGACTGTCCGGTGCACCACCCGATAGAAGGCAAGGATTGTCTTCCTGGATTGCTCTCAACGGCTCCTAACTGCCTTGGGGCTATAAAAGGGACCCCTAGGCGCATGGAAGAGTACACCAAGCATACTTTGAGTATTCTTAATCATTCACACTCCGTCTTTGCGCACTCGATTGACATTCTTAGTGATTTGAGCTCCGTTCTAGTGGTGAACTTTGTGCTATTCATTTGAGCTCAAGTCTTGGCTGTGTGTGTGCGTATTGCTGTGGATTTGAGTGTGTTGCTTCCCTCTCTTACTCTAGTGCTTTCACTTTGATCCTTATTGTAAGGGCGAGAGACTCCAAGTTGTGGAGATTCCTCGCAAACGGGAAAGAGTAAAGTAAAGAAGAACACCGTGGTATTCAAGTTGATCATTGGATCACTTGAGAGGAGTTGAGTGCAACTCTCGTCCATTGGGACGCCACAACGTGGAGTAGGCAAGTGTTATACTTGGCCGAACCACGGGATAAATCCTCGTGTCTCTTGTGCTTGTTCTCATTGTGTCTATTGTGTTTCACAAGAGCTCTCCTTAGCCACTTGATTTCATTGTGCTAACACTTAATCAAGTTTTGTGGCTATAAGCTTTAAGTTTTTACAGGATCACCTATTCACCCCCCCTCTAGGTGCTCTCAATTGGTATCAGAGCCGTTCTCTTCATGCAAGGGACTAATCGCCCAAAGAGATGGATCCTAAGGGCAAGGGGATGGTGGTCAACGATAAGGAGAAGGAATCCGTCTTCAACAAGCCGAGGGACGACAAAGCCAATGACTCCGGCTCGAGTCAAAAGAAGAAGGACGGGAAGAAGAAGAGGCGCATCAAGAAGATTGTCTACTACGCCAGCGACGAATCCTCTTCTTCCTAAAAGGACGACGAATACAAGGAGAAAAAGAAATCGGTTAATTCGAACTTTTCCTTTGATTACTCTCGTATTCCACAAAATTCCAATGCTCATTTGCTTTCCATTCCTCTTGGTAAACCCCCACACTTTGATGGAGAGGACTACAGATTTTGGAGTCACAAAATGCGTAGCCACTTGTTTTCTCTTCATCCAAGTATATGGGAGATAGTAGAAAATGGAATGCAATTTGATAGTACGGATAGTACCTTGTTTATCAATGAACAAATTCACAAAAATGCACAAGCTACCACTGTTCTTTTAGCATCTTTGTGCAGGGAAGAGTATCATAAGGTGAGCGGCTTGGATAATGCCAAGCAAATTTGGGACACCCTCAAGATCTCACATGAGGGGAATGACGCCACCATGATCACCAAGATGGAGTTGGTGGAGGGCGAACTAGGAAGGTTCGCAATGATCAGGGGGGAGGAGCCAACCCAAACGTACAACAGGCTCAAGACCCTGGTCAACAAAATAAGGAGCTATGGAAGCACGAGATGGACGGACCCCGACGTCGTCCGACTTATGCTAAGGTCCTTCACTGTCCTTGATCCTCATCTTGTAAACTCTATTCGTGAAAATCCTAGGTACACCAAGATGACGCCCGAGGAAATACTCGGAAAGTTCGTAAGCGGGCGAATGATGATCAAGGAGGCGAGATATGTTGATGGGGCGTTGAATGGCCCAATGCCGATTCACGAGCCTCAAACCGTTGCTCTCAAGGCAACAAGTAGCAAGGAGGCGCTACCTAGCAAGGTGGCGCAAATTGAGGCGGCCGGGCTAAATGAGAATGAGATGGCCCTCATCATCAAGCTCTTCAAGACGGCGCTCAAAGGTCGCAAGGAGCATCCCAACAAGAGCAAGACGAAGGGAAAGCGCTCCTGCTTCAAGTGTGGTAAGATTGGTCACTTTATTGCTAACTGACCTGATAATGATAGTGACCAGGAACAAGGAAAGAATGGGAAGAGAGAAAACAAGAAGGTTTACAAGAAGGCTAAGGGCGAGGCACACCTTGGAAAAGAGTGGGACTCGGATTGTTCTTCGTCCGACTCCGACGATGAAGGACTCGCCGCCACGGCCTTCAACAAATCGTCTCTCTTCCCCAACGAGCGTCACACCTGCCTCATGGCAAAGGAGAAGAAGGTAAGTACTCGAAGTACTATTACGTATGTTTCTTCGAGTGATTATGAGTCTAGTGATGATGAAGTAGACTACGCAAGCTTGTTCAAAGGTTTAGATAGAACTAAAATTGATAAGATCAATGAATTAATTGATGCCTTGAATGAGAAAAATAGATTGTTAGAGAAGCAAGAGGATCTTTTATATGAAGAGCATGATAAATTTGTAAGTGCGCAAAATTCTCTTGCTTTAGAAGTTAAAAGAAATGAAATGCTTTCATGTGAATTATCTACTTGTCATGAGTCTATTTCTAGTCTAAGGGGTATTAATGATGATTTACATGCTAAGCTAGAAGTAGCAAATAGATCTAGTTCTTGTGTAGAACATGTAGTGATTTGCAATAGGTGTAAAAGACTTTAATGTTGATGCATGTGTTGAGCACCTTACTTCTATTGCAAAATTAAATGATGAAGTGGTTAGTCTTAATTAATGCCCAACTTAAGACTAGCAAGAATGACTTTGATAAACTAAAATTTGCAAGGGATGCCTACACTATTGGTAGACACCCCTCAATTAAGGATGGGCTTGGCTTTAAGAAGGAAGCCAAGAACTTAACATGCCAAAGGACTCCCATTTTCATCAAGGAAAAAGGGAAGGCTCCTATGGCTGGTAGTAGTCAAAAGAATCATGCATTTATTTATGACAAAAAAATTTCTAGAAATGGTTATCATAATAGGAGTTATAATGCTTATGATTCAAATGCCATGATTGCTTCAAGTTCTTCCTATGTGCATGGTAGGAATATGCCTAGGAGAAATGTTGTTCATGAACCTAGGAAAGCAAGTAATGAACCTTCTACAATTTACCATGCTTGCAATGCTTCCTTTGCAATTTGTAGAAAGAATAAGAAAGTGATTGCTAGGAAATTAGGGGCAAAATGCAAGGGGGATAAAACTTGCATTTGGATCCCTAAGGCTATTGTCACTAACCTTGTAGGACCCAACAAGAGTTGGGTACCTAAGACCCAAGCCTAATTTGCCTTGCAGGTTTATGCATCCGAGGGATCAAGCTGGATTATCGACAACAGATGCACAAACCACATGATGGGGGAGAAGAAGATGTTCACCTCCTACGTCAAGAACAAAGATTCCCAAGATTCAATCATATTTGGTGACGGGAATCAAGGCAAGGTTAAAGGACTAGGAAAAATAGCTATTTCATCCGAGCATTCCATCTCTAATGTGTTTTTAGTTGAATCGCTTGGGTATAACTTGTTGTCCGTTAGTCAATTATGTAATATGGGGTATAATTGCTTATTTACAAATGTAGATGTGTCTGTCTTTAGAAGGAGTGATGGTTCATTAGCTTTTAAGGGTGTACTAGACGACAAACTCTATTTAGTTGATTTTGCAAAGGAGGAGGCCGGTCTAGATGCATGCTTAATTGCTAAGACTAGCATGGGCTGGCTGTGGCATCGCCGTCTAGCACATGTGGGGATAAAGAACCTTCACAAACTTCTAAAGGGAGAACATGTGTTAGGTCTAACAAATGTAACTTTCGAAAAAGATAGACCTTGTGCAGCTTGTCAAGCAGGTAAACAAGTGGGAAGTACTCATCATAGCAAAAATGTGATGACCACATCAAGACCTTTGGAGTTACTTCATATGGACCTCTTCGGACCCGTCGCCTATCTCAGCATCGGGGGAAGTAAGTATGGTCTTGTTATTGTTGATGATTTTTCCCGCTTCACTTGGGTATTCTTTTTGCAGGATAAATCTAAAACCCAAGGGACCCTCAAGCGCTTCCTAAGGAGAGCTCAAAACGAGTTTGAGCTCAAGGTGAAGAAGATAAGGAGCGACAACGGGTCCGAGTTCAAGAACCTTCAAGTGGAGGAGTACCTTGAGGAGGAAGGAATCAAGCACGAGTTCTCCACTCCCTACACACCACAGCAAAATGGTGTGGTAGAGAGGAAGAACATGACGCTCATAGATATGGCGAGGACGATGCTTGGAGAATTCAAGACGCCCCAGCGGTTTTGGTCGGAAGCTGTGAACACAGCTTGCCACGCCATAAACCAAGTCTACCTTCATCGCCTCCTCAAGAAGATGTCGTATGAACTCCTAACCGGTAACAAACCCAATGTGTCATACTTTCGTGTATTTGGGAGCAAATGTTATATTCTAGTGAAGAAAGGTAGAAATTCTAAGTTTGCTCCCAAAGCTGTAGAAGGGTTTTTGTTAGGTTATGACTCAAATACAAAGGCGTATAGGGTCTTCAACAAATCATCGGGTTTGGTTGAAGTCTCTAGCGATGTTGTATTTGATGAGACTAATGGCTCTCCAAGAGAGCAAGTTGATCTTGATGATGTAGATGAATATAATGTTCCAACTGCCGCAATACGCACCATGGCGATTGGAGATGTGCGACCACAGGAACAAAAGGAGCAAGATCCACCGTCTTCCTCAACAATGGTGCATCCCCCAACTCAAGACGATAAACATGTTCATCAAGAAGACACGTGTAATCAAGGGGGAGCACAAGATGATCAAGTTATGGAGGAAGAAGCACCACAAGCCCCTCCAACTCAAGTTCGAGCGACGATTCAAAGGAATCATCCCGTCAACCAGATTTTGGGTGATATTAGCAAGGGAGTAACTACTCGTTCTAGATTAGTTAATTTTTGTGAGCATTACTCTTTTGTCTCTTCTATTGAGCCTTTCAGGGTAGAAGAGGTCTTGCTAGATCCGGACTGGGTGTTGGCCATGCAGGAAGAGCTAAATAACTTCAAGAGAAATGAAGTTTGGACACTGGTGCCACGTCGAAAGCAAAACGTTGTGGGAACCAAGTGGGTGTTCCGCAACAAGCAAGACGAGCACGGAGTGGTGACAAGGAACAAGGCTCGACTTGTGGCAAAAGATTATGCCCAAGTCGTAGGTTTGGACTTTGAGGAGACTTTTGCTCCTGTGGCTAGGCTAGAGTCCATTCGCATTCTGTTAGCCTATGCCGCTCACCATTCTTTCAGGTTGTTCCAAATGGATGTGAAGAGCGCTTTCCTCAATGGGCCAATCAAGGAGGAGGTGTACGTAGAGCAATCCCCTGGCTTTGAGGATGAACGGTACCCCGACCACATGTGTAAGCTCTCTAAGGCGCTCTATGGACTTAAGCAAGCCCCAAGAGCATGGTATGAATGCCTTAGAGACTTTTTAATTGCTAATGCTTTCAAGGTTGGGAAAGCCGATCCAACTCTTTTCACTAAGACATGTGATGGTGACTTATTTGTGTGCCAAATTTATGTTGATGACATAATATTTGGTTCTACTAACCAAAAGTCTTGTGAGGAGTTTAGCAGGGTGATGACTCAAAAATTTGAGATGTCGATGATGGGCGAGTTGAACTACTTCCTTGGGTTCCAAGTGAAGCAACTCAAGGATGGCACCTTCATTTCCCAAATGAAGTACACGCAAGACTTGATCAAGCGGTTCAGGATGAAGGACGCCAAGCCCGCAAAGACTCCAATGGGAACTGACGGACACGTCGACCTCAACAAAGGAGGTAAGTCTGTTGATCAAAAAGCATACCGGTCTATGATAGGTTCCTTGCTTTACTTATGTGCTAGTAGACCGGATATTATGCTTAGCGTATGCATGTGTGCTAGATTTCAATCCTATCCAAGGGAGTGTCACTTAGTGGCTGTTAAGCGAATTCTGAGATATTTAGTCGCTACGCCTTGCTTCGGGATCTGGTATCCAAAGGGGTCAACCTTTGACTTAATTGGATATTCAGACTCCGATTATGCTGGATGCAAGGTTGATAGGAAGAGTACATCGAGGACGTGCCAATTCTTAGGAAGGTCCCTGGTGTCGTGGAGTTCAAAGAAACAAACTTCCGTTGCCCTATCCACCGCTGAGGCCGAGTATGTTGCCGCAGGACAGTGTTGCGCGCAACTACTTTGGATGAGGCAAACCCTCCGGGACTTTGGCTACAATCTGAGCAAAGTCCCACTCCTATGTGATAATGAGACTGCTATCCGCATGGCGGACAATCCTGTTGAACACAGCCGCACAAAGCACATAGGCATCCGGCATCACTTTTTGAGAGACCACCAGCAAAAGGGAGATATCGAAGTGTTTTATGTTAGCACCGAGAACTAGCTAGCCGATATCTTTACCAAGCCTTTAGATGAGTCAACCTTTTGCAGGCTGCGTAGTGAGCTTAATGTCTTAGATTCGCGTAACTTGGATTGATTTATAGCATACATGTGTCTTATGCTTTGATCATGTTCCTTTATGCATATTGTTGTTTATTTATGGTGCTCAAGTTGTACAAGCACTCCCCGGACCTCAAAAGTCCATGTGTGAGTGATGCACATATTTAGGGGGAGATGTGCTACAACCTGACCCTTTGAGACTAACCATGTGCTTGAGTTTACTTGATTTAGTTTCAAAGGTGGATTGAAAGGGAAGTTGGACTTGGACCATGAAAGACTTCCACTGCACTCCGATGAAAGAGTAACTAACTCCAAGTTCATCTTCATGCTCTTATTGCCTTTTTGATCTTAATTGAAGATTTTTGGTGAGGCAATGGGGTTCAAGGGCCAAAGATGATCCCGTTTTGGTGCTTAATGCCAAAGGGGGAGAAATTAAGGCCAAAGCAAGAAATGGATCAGCTACCACCTGAGAATTTTGAAAATAGTAGAGTAGAGCTTTTGTTTTAACAAAATACTCTTATTGTCTTGTCAAAAGTTGGTCTCTTGTGGGGAGAATGTTTGATTATGGGGAAAAGGGGGAGTTTTTGAATCTTTGATCAATTTCTCTTGGAATACCTCTCTCTATGCCTCAACAAGTGAATTTGACTTAGAGATAGGAAATTGGGTTTGATTTGCAAAAACAAACCAAGTGGTGGCAAAGAATGATCCAAATATGCCAAATTTGAATCAAAACAAATTTGTGTTCTCATTTGCATTGATGTTGCACTTCTTTTAGTTGCTTTTTGTTGTGTTGGCATAAATCACCAAAAAGGGGGAGATTGAAAGGGAAATGTGCCCTTGGGCCATTTCTATAAGATTTTGGTGATTAAGTGCCCAACACACATTAAGGGAATGAGTATATGCCAATTGATGGATAAAGTGCAAATCAACACAAAGGTATGATTCTAGACTTAGTACATTGTTTTTGTGTACTAACTTATTTGTCTAAGTGCTAGAATCAGAGAAAATATAATTGGAAAAGACTTGGCTCGAGCAGCCAAGACTCTGCTCAGTCTGGGTGCACCAGACTGTCCGGTGGTGCACCAGACAGTGTCTGGTGTGCCAGGCTGGCGTCTGGTCAACTGGCGGCTCTCGGGTCTCGACGGTGACGTACAGTTATAAATCACTGGACTGTCCGGTGGTGCACCGGACTGTCCGGTGAGCCAACGGTCGGCCGAGCCAACGGTCGGCCGCGCAATCCGCGCGTGACGTGTGGCCGAGCCAACGGTCAGATGGGGGCACCGGACTGTCCGGTGTGCACCAGACAGTGTCCGGTGCGCCAATGGCTCCAAATCTTCAACGGTCGGCTGCGCCAGAATAGGAAAGCAATCAGCACCGGACAGTGTCCGGTGGTGCACCAGACTGTCCGGTGCACCACCCGACAGAAGGCAAGGATTGCCTTCCTGGATTGCTCTCAATGGCTCCTAGCTGCCTTGGGGCTATAAAAGGGACCCCCTAGGCGCATGGAGGAGTACACCAAGCATACTTTGAGTATTCTTAATCATTCACACTCCGTCTTTGCGCACTCGATTGGCATTCTTAGTGATTTGAGCTCCGTTCTAGTGGTGAACTTTGTGCTATTCATTTGAGCTCAAGTCTTGGCTGTGTGTGTGCGTATTGCTGTGGATTTGAGTGTGTTGCTTCCCTCTCTTACTCTAGTGCTTTCACTTTGATCCTTATTGTAAGGGCGAGAGACTCCAAGTTGTGGAGATTCCTCACAAACAGGAAAGAGTAAAGTAAAGAAGAACACCGTGGTATTCAAGTTGATCATTGGATCACTTGAGAGGAGTTGAGTGCAACTCTCGTCCATTGGGACGCCACAACATGGAGTAGGCAAGTGTTATACTTGGTCGAACCATGGGATAAATCCTCGTGTCTCTTGTGCTTGTTCTCACTGTGTCTATTGTGTTTCACAAGAGCTCTCCTTAGCCACTTGATTTCATTGTGCTAACACTTAATCAAGTTTTGTGGCTATAAGCTTTAAGTTTTTACAGGATCACCTATTCACCCCCCTCTAGGTGCTCTCAGATACGAGCATAGAGTTTCCCTATTCACAAGTTAGAACATTAGGATGCACAAAATTAGACATAAAGCATTGAATTGAAATCTCTAATTTTAGTAAAGAAATAGGTACCACTCTGTCAAGGATTGGAGCAGCCTCAATTTGGGACCCGTGCCGAGCAGCTATGTCGAATGCAGTGTCTTTGTCGTCTGACGATTCTTGCTCTGCATAGTCTGCAGTTGTCCACTGTCCCTTAAGCTTGCACCTAGTCACACCAGCATACCAAATCAAATACCTTCGGAAGTGGTAGTTTGTGTGTGGCTGGTCGTTGACATAGTTTAGATCCCCCTGCTGTTCCCATTCATCAATATAATCACGGTGGTGGGTCTCGAAGTCCGTGACCTTCTTTTGCCTCTGTCTGTCGAACCTGCAAAAGTTAGACACATATATTAGTAACTCATTGCATATTAGAAATAATAGTTAGAATAACAAGTGGATATAGTCACTCAGTTATGAAGTTCTATTGAAGTCGAGAAGGGCCCCACCGGAAACTCCTGTCGCAATCCGAACTGTCGAGCAACTCTGTGGGGCAAGTGGTACTCAACAACATAAAAACAAATGAGGGGACACCTCATTAGGTAGATGTCCTCGTCTATTGAGCACACGCTGCTCAACTGTATGCTGGTGAAATATGGATCAAGATACGGTTGCCAGGTCAACTGGAAAAGTACTAGAAATCACATATAAGTTTATAGTCATATAAGATACGGTTACTAGGATGATCCTGAACTGGATCCTGGGTCAATGGGATCTCTTGGGGGGTACCACCGGATTAGAAGCCCCACAAACGCCAGGAAGAGGACAAGAAATCTCATACTCGTGCGGCCCCGATTGAGCATCGGGCACAACAACCACTTCTTCCGGAAGCTCTACCAAAGGAGCTTCAATACGAGATGCATTTGGCATTTGTGGAGACAACCCGACTGGAGCATCGCAATGACTAACATATAACTTTTGAACAACCACATCCAAACATGGTGGAACCATCGTCTTCACAATTCTTACATATCTCACCCAGTCATCTTATGAGGCAATGGAGATCAACCGTCGGACAACTGTTCCATATGTAATATGGGACAACAAACCCTGGATTGATATTCTAGGGTCGTTTATGTTGCACCTAATCTCCTCACAAGCTCGAGCGAAAATCTTGTCAAAAGATGGTCTTTCATCGAACATCATGGTCACGATCTTCATACCAGCAAAACGAACATTCCCATAAGCATCTATCTTCACGCTTCCTCCATGGTATAGTGTCACTAGGGTGTCCATCTATTGCAAACACATTACTAACTCAATATCCATTAAATATGGTATCTGACTAACACTATCAAGTAAAAAAATGGGCAGCACCTCCCCTATATGGTCAAGTTTCTAAAACCTGCAGATAAACCGATGGCTGAACATATAAAAGTACTAAACTAAATAAACCCTAAGCTAAATAAATGCTAAACAATGTTAATTAACTCTAACTTCTACCTTACAAGTAAACCATAAACCTTAAACTATGCTACAAAATTAATGACTACTCACTAACGACTAAACCTAACTCATTAATAATTAAAAATGGCACATGGCATGAGAACTAATTTAAATAACTTATAAATAACATGTAAACAATAACTAAAAACTAACTAAACAATTAATATCAAATAAATACGTATAAATTATTTTAAAATTTAAAAAATACCTTGGACAGCCGCCGGCGGCTCGGGCGGTGGCGCGGGCGCGCGAAGGGTCGGTCGGCGGGGAGCAGGGGGCCGGGCGGCGTTGCGGGCGGCGCGCCGAGGAGCAGGGGGTCGGTCGGCGACGAGCAGGGGCCAGGCGACGCTCGGGCGGCACGACGGGGAGCAGGGTGGTAGGCGGCGTCGCGGTGAGCGACGCGAGGCACAGGGACCTCGGGCGGCGCGACGCGGGGGACGGCGGGCGGCGCGGCGCGGGGGCCTCAGGTGGGCGGCGGGACAGCCTGTGGCGCAGGGGAACGACAGAAAGGAAGAAGAAACGGCTCGGACGCTTATGTCATAGCTCGGTGCCAAGATCTGTGGCACCGAGCTAGGCGCCACGTCGGCTACCGCGTCAGCCAGCTCGGCGCCACAGATCACGGTGCCGAGATGTGTTATCTCGGCGCCACATCCCATGGCGCCGAGCTTTGGGTCCAAAATTGTATATAAAATTTCTGGGGGTCCAAACGTAAACATTTTTTGAAAATAGGGCTGAAAAAGAAAAAATTCAGTCCGTATGCCGGCTACAGGAGGCAAAAATCGCCACAGCGCTGCCCCTAGCAGGGCTCCTACGTGGAGGTCCGCTTCTCTCCCCCTTGTTGTGGCGTGCGTGCGACTGCCCTCCAAGTACTGTTGACGTGGGCCCACTTTCAATTATTAGTAGAAGAAAAATTAATAGTAGATGAAAAGTATGTATAGAAAATGATATTTTATGTTGTAGTGGGGTATAGTGGAATAATTTAGGGGGAACCGCTGCAGGAGATGAAGAAGTAGATGATAAAATGTTGATGATGTGACGTAAAAAGTGATATAGGGGAAGAATTTTAGAGAGAACAACCTAAGTAAAACTGTTGATGACAGCAACTGCTTGCAGGGTGAATTGGGTGCTTGCTTACGCAGGAAAGAGGGCTTAATCAGACACCTGGGCAACATATCTGATAAGCTATTTTCCTGGTCTGGCACGAAGATTGTATAGGTTGGCGGTTGCTTAACACGCGACGCAACGCAAGGCTGTACACAAAGGCCCAAAAAAAGCAAGAAAAGCAGCCATCAACAAAAGCAAGACGCGATTCGCTCTCCATCCATCACCACTTTCTTCGTTAATCGTTACATTTAGCTGGCCCTCTGTATGTAGCATTTGCTTCCCCGCTAAGAAGGCATGGACCTGGACATCATGGCGATGCCCACCACGCCCAAAGCCACCACCAGCAGCCCCGCCGCGTACTACGTCGCCAAGCCTCCTCCTCCTCCTCCTCTGGGCTACGCGGTTCACAACAAGGCGGCGGCGGCGGCCTACGATTCCTACGACGGCCGACACGGCGGCATGGTCGCCACCACCACCACCACCCGGTCGTCCTCCTCGGCGGCGCGCCACCACCACCACCACCACCACCACCAGCAGCCGGCGGGAGCGCGGGCGCTGGACGGGGTCCTGCTGCTGCTGCGCGCGGCCGCGTCGGTCATGGCGTTCGTGGCCGTCGCGCTCGTCGCGTCCTGCCGCCACGGCGACTGGATGGAGTTCGCGCGCTACCCGGAGTACCGGGGCCTCCTGGGGGCCTCCGCGCTCGCCTGCGCCTACTCCGCCGCGCAGGCCACCCGTGGCTTCCGCCGGATGCGCGCCTCCGGGAGAGCGGGTGGCGGCCTCGCGGATTTCGCCGGCGACCAGGTGGTGGCGTACCTGCTCATCACGGCGTCGGCGGCGGCTCTCCCCATCACCCTCCGCATGAGATCCGCCGTACTCAACGTCTTCACGGACGCCATGACGGCCGCCATCAGCCTGGCTTTCATAGCCTTTGCGGCGCTCGCCTTGTCCGCCGTGCTCTCCGCCGCCGCGCAACCATACTAGTAGCAGTTCGCAGTACACGGCCACATCCTCACACTCATTATACTGCTGGTTACAACGTGAGTGATGCATCGTATAAACAACCACAATACCTAATGCAGTCATGTAAACCACTTTTTTTTCAATATAATACTAGCCCGCAACAATTTTCCCCAACCTCTCTCTCTCTCAATTAAAAAGGAACATATGTCGTGCAAACATTGATGTGTTTTTAAAAATGTTTTTTTTTCAAAACAATTCTTCCATCTCCTTCTATATACTATTTTTTAAAAGGTTGTGCTGGGCTGCTGGCACATAAAGCCCATACGCCAGGCCTGATCTAGGCTGCTCTGTGTGAAACCTAGGCCCATAAACATCAGGGCCCGTGCATTCCAGACAGGCCCATCATCTTCATCTTTTGCTGGGAAAGTTCAAGTCGGAGTCCCAAACCTCGCATCGCATTTCCCCGCATCCGCAGCTCACATCGCTCCCCCGAACCCGAACCCAAATCCCAAGCAACCACTTCGTCGACCATGGGGCAGGGCACTCCGGGAGGAATGGGCAAGCAGGGCGGCGCCGGCGACCGCAAGCCGGGGGACGCCGGCGACAAGAAGGACAAGAAGTTCGAGCCGCCGGCCGCGCCCTCCCGCGTCGGCCGGAAGCAGCGCAAGCAGAAGGGCGCCGAGGCGGCCGCGCGCCTCCCCAACGTCGCGCCGCTCTCCAAGTGCCGACTCCGCCTCCTCAAGCTCGACCGGGTCAAGGACTACCTCCTCATGGAGGAGGAGTTCGTCGCCGCTCAGGAGCGCCTCCGCCCCCAGGAGGACAAGGCCGAGGAGGACCGATCCAAGGTCGACGACCTCCGAGGCACCCCCATGAGCGTCGGATCCCTCGAGGAGATCATCGACGAGAGCCACGCCATCGTCTCCTCCTCCGTCGGACCCGAGTACTATGTCGGCATCCTCTCCTTCGTTGACAAGGACCAGCTCGAGCCGGGGTGCTCCATCCTCATGCACAACAAGGTTTGTCCGGAGCGGATCTAGCATCCTCGATCTAAATGTCTCACTCCTTTCCTCCTACCGATCTAGTGCTAGCTGCTCACTGGCTGAAGGGTGTTCGGTAATCTCTGTTCTCTGTTGTTAGGCTGGGGATTTGTGGAATTAGTTAGGCGGATTTCATTCACATAAACTAGGCAAAACCACGAAAGTTAGATTTATCAGCATACTATGCATATGCTGTGCAATCACCCACCATTAATAATACAATAGCAAACAACACAGTACAAACCACTAGCACTGGGAAATGGAATTAGTTGTTTGTACCGTGTTGTTTGCTATTGTATGAGAATCTCGCTGTTCTAGTATTTCCCCCCAATATTGTACCTCGCAAAGGTGTTTTCCTTTCCAAATCAAGGATTATGACCAACTAAGGGTTAACTAGGATATCGTGGCTGTTCAGATTCATTTCTCAGTACACGATCTGCTATGTTCCCCCGTAGGACTGTAGTCATTTTAGTGTGGTGCTCGTCTGCTTACTCCTGTAACACGGTTATGTCCGTTACTCTAATGATTTTATCTTAAGATTGCTATTATGTGTGTTGTTTGACCGCTATGGAGAAGACCATATTACTTTGCTTGTTCAACAATTATTATACGTGCACTCAGTTTAGTGCCCTTTGTATACATTTCTAACTAGACTCTTTCCCGACATACTCGGTTGTGCTCAATAACCATTTGTTGTAAATTGCACGCTTTAGTGGATTGTTTTGACCATCAGGAGAGGTTCATCTTGTTTGCTCACTCAAATGTTCACTTCAGGTTCTCTCTGTGGTTGGTATATTGCAAGATGAAGTTGATCCTATGGTATCTGTGATGAAAGTTGAGAAAGCGCCTTTGGAATCTTATGCTGACATTGGTGGACTGGATGCTCAGATTCAAGAAATTAAAGAGGCAGTTGAGCTTCCCTTGACTCACCCTGAGCTGTATGAAGACATTGGTATTAGGCCTCCCAAGGGAGTCATATTATATGGAGAACCTGGAACAGGAAAAACTCTTCTTGCCAAGGTCAGTATTCTGTCTTGCAAGTATACAAGATGTCAATATATTGCTTAGTATTGCAGGGGCAGGCTTTGATATCTGCCTTTGTCTATGTTTATCCAAATTACACTCTTTTTCTACTTTTCAGTTTTCAAATAGCATGTACTTGGGTAGTGATTACTTGAAACTGTCTGCAGGCTGTGGCTAACTCAACATCTGCGACTTTCTTGCGTGTTGTTGGTAGTGAACTCATTCAAAAGTACCTTGGGGATGGTCCCAAACTAGTCCGAGAATTGTTTAGGGTGGCTGATGAACTTTCTCCCTCAATTGTCTTTATTGATGAGATTGACGCTGTTGGAACAAAGAGGTATGATGCTCATTCAGGAGGAGAGCGTGAGATTCAAAGAACTATGTTGGAGCTGCTGAATCAGCTAGATGGTTTTGACTCGCGTGGAGATGTTAAAGTTATTCTAGCAACAAACCGCATTGAAAGTCTTGATCCTGCTTTGCTTCGGCCAGGCCGTATAGACCGGAAGATTGAATTCCCTCTCCCAGATATTAAAACTAGAAGACGCATCTTCCAGGTGCTGTAACATCTGTAGACAGTAATATTTGCATTATCAATGTTCGTAATACCTTTTTGTCCTTATAATGAAGGTTGTAAACCGTGCAGATTCACACATCAAAAATGACATTAGCTGACGATGTGAACTTGGAAGAGTTTGTTATGACCAAAGATGAGTTCTCGGGCGCTGATATTAAGGCCATCTGCACGGAGGCTGGATTGCTCGCCTTAAGAGAACGTAGAATGAAAGTGAGCCTGAACTTGTATCCCTACATCAATTCGTATAAACTTGTCTGGGTGAATAGAAGTATTCGAATAACTCGACCTTTTATTTGCTATCGAATAGGGATTATATTTGGGTGTATGCTAACTGGTAGTAGTTCACCCGGACCATTATATTTTAGTGTGTGTATTACCCAATTTGCTTTAACTATGTCTGAGCATATAGTACTTTATGGTTCCATTTGACATTGCTGATGTTTTGTTTTGGATACCCAGGTGACCCATGCAGATTTCAAGAAAGCAAAGGAGAAGGTGATGTACAAGAAGAAGGAAGGTGTTCCGGATGGTCTCTACATGTAGTAGACGTCTCCTGCCTTGTCAGAACAAGTTATCCTCGTCTCTCTCGTCATGGGAGATTTGATTGCCACGGCACTTGTTGCACACCTATAAGTGGTCTGAGAACGTGTATTATGCTTTGATTGTTTCAAGTAAAATTTCTCTTGGAGAACGCTGGAAAGTTTGTGCATCGGCTACCTACCAGCATCCTCGTAAACACCCATTAATCAGTTTGTGCATCGGCTGCCTCACACGTGTTGGCTGCTCAATCCCATGGATGAAAATATGCTGGAGAAAGTGGAGATGGGATTTCACTGCGAAAGGGGCAGCATCAATCAGTTATAAGCAGGGTTCATGAAACCGGTTGGCTTACAAAAAACGGTCGGGGAATTGGTAGAAACCGGCCGAATTCAAAATCGGTCCACCTTTTGAATTCAAACGACTCAAAACTGATTAATCGCCCCATAAGATCGATTTATCGGTCACTAGCGCGAGAAATCGAATCTCTTGTTTTTTTTAAATAAAGCATATTTAACTCACAAAAATTAAATAAAAATGGCCTAAATGTTATCAAAGTCCAATAACAATATTTAGCGGTTAAAATACATTACATGACACGGTTTCATGGTTCAAATATATTACATATCATCGTTTCATAGTTCATAAATACCATCGATACAATACACCATCCGATGATCATTTCATGGATGTGCATTCCACTGATTGATTCTGTGTTGTATTATACTTCTCTGATAAGAGCAACATAATACTTTGCGCATGCATCAATTGTGCCTCGTACTTCATCCAAGTTTGTCCGATCCACGTAGAAGCGTACTCTATTTTTCTAACAACATTTTAATGTGGAAACATATATATAGTATAGATTATATAATGTCAAAGCAACATACAAATAACAACCTTACCGAGATATATATTTCCCCCTGTTTCTAAACCGGATCAATGTGATTCGACATTCATGAAAATAACAATAATATTAATTATTATTACAAGTAGAAGCGCCAATGCTAAAAAAGATTTGAAGAAAATCCCCAAAACCTAACTACTATAGCTCCCTCGGATTATCTCTGTCTAAACCGATTAATCGGGTAGCAGGCGCGGCTAATCGGCCAAATCTTCCGATTTATCTTTTCTTTTCTGAAACTTGTTTCATTTTTAGTTTGAAATATGTTATGTGTTTTCAAATTTGATTTCAGTGAAAAGTCTTGGGGGTCGTTTGACAGAGCTCCCATAGCTCCGCTCTCTGCAAGAATCACTCCCACGGAGCCAAACGGTAAAAACCTGAACTGCTTCATGATGTGAGTGGAGTGAATCTAATCTCTATTTTGTACTATAAGGTGGGAGCAAAAAAATATGCTTCCCACCGCTCCCAACCTGGTCCCCACTCTCTAACCTATCAGGAACCACTTCATAGCCTATTTGTCAAACAATTTTCGTCAAATAGATTCACTTATGCTAGAAAATCACTCTATTAGAAAATCGGCTCTCGGAGCTAGAGAATCATAGAACGGAGCTCTGCTAAACGAGTCCTTAATATGCGCCGGTGAGCTAGAATTGAGGGCTGGTGACTGTTGTAAGTTACTTATGGGATTTAAGGCGGAACTTCAAATGAAATTTTGGATACTAGAGAAAATCGGCATGTTTTCGCATCTCTTTACTTAGAACTATATCGCCTGTAGATGATTCATACATTTAATGTGTAAACATTCAAAAAGTACATCATGTAAGATGTAAACATGTGAACAATTAAGAAAAAAAATATTATCATAATAAACTAAATTGTTTTCTCGAAATAATTAAGATGTAACATACCATTAAAGACATGTAGACTTTAGGGTATGTTTGGTTCGCTGCCTAACTTGTCACACTTTGTCTAACTTTTTTGCCTAAGGTTAGTTCTTTAATTTGAACGACTAACATTAGACAAAGGGCGTGTTTGGCAGGGCTCCAAATAGCTCCAGATTCAAAAAAACAGCTCCACTCCATTTTTTTATAGCCAAACACTCCCAACTCCAAAAACTCCAGATCCAAAAAAACTTGAATCTAGCTCCCAACTCCACCAAATCCATGGAGTCCCTGAGGGGGTACTCCGCAAACACAGTTTTTGAAAGGACTCGTGAAGTTGTGTGGAAATTACCCACCATTGCCATCGTTTACACAGGATACCGCTTCGTTTTCTTTTTTCTCTCCCGATCGTATCTCCTGCCCGTCGCGCAAACCGATCGCTGCCCTAGTACATACCTTATCATTTTATAGGATTTTTGTTTGATCAAATGCATGACTTGTTCGTTTCACTATTACAAAAAAAACAACGCCATGCACCATCTAGCGTCCAGGCACGACGTGGCAAAAAGAAAAAAAACAGCGACATGCAAGTCTCCAGGCGCAGACTGTTGAGATGTTCGGTGGTGGCCATGGAGGTCTTCGCGAGCCACGGGTGGCGGTCTAATTCAAGGATTGACGCGGTTTAGTGTTTGTGTTCTTATATTCCATAGCATGTTTTAAGTTGAAGTTTGTTTGATTCACAAACTGTTGAGATGATGTATTATTTGAGCTGTATGGCTGTATGCATGAACATGCAAAAGGCCGGAATGATATTTCCATTTCCAAAAAAAAAAAGTCTCCAGGCGCAGAAAAAAAGACCAACACATTCTGTTCCGAAGGGCAAAAGAGGGCAATCCATTCAAATTCCTTGTTTTTGAAGCTGGAGCTGTTATTCCTGCCAAACACATTTTTCAACATCAAATTGAGAGTCTAGCTCCATGCGTGGAGCTGCTCTGTGGTGGAGTAGCAGCTCCAGAGTTGATTTGGTAGAGCTGGAGCCCTGCCAAACACGCTCAAAGTGTGACACAGTTAGCCACAAAAACCAAACAAGTCCTTAATGTTTTCACAACGTTCTCCAGTTTCGCCTGGTCTCCAGCTGGACAGAGGATTTTCCAATTCTCGGCTGTAATAGCCACTTTCCGAAGCAGAAGACCCAAGTTCCGTCAACCTGAATGCTGAAAACATATTGCATTCCTTGGTTTCCACAACTCCCATAAGGCTGCAGCACATACCATGTTATGCACTAGAAACTTTTTGTTACTTAACCACATATTTCCTATTGAAAGAAAACTATGAGCCTGATGGATATCCAAGCTATCTGACACACATTTCCAAATCTGATTAGCTACTACACAGTCAAATAAAAAGATGATGAACCGACTCATCTTCAGTACAAAACAAACATGAGACATCACCTAGCTCCCTGTGTTTTGCAATGTTATCTCGGGTAAGGATTTTATTCTGAGAAACTAACCAAAGGAAAAATTGGACTCTAGGAGGAATCGTTAAATCCCACACTGCAGGGCTATGAATCAAAGTGATCCCTCTGAATTTAATCACTTTATACAGAGATTGGGAGGAGTAAATGCCACTGGGACTAAATTGCCAAATCAAAGCATCTTCTTCTGAGGAAAAAATCATACTATTAATGTTTTAAGTAAAGATATATGCGGACTACAATCAGAGTCTTTTCCCCCTCCTGAACGATGGCATATGTGATAGCTTATCAGCATTTGCATCCTGTTGAATAGTAGCTACCACCACCAGTATGAATTACTAGTTTTAGGGAGGTATGATTTGCTTGTACACCATTTGTTAAGCTATGGTTTGCTTGTTTGTAGTAGCACAAACTGTACAATTGCATGGGTTAGTTAGACAGGTTATCCATTCGATGTGCTTAAAAAGCGAAGCACTCAGTATGTAACCAAACCAACGCCGAATGCCTGTGAAGCTGTTTTTGCCGTATGCCTTATTTCATCTTTTTTTAATTTCATTTATTTCGTAGCTGCATGCATTTTATTTTACTAATTGCCATCCATTGCTGGTACGTGGTGTAGGCTACAAGGGCAAATGTGCAGACAACTAACGGATATAGACATCTGAATAACAGGAAGCTAAGTGTTTTCAATGAGTTTTCTATGCAAATAAAGGGTGAGGCCAAGAGGTATGTGGTGAAGGAAGATCTCAAGGTAAGGTAAGTTGCAAAATTATTGCACTAGTTTCAGTTTTGAATCTTCTACATATAGTAGTAAATTGTGATATATTCTGCAACAACATGATTTTTGCAGAACTAAGAAGACGACTGATTCAATATACAAGAGAGTTGATGAAGTTTGGAGTGAAGCTGAGGAGACATCTAAAAAGGTATGCCAGTGAAATTATTTTTCAAGGATGATTGCTTAACATTGATAGCTGTACCCTATAGATTTGTTTCTTTTTATGCTCATGGATTTATGAGGGCACTCTTTTCCCACTTGTAGGTTACTGCAAATATCAAAGAAAAAAAATGTTTGCTGCTAAAGAAGAGGTAAGGATACATAAATATCACTTTGATACAGTACAGACCGTGATTTTCTGTAAACATGTATTCTTTGCCTTGATGAAACGTTTACAGGTGAAGGAAAGTTTTGGAGTCCGAAAAGAAGAGAGTACAAGTTGCATGGATGGTTCCCCTGAAGCTTCAAAACATGAGAAAACTGAGGCATCCTCACATTCAAATGACACGTCTGAATATGCCACAAACATCCACACATTGTTTAGTAAATTGAAGTCAACAATCACATCGGCTTCACCAGTGGTGTCCGGTGCATTTGCAAAGTTGAAGGACACAAATTTACCTAAGCAGGGATATGGAGTCGTCAAGGATGAATTAAGCTCTAGCTCTAGCAGAAAGAAGGAAAAAAAAACACCAAGCTAGGCATGCTTCTGCTAAAGTAGAAAGAGTATATGAACCGATTTAGTTCTTACACCAACAAAAAAGACAGTACTAGGTGAAAAATGGGAAGCATTTAAGAAAAAAGTATCTTTAAGGAGATTGTTCAACTTTGCCCCTATCTTTCTCATATTGATTTTCTATCTGAAATCCTTTTTTTCTATAAGATCCGAGGTCACCCGGTCTATAAAAGAGTGGATGAGTACACCAAGCCTGTTGTAACCAAGGGGCAAGAGGTACCATCACAATGATGTATAGATGTATTTGGTCAAACCTAGTTTTCTCTTGCAGTGATATCCATGTTTTGCTTATGCATATGCAGGTAGCTGACGATGTCAGAGAAAGATGGGAGACAAGTGACAATCCAGTGGTTCAGAAAATTCAAGAGTAATATGTGCTGTGTCCCATCATTCTTTGTTCTGTCTGGTTATGGAATTTGATCGATTCAATCTGAACTATGATATTCTGGGCATGGCCAAAAAAATACCTGTCGAGGGACGTTTCTGAGCTCAAACAAACACTGTAAGATATAACTGAAAAGTACACATTACCATGCTAAAGCTGGAACTCATGTTTCCATTATAAAAAAAAACTGAAAATATATATATTCGCTTCGATTAGAAGGTGACAAGTGCAATCTGACTCACTTGAGAGCTTGTTTGGTCGCATGGGGTTTGATGGGATTAAATTTCTTCCTATTCAAAATTAAATAGAAAGACCTCTAACTTAACAAGCCCTGATAAGAATATAACTGATAAGTGAACGTCCATGCTCGTGCGGTCTGAAGATATTTTAAAATCCTGTGTTTGAAATCTCTGAGCCTCAGCGGTTCTCTACAAACAATATAAGAAGAATAGCTTAAAACAGAAAAAAAGAACGATAAAGAATAGCTTAATATACTCATGTTCTCTATAATTCTCTAAATCTACAAACAACACAGGAACATGAGTATATTAAGACAGGCTAAAAGGTAATACATTAAGTCTCACACACACACGCGCGCGCCAAAGATTTGATCCTGTGGCTAAAATCTAATAACTATAAGCCTCAACAAATTTGTAGAGACAATCCAAGAACTGTTACAAGAATAATGAATCTTCTACAAACAGTTACAAGAACCAGATTAGCTTAACACAGGAAGAAGAAAAACAATCCAAAAACAAGAACTGCATGATAAAGTAAAAAAAGGGCTAATGAATTCTCTACAAACAATTACAATTAGAAGAGTAGTTTGAAACAGGAAAAAGAAAAACAATACAATGAAAAACATGTTTGTTGAGAGTTGGATTTGAAAAAAAAAGCTAATGAATTCTCTACAAACAATTACAAGAGTAACAGGAAAAATAAAAAAATATTTGTTGAGAGTGGGATTTGAACCCACGCCCTTTCGGACCAGAACCTTAATCTGGCGCCTTAGACCAACTCGGCCATCTCAACTTGAATGACTCTACTTCCATCAGTTAGTACATGATCATTATTCATTGAGTGTCATCGCTCCAGATTTGATCAGTTTCATCATCGTGCACCTGCCTCATTTTTCTTGTGCCAGTCAGATTATACTAAAGCCATGTACGGTTTACGAGGAAGACTGCATGGTTATTACCTGCCGAATGCCATCTGCTCTGTTCAGAATGGTGGCGTTGGTAGGACTCCCAGTCCCAGTCACATGAGAGCTCGCTCTAGAAGCTGGTTTCAGCTTGGAAGACTGCATGCACCAGCCACAGCCAGTAATATATATACAACTTTGTCAGTACAACCACAACCATGCATGGTGGCAGTTGAGTTTGAATCTTGATGCAGGAAATGAGAATGCACTGACAATTGCAATGTCTTTTATCTGTGCACTCCTGCTGTCCAAAATGTTTCTTGAAGGATGGATCGGGCTTGGACCATTCCGTAGCTGCAAATGACAGGCATCTTTTGTTAATTAAACGCCACAGAAAAAAAGAGAGACGGATGCTCATGTCAGGATGCCCTGCCTTAACTGCCTTAACATCAAGCAGTGGATATTTGGGCCTTGGCACCCAAGGAGGAGGAGGGGACATCTTCGCTAGCTCTTGTGCCGCAGAGAAGAACACGCTCTCCTGCAGCAGATTGCTGCTGTGGTCTGAAGCCTCGTGCTCTTGGCTTGGCTTCTCATCAGATTGCCCACTGCTACCAAATTGTTGCTGGAAACATGGTGTTCTGTGTTTAGGAGATGCAGGTGGAGTCCCTTTCTCTGACAGCCACTGCATCGGTGGAATAGGCGCAAGTGGCGTATGTACTTTGGCGTCTTCAGCAGCAGCAGCAGAAGAATTGTCAGGTGGCTCCAGAACAGGACCACTTCCTGGCAGCAGCAGCAGCAGGTTCTTGGAGTCAGCTGCTGTACATGTTTCAGGAGTGCTGCTGTTACTGTTACTGCATCGATCTGCATCTACTACCGATACATTAGTACAAGAGAAAATGCTTTCATGGTTCTCCAGATAGGACGGAAGGCTACGTATACCTGGGGTGGGGATGGCGACGGCGATGGCTTCAAGTTCAGGGCTGCAATCCCCGATGTCTGTGGCTTGGGTCACCCGGAGGCTGCTACTACCTGCACGAAAAGAGCGCGAGTGGTCGTTGTGATGCTTGGTGGTGTTCATGAAGAGCTTCCTCGGCAAGCTGCTGACTCTTGAGGCGATCTTGCCTTTGTACCTCGACCTCGTCGTATTACTCTCACCACCTTTCACCAATGATGCTGAGTTCAGCCTGACCGCCTTCACCGTGGAACTGCTGCTAACAGCCGCAGCATTCGATGTGGTATCAACCTGACTACTGATGGATCCACTACAGGTAGTAGCACCACCACCACCACCACCATCATCATCATCAGGTGGTTCCTGAAGATGGTGATGAGTAGTAGCAGCAGTAGCGGTAGGAAAGCGGCGAGCTTGTGGAGAGAGCCATGCCTCGAAAGAGCTCGTTCTCTCGAGCTCACTTGGGCTGGGCTGCGCTGTACTACCTTCTTGCAGCTTCTGTTCCATGTTGGGCTGTTCGACCCTGTGAGCAGCTGTTTGCTGCATCAGCAGGAACATAGACCCGGCGGCACCTGCTGCTGCTGCTGCTTCTGCCTGCCGACGATGCTGCTTCAGCGTGCCTTGCTCATCAATCTTGGCAGAGTGGGCCCTGAAGAAGAAGGAGGGGTCGGTGTACCTCTTGAGGCACGCTCCATCGCCAGCAGCATCAAACCTGCAACGCAACACCACCGTACCAGCATGGATTGGACATTGGAGTTGGGACTTGGGAGCAGAAATCAAACAGGCAGCTGCACTGCACGTCATCGTATCGTATATCAGCGGCCATATATACTTGTCAAGGAGTGACAGCCTGGGAGGCCCGCGGCAGCGCTCGATACGTTGGACGACGACACGCGGCATCGGCGGCGCGCCTCCGAGATAGGAGCGGCAGCCCAGACGGCCTGCACCACCGGAGGTGGCGAGAGCAGTAGCAGCGGCGGCAGAGCTGAGGCAGCGGTGTTCTTGGGTGGACGGCGGCGGCAGGTCGAGGTCGAGGACGAGGTCGAGGTCGGCCGCCAGCAGCTTCCTGGCTCTCGCGGCCAGTCGTCGCCCTCGCGCGGACGCGGCCATCACTTGGTCTTGCATGTCGTCGAACACCTCCGCGGCAAGCCTGCGCATCCCAGTAGATACGTAACCGGCCGGCGTGTGCATGCGGATGCGGTTCGACGACGCGAGACAACAACTAGTATAGTAGGACACACTAGCTAGGGAGCGGAGTAGGGACTCCAAAACAAACGCACTCTGCGAGGTCTCCGAGCTGGCGGAGGATGTCGACGAGGCCTGCCATGGCGAGGCCCTCGAGGACCGCGTCGGGGGCATCGTTGTCGCGGTTGCGCGCGTCGCCGTGGGAGGTGGTGGTGGAGGCGCCGGCGCATTCACACTGGCGGCATCGTCCGCACCTTGTCATTGCCGCCGCCGCTCGCTCACGTACTGTACCGATAGCTGCTCCCGGCTGCTAGATAGCTTTAAATCTGCTCGGGGGAGAGGAGGAAGAAGAGGAAGGGAGGAAGATGATGTGGTACGTATATTCGCGCCCGTACGTACGTGTTGCGTATGCTTCTGGCAACTTAATCGTCGTCGCTACGTACAAATCAGCAAAAGAAAAAGAAATAAAAGAAATGATTATTGCATGCATGATGACAAACGTGTACTATGTATATACACGTACGTCTGACTCACATGAGTGTACCTACGGCTACACGTACGTACAAAAATGGACTTGCTCTCGTGTGACTTGCCAGCCTGCCTCCTCTAGCTCTGCGCGTACCAACAACCACAGTACACGTACGACACAAACATGTGCATGCTTCGTCCATCTTACCTATATATCTTCAAAGCAACGATTACATATGCATAATTGCTATTTCGGTACTCTCCTAACAATAAGCTAGTACTCGATCCAAATGTTCAACTACGGTGCATTATAATTTGCAACCACAGTTTATCTCTAGGTAATATTAACACCTCCTAATGTACTCTCCATTTAAACATTTCTATATATTAAGCGCTGCACCATGACGCTCACAGATATAGATGTCCAAACGGACCGGACTTGCCGGACGGCCCGAAACCCGGCACAGGTTTGGCCCGGCACGAACCCGGCACGACACGAAGTGAACCGGACCCGTGCCGTCCCGGCTTGGTCACCGAGCCGTGCCTGGGCCGAAGGTGTGACACGACGGGCTAGGTCCGACACGGCCCAATTTTATTTTTTTTTCTTCTATTTTTCATATAAATACGTATATTATACTTGAATATAGAGTATAAAACACAAAAATATGTGTTTTTGTTGGTTATGTGGGTGTAAATAAATGTTTAGAGCTAATAAATATGGTTTAAACCCTAAAAATCATACTTTTAGGATATTTTAATCATTTAAACTTCATATATTGTTATGGGCCCGTTAGGCCAGTCGGGTCGTGGGCTGGTCCGGCACGATTATTAACCTAACGAGCTGTGCTTGGGCTTCGCTTGGGGCCCGTGGGCCGGCACGACACGGCTCGCTAGCTAAACCGGGCCGGGCCGGCACGGTCCTAATTCGTACCGGGCCTAGCCGTGCTCGAGCCGGCCCGGCACGATCCGCCCATTTGGACATCTATACTCACAGGTAACCAGTCTCTGTGTTGCAGTTGTGAGTTAGGGAAGCTGGAAGCAAAAACTTTGGAATAATAATAATAATAATAATAATAATAATAATAATAATAATAATAATAATAATAATAATAATAATAATAATTGGCCTAAACTTTGGATATTGTTATGGTCTGTTGTTTTGAATAATCATGCATATTAATCATGATTTGACAAAACACATACGACAATTCCCACAGAAAAAACACTTAACACCTTTTTTTTGGTTTCTCAATAGCTACCTTTTCATCTCATACTCATATTAATGAATGTTTTATTAACCAAAGCCTTGTAGCGACGTCTGAGCTAGAGAGCAGTACGTACATTGTTTTGGAACCAAGAATGGGTTTGGTGCTGGGCCAGCGGCCAGGCTGGAGAGACCGTGGCCCAACAACTCAGAAGGACCACCATGGCCCAAACCAAGCAGCAACACTCACAGGTCGTTCACACTAGCTAGTAGTACTCCATCATAAACAACCACTCGTTTTCATTTCGCTAGCTAGCTAAGCTACCTGTTTCTTGTTTTTCTCATGTTTTGACGACTGAGAGTGGCAGCAACCGCAAACGACGCAGAAATATCCATCCATCATCCGTCAATCCTTGGAATGGATGGCTACATCCAATCAAGGGACATGGACAGTCTGACGAGGCTGAGTTCAACGATGAGCGGTACCCTCTGATGACATATATAGGGGCACAAGCGGTCAGTAGTAACCTCCAAGCTCCATCGTTCAGCCGACCGGTCGATAGGTCTGTCGATCGATCAGCCTGATCGATAGCATCGCGTTAAAATCGAAACAGTCAGTATCGAACATGTTAAATATCAGGTCGGTATTGATCGCTTTTTACTGACATGACAGTTTCTAACTGATTTTTACTAACACCTGCAAAAATTCTCCACCTCTAATCACTGAAGCTTCTACCACTGAAGCTCCCCCTTTCTCTTCAACCTTTCGCTTATCCATACCCTCTTCTATACTTGTACATGTATCCATATGGTGATCCTCTTTGTAGATCGCATGTTGCTCCTCCTTTATATGTTGCTGTATTCCCCCCATATAGTGTTTATCCTCCATTTTGTTCTCATGCAGGCACGACAATGCCCACAAACAGCCATAGTGATGCAGCCTTAAACAAGTCCATGTATTCTGGTGTTACAATAATAGGTCATGAGTGCACCTCCTATCATTGAAGCTTCTACCATTGAAGCTCCTCCTTTCTCTTCAACCTTTCACTTATCTATACCCTTCTTTATACATGAGTACCTGACCCCCCCCCCTATAGTGCTCATCCTCCATTTCATTCTTCTACATGCATGACAGTGCCCACAAACAGCCACAATGATGTAGCCTTAAACAAGTCCATGTATTCTAGCGTTACAATAGGTCATGAGTGTGCCGCATGGCGAGGGGCTCGCATGTTATGAGTGGGAGACGGATAGGTTCTCTACTGCGGCTCGGTGTCAAGCATAGTTAATACGACCGACCATTTATACCGGGTTAGTCTCAGGCCAAACGAGGAACCCACTCGAGGGCTTTCTCTCGGTTCGCCTGAACCCCTTCTCTAGCTCTGCCTCGTCCGACCCTGGGCTCGGTGCCTCGGGGTTCATCCAGGGTGGTCGCTTCCAAGGTAGACGGTTCACTCATCCTCCTGCTGACCTGACCAGTGGTCCTCGGTAGCCCGGAGATCCTTCTCCTATGCTCTCTCTGATCGGTGCATAAATCAATCGGAATTATTTGATAGATCACTCTATGGCCAATATGAACGTTGACATAAAACAAATCCACAGATTAGCCTTAAAAAGTTGAAAAACAATTAAAATAGATTATGAAAAAGATATGAAAAAGGTGGATGAGAAATATCAAATATGACAGTCATGTACGACCTTCATTCTCGAATATTTGTAGTCTGCTAGTTTATTTTTTAATTAAACAACGATAAATAAAAAAGAATGGAGGGAGTAATTG